>NC_081182.1:22896564-23230314 GCF_029867415.1 Vicia villosa | reverse complement strand
TATTAAGAGTGGATAACCAGTGGAGCATTCCTGAATTAAGAGATTTCGCAAAAAAGGAATGTCGTCAGTGGAGGCATTGACGTGAACTGGTCCTAACCGACCCAATCTTGCAGGGAGATGTTAGACCAACTCGGTAATATATGAGTTGGTATACATCGGTTTCTACAAATTTGTTTCTATCTCCCCCAACATATTTGATTGATCCACGCCAAAGAGCTACGTCATATGCCCAATAACCAAACCCATATCCAACCCCACAACAATACCAACCCCAAAAATAATACTAAACATAACAACAATACTGATCTTACTTGATTAGATTGGATCGTCATGGTCGGTAACGGGGTGATCTTCAGAGAATGGGGGGTGTACCTACAAGGTACTACGATGCCAAAGTAAGAAGGGGAGCAAATGAGCGCAAGTACTAGAGTAAAAGTAGTAATAAATTAATACCTGACCCACTAGTTGAAGATGATATTTATAGCCCCCAGTGCTGGGTTAGGTCTCCATATTGGTTGGGTGTGCAAGCCCAAAAACGGAGACTGCCAGTATCCTACGTGGTAGGGCAGAGTCAGCAAGTAACACCTATCCTAGGTTGAACTGGCCGTAGAATTTAGAGGTGGAGGACCGAGTTTTCCATTATTCGGCTGACCACATGCTCTTTGCAAATACGTGGATTTGACATTCCAACGATCACAATAAGATGTTCGCCCAATTGGGCCTCGACCCTGAATTAGGCTTGGCCGTCTATGTTTATTAGTTAGAGCAAAGAAATCTTAAAATAAATTAAAGGAACAAAAGATAAATTAAACTTATTTTTTATTAATTTTTAATCATCAACAAACTTCTATATTTTATTTTGCTAATTCATTGAAGTAAATTTTGGCGGAAAAAAACTAAGGTTAATTGAATAATTTTATTTATTATTATCAAACAAAATTTTCTTATTTATTATCTATTTAGTTAATTACTATTATTAATACAAACTTTCTCCCTCCTAATTTTCAATAACTAACAAATCACTAGCCCCATTTTTTTATTATTATTAATTAAAAAAATTCTCAAAGTAACTACTAATTAGCGAATCTTTTGTTAGTTTTTAATTATTATATTTTATTATTAATTTTTATTTAATTTTTAAGTATAATTATATATTTTCAAAAAAAAATATCTAATTTATACTATATGTAGTAAGTTTAGGATGTTAATAATCTATAAACTTTTTTCAATATCACATGGATCATTAATTTTCAATACGATTTATTTATTTTTTTACAAAGTTCGATTTAATTTTTTAAATATTGTATATTAATAACAATCTCTTGTGCCACTCTTATATATACACTACTTAATAGTTTAACTTTTTCCACTTCATTTCTTTCTCTTCCATCATCTTTCTACCTTAGTTCAAGTTACATCACAATATCAAAATAAATAACATTGCACAAACTACAAAATACATTCCTTTTCATATGAGAAATCTCAACTTTGTTTCAAAACCTCCTCCTTCTATTACGATAAACCATCATAAACAAATTCAAATATCTCCCTCCCCACATGAGATTACTCAAAACCTTCACCTACCTTGAACAACCACAACCACCCTCAACTAATTCAAATGCATGTATTATCAGAATCAAGCTACCAGTTAATCTCATAAGAAGATTGTAATTCTTTGAAATACAAACTGCCTAATGTAGAAGAAAATTATATATTGAAAAAATGTGTTATATATTATCAAAATATTAATATAAATGAAATGCAGTCATTACATATTGTTTTTGTTTATGTTTTTTATGTTTACTCTTTTGAAATTATTGTGTTTGATCTTTTTACCTATTATCATTTAAAAATAAGGTTCTATTATATTTTATGTTATAAAAAAATATATTGAAATCAATTTTTGGATATATTTCATATTCATTTTTTGAAGCTTGTTTGTTAAAAATAAATAAATTTTTGGATATAAGATTTTATAATGTTTTTTAAAGAAATGTTTGACATAGAATAAACGACATATAAAGTTTAGAAATGAATAAAAAATGAGATTTTTTAACTGCTTAAGTAATTTTACTAAAAAAATGGGAATATTGTAATAGTAAATTTTGACCTAAAAATTTAGGTTAGTTGATTAATTTCATTCATCAATATTATTTTACTATTATTAACTAAAATTTTAATTACTATTTATTTATTTAATTATTATTAAAAATATTCCACAAACTTTTAATAACTAACTAATCTCTAACCATTTATTTAATTTTAAACTATTAGTATTTTTTATATATTTATAATCATAAACTAATATCTATTTCTTATTTTTTTTAAGGGTTAATAGGCATTTACACCCCTCTAATGTTAGCGAATTTTGCTTTTCCCCCTCCGTTGCCAAAAGCAGGTTTTTGCAACGGTTTTTTCAAAAAAAATCGTTGCCAAAACCTGCATTTGGCAACGGAGGGGGAAAAACAAAATTCGCTAACATTACAGGAGTGTAAATATCTATTAACCCTTTTTTTAATTATTTTGTTAAATCATTCAAGTAAGTTTTGATGCTAAAACTAAAATTAATAGAGTAATTTTATTTGTCAATATCTTTTTATTACACTTAATCAAAAAAATTATTTACTATTTACTTACAAAATTAATATTACTAATTAAAAATTATCCTACTGACTTTTAATAATTAACCAATCAGTAACTCCATCTATTACTATTATTAATTAAAAAATTCTTTTACTAATTAATTTTTTTAAAATTTATTTTAATCATCACTATTTTTATTGATATATTGACCAATTACATTAGGGCATTGATTCCACGTGACAAAATTAAATCATATTAATAAAAAATAAATTAAATAAAAAAAATTATCCTACAAGGGAAGGAGCGGCCCATTCGTTAAAATATTTTTTTTAAATTTGTTTAACCAATTTTTTACAAAAATTTATTTAATAAAAACAACAAATGAACTAAAAAGGATTGAATTTTATTTTTTTTCTTCAAAATAATGAAATATAAAATTAACCAAAAAAAATTATAAAAAGACATCAATTTCTTTTTTTTATTAATGGAAAAAACAATAACATTATTCTTCGTCAAACAAACATGGTTATGAAGAAGAAATAAATAAAATAAAATAAAATAAAAACAATCCTACAAAAAGGAATGCCCCATTCCTCCCATTAAATATTATACTTAAACAAAAATAAAAATTAATAGAAAAGCAAAGTTTCTTTGTGCAATAAAAAATAAGAAAAAATTCTCTCTTGGAATCAAACATGAAGTTTTTCCCCAAAAACGTAACAAAATATATCTCCAAAAAATCTGATGGAGTCCCCTTGTTTCTCACATTAATCCAATTAATCTATTTTTTAATTCCAATAAAATCAATTAAAAGTTAAATTAAATCAATTAAAAAAACTATACAAATAAAACTAAATTCTCTGAGTTTGGGGTTTATGGTGAATGGTTGATCGGATTAGGAATGATGGAGGGAATTTCAAATTTGGAATTGGAGAGGATGATGGAGGATTTTAGCAGAGGTTTGTTATGAGAATTGTAGGTATAGTTTTATAGTGTGAGAAATGAGTGAATTTGGGGAAGCTTTGCATTGATTGATTTTTTATCCAATAAACTTAATCAAAATAGAACCTAACATAAGATAAGAATGAGAAGTTGCAAATAACCATTATTGAATGACAGATGATCTTCCAATGGTCCAACCACTCCTTATTTCACAATAGTCCAACCACTCCTTATTTCACGTGAAAAATTAAAACAAGTATCATTCATAAATGATGGTTGAGATTCCCAATAGTGAAACCAATTACAACTTCACGTTTTTTTTCTTCATGTTATATAAGTAACTAGTGTGATACTCGTGCGTTCGAACGGGTATTCGTCGGTTCTCGATAATATTAAATATTTTAATTATTAACTTCACGTTCCTGTTAATATTCAGTAATTTGAGCAATAACTTCATGTTGCCATTAATATTCAATATTTTTATCATTAATTCAAAGTGTAATAAAAGAAATTCAAATTAATTTAACTAATAAATTTTATTGTTTTTAAAAAATAATAAATTGGTGCCTATATTTTTTGTATATATAAAATTTTTAAATGAACAGTTTATTATTTCGGATATAAACATAATTTTTTGTTTTGTATTATTCAGAAAAGTAATGTTAGTATCTTGATGTTCTCGTTAGCATTAACTATTATGAATCTGTGAAAAAACTTTGTATTATTTATTAACTACATAAATAATATAAAAACACATTTATTTATTTATTTTTTGGTAGCAAAAAGCACATTTATGTTGTTGATAGGTAGTTGTAGTCTAATGTCATATTAAATTTATTAATAATATTAATTATGACTTCTATCTGGTTATACTAAATATGTTGAAAATATTTAAATTGTTATAAAATAAGGAGAAAGAAGATAAAAGAGAAGAGACAAAGATCGGAATAATTTGTATTATTTTATTGGTGTGTATTTTACAATGAGGTTGGTCCTATTTATAGGAGAACATAGAGACAATGTAATAAATATACAATATTATAAATAAGAAATAAGATGCTTGGGAGACAATCATCCAATTATTCATAACACCCCCCTTGGATGTTTGTTTTGGATATGCCTCGTTAAAACCTTACTAGAAAAAACCCAGTGGGAAAAAATCTAGTGAAGGAAAAAGAGTACAATATCCTTTTAAAATAAACTTATTTCTCCCCCTCAGCTGAACAATTATTTCTTCGACGATAAAGACCAATCCTTTTGCACTGAAAAGTCTTATGTAGTGCTAAAAGTTTCTGCATGATTAGATGAACTTGTTGCTATTGTATGTTTTACTGATCTTCATGAAATAGTTGTACCACCACATGTAAATAAACAAATAACCTGTTTGTGATCTTCCATTATGCGGATCTGACAAGTAACTTGCATCTGCATAACCTGTTAATTCGAATTTGGATACTTTGGTATAAAATAGACCAATGTCTATTTTACCTCTAAAATAATGAAGCATATGCTTGATTTTGTTCCAATGTCTTCGTGTAGGTGAAGAATTGTGTCTTGCTAATAGATTGATAGAAAGATAAATAAGTGCTTAAATTACACTAGGATATGGTACTTTAGGACCAATTACTTTTTCATCCTCTTCTCAAGGTCTAAAAAAATCATCTGCAAATCCCATGATCTAATATCATAGAGGTAGACAACATACGTGATCTGTCTATCATATAAGAACATTTTAACATTTTTCTATATACGAGATTTTCTCATATAAAAATGTTTTAATTTTTTTCTATATAACCTTCTTGGTATATAAAAGTTTCATTTTCTAAATGTTCATTTAGTAAGAACTTTTTCTTTCCCGAGTCTTTCATCTCGAATAATTTCCTTAAATAATTTATAGCTTTTGGAATCTCTTCAGGAGATCCAATAATACTTATGTCATCAACATAGATAACTATTTTTGGAAATTCTTTTCCTGGTCTATTTATAAAATACAAGGACAAATGGAGTTAATTGTATATCACTCTCTAAGCAAATATTTACTAAGACGGTTATACCACATGCGTCCAAATTGCTTCAGCCCATAGAGAGATTTATTCATTTTATGGAGTAGTTTCTCGAGATTCGAAATTATGTGTCTCTGATATATAAAACCCTTTAGGGAGTTTTATGTAAATGTCACTATCATGTGAGCTTCATAAATAAGATGTTACAACATCCATCATGTTTATATTAAACCCTTCATGTACTACAAGGCTAATAAAATATCAAAAAATTAATTGAATCCACTACAAAATTTATACAATTAACTCCATGACAATTAACTCCATTATTAAACCCTTCTTTTTGAAAATCATTAAGCCACAAATCAAAATTTATACCATTACAAAAACTCATTTATATTCCATTAGTTTCACACCTTGAGGTGTTCGGACTACATGTCCATAATCAAGTCACTTGTAAAGTGAGTTTAAATCTTATTCAATTGAATATATTCATTTTGGCCAATTCTCACTTTGTCTATAATATTTAATAGACTTTGATTCATGATTTGTTCATTTTGACCAATTCTCACTTTGTCTATAATCTTTGGTAAACTTTCTTTCATGATCCTCGTTGTCATTTATCATATTTAGCGTTATATTCATACAAATATATTGCCAATGTCGACTTTATTTGGTTATCTTAATTTCGGTTTCATTTCATCCATGACATAATTTATCGATATCTCTTTATTGCATATTTCAAGTACTTGATTAGTTCTTCTGGAACTAAAAATAAATTATGTCAAAGTACTTTTAAAATTTTCATATCCTCGCTTGGATCATCTTTAATTTTAGTTTCTTTTCTAGGTAGAGGACTTTTAACATTGAAACCGACTTTCATACCACGCTTCAGGCGTAGTTACAACTCATTTGCAATATTAGATTATTCAATAGAAAAATCCATTATGAGTGGAATATTCAGCTGATAATTTATTTCATAAACTTTGCAAATGAATAATATTTTGAACTTTTTGCTCATATTGGTTTGTAAGATGATCAAGACAACAATTTATTTTAAATTGTTCATTTGAACTTTCTGCAATCAAGTATCCATTTGTTTGCTCAAATTATATCTCAAAATTGGGATTAATCTGAAATATATTTTTCCAATATTCTTTCAGGACCCGTCTTAGTGTATTATATTGGAGCAACTGAAAACTACACAACACATCCAAAAGTTCACTTAGACGATAAGTATAAGGTTATTAACCTAAAATACATTATACATCAAGGAAGGAGAAATGTATCATAATGTGTTGGCATGATGCAGATAAATATCTTAATATTCATGTTTTGCGTGTTTCAAATATCTAATTTAGAATTTATAATCTCACATGTATCAACCATATAAATTAACTTTAGACGTCTAAAGAATGGATCTTCAAGTCCATTTTTTCATGAACAGATGCTACAAGATGTTCAATATTAATTTTAATAATACATGTGATACTTAACAAAAAAGTTCTGAAAAATTCAGATGTTGAGATCTTAGTCTGAGAAAACAATTTCACAAACTGCTGGTTGTGAGTAAACAATAAACATTTGCATCATATTTTAATCGATGCAATAATTAATGTCATCAATAACTCAATTTCTCGTATTTTTTGTTTTCCTTTAGAAACACACAAAATTTATTGGATTGAAAAAACTTCTGGTTCTTCAATACTAGTTTTTCAGCTCATAAACATATTCATGATCTTTTAGTTGAGAAAATAATTTTACAAACTTCTGGTTGTGAGTAGACAACAAACATATGCATGATCTTTTAATCGATGCAATAGTTAATATCATAAAATATTTATATCGTCTACATGATTGGTGTATTGATTCACAAATAACACCTTACATATGTTATATAAAAACTCAACTTATAAAATTTTAATTTTCTTTAGGAACATACAAAACTTATTGGATTGAAGAAACTTCAGGTTCTTCAATGCTAATTTTCGCATCATAATACATTCGAGATGACCCAACTGATTTTTCCAACAATACACTTAAGTGTGATTTATAAACTTCTGGTTTACAATAATACATATATGTATTTTAATTATTCTAAATTGTTTGAATCAACCATATTATTATCTAATAAATAAATCTTCATAAACCATACGTACATATTTTTATTTGATTTAATTGCTATAAATTAAATCTAAATTTATTTCATAATAATATTACTCAGGTCACACAAATTTATTTGAAAGAATTCTATGCAATTCAATTTTATTTTATCATAAAAATTAAATAAATTTCATACAAATATAGAAACCACATTATTACTAATTAAGATTGTAATAAGGAATGAGTCAAAGTAATAAGATTGTATTCTTTAATTACTATAACCTATATTTATATAATATAAATTAAAAAATATATATCATTAAAATTGTTGCATCAAATGACATTAATTAATCAATATAAAAACTATCTTAAAATATCAAACACGTCTTAATATTTGACAAAAGTTTCTTAATTTAGAAATCTAGTAGCAGCAATAAAATATATATAATATTGACTAATTGATACATAAATATATTAAGTGATATATTATACATAACAAAATTTATTCTAGTAAAATATTTTAACATCAAACACAATAAAAAAAATATTATATACTAAATTCTTTAGTGAAATATATAGATTTATAATCTCAAACATATAACAAATTATATTCTAAGAATTTTAAAAAGTTTCTAACATAGTCAAATGTTAGAGAGAGAAAATTAGAATATAACACATTTTTATAAACAATAATTTAAAATAAATATAATCATCTTTCTGAAATGCGTTAAAATTATTAGTTTATAAATGATTATCAAAGAAAAATATAAGCATCATTTTGAGATGCGTTAAAATTATTTGTTATAAACAACGATCTAAAAAATATAACCATCCTTTTGGGATGCGTTAAAATTATTTGTGTCATTCTTCTGGAATGACAATTATTTTATGAGTATATTATAAATTTTTAGATCAATATAACAAAAAATATTTATGAAATCCTTCTAGGGTATTCAATATTATTCTTTCAATCTTTCTCGAATTGAATAATATTATTGATGCAATCATTTTGTAATATTATAGATGCATTCAGGGTCGGCCCTTTGAATTTGGGTGCCTTGGGCGAATTCAAGGAGTGGTGCCCCTATAATTTTTTTAACAATAAATACATTAGGATACAAGAAATAATTGGATAAAATACACATTTTCATTTGACATTGTGCAAAAAGAATAGAAATACGGATCTTTGAATCAATGTTTATACTACATCAAAATATAAACTACTATAAAGAGACTTCTTCTTCTTGATCCGGTTTTTTTCCTATAAAAAATTTGACCAAACCTTTAAAATTATTTAAATATCACCCTCTTAGCATTTTTTGTTGCAAAATCGTTAATAATTTGTTCATAACCTAGGTTCTTCGAAAAATTATTTTCAATTGAAATCAACTTAAGGCTATTTAATTTATCTTGTGACATAGTAGATCTCAAATAAGATTTTAATAATTTTAATTCAGAAAAACTTCTTTCAGCAGATGCAACACTGTTATGAATAATCAATATTACTCTATAATCTATGCATGCATTAAGAAAACAATTAAAAGTCTTTAAAGAACTAAATATCATATAGCTTGATTTTGATTCAATTGTTAAAACTTCTCGAATAACTTTCAATTCTTCAAACAAAATTTCACCATCAAGATCAAGAGAATGGTCATGTTTCAAACAAGTTTCAAGATGTTTACAACATGCTTTCAAATCCCTATTAGATAATGATCTAAGCCTTTCAATACTAAACAAAAATCCAAAAATATTTTCATATGTGCTATACTGCTCAAATCTTCTATCAAGCGAGCCAATTGTTTTATCTACAATATATAAGAAATAATGATTTTGAAAAGACTCTTCAGCAGACTCAAGATTCAGTTGTGTGAGTTAAGATGAATTTTCATCATAGTGTTATTTTCTACTAATTTGACGTTTTTGAATAAACACACATCCGATCTCCATTTCATTTCCAATCTTTTCAACAATAGCCTTAGCATTTACATATCCAAATTCTCTATATTTTTTCAAATACTTATCAAACCTTTTACTAGTTCTATAGCCACATCAATACACATGATTTTTTTTTTTGCAAACTTTTTGCTGATTTCATTAACCACACTTAAAAATTCAAACCAAATAATCATCGCTACTAAAAATTCAAAGTTTCCAATTCCATGAGTTGCTAAAGATTCAACTTCACTCTTAATTTTGGGATCATTATCTTGTTCAGCTAGTTGAAATAGTGCTTCACTCTTAACTTTGAGATCAATAATATAAAATATTTTCTATATCATTGTTTTAATTTATGGATATATTAATTAATTTTATTTTAGGGTAATTAATTGATTTTATTCTTAGCTATTTTATTCATGAGAAAATTACATTCTTTTATTAAATTTTCCTTTGCAGTGCCCCTATAATTTTGTTAACCAATATTTTTTTAAAAAAAATATTCTAGCAAGTATTTTTATAAGAGAAAATTCTATTTTAATATATATAGGGGTAAAAAAATTTTGGTGCCCCTAAATTTATGGGGCCCTGGGCTCCCGCCCCGCGAGCCCGTGCTCAGGGCCACCCCTGGATGCATTCATTTTAGGATTCGTTAATATTATAGATACAATCTTTCTGGGAGTATTAATATTATCCTTTAGAGATGCTTTATATAATAAACTCAATATTATCCTTAAGAGATATTTGATAAGTTCTTCAGGAACTATATATAAACTCATTACTATCCTTCAGAAATATTTGTTAAGTTCTCCAAAAACTATATATAAACTCATTACTATCCTTCAGGGACATTTGTTAAGTTCTTTAGGAACTATATAACAAACTTTTTGTTTTGTAATCCTTGAGGGATTATTTTAATAAGATATAATATTGAAACTTAATCACAAATTTTTTTTCCCGAAGTTCTTCAAAAACTATATCACAAATCATTTTATTCAATTCTTCATGAACTCATTTTGTAGTTCTTCTGGAACTCAATCACAAATCTTTTATTAATGAAAATAATAATCTTTGCATTTTTTTTAATGCTTGATAAGTTCTTCAGGAACTATATAAAAATTGAATATTATTCTTCAGGGATATTTGATAAGTTCTTCAGGAACTATATAAAATCTCAATATGATTCTTTAGAGATATTTTAACAAGTTCTTCAAGAACTATATTAATAATTTGTTTTGTTATCCTTCAGGGATGCTTTAAGAAAATTATTACAATGTTAATATTCAGACATTATTGTTTTTAAGAAAATTATTTAAATACATTTTAATGTTAAATCATTACAATGTTAAAATAGACATAATTTCAATATATTTTGATCCCAATCAATACATTTGGCATTGTTTTATGATGGTTTTCAAGTGACCTATTCATTTTTAGTTATATAATGTGAAGCACCGGTATTTCATTTTAGGTGAAGTACCGGTACCGAGTACGTACCAGGTACCCATACACGTACGATACTCATCCGGTATGCACCGAAGTCGTACCAATTTTTTTAATTTTAATTTTAAGTTGGAACATCAATCGGTACACATTTGGTACCACGTACTCAACTTTTTTTTAAAAAATTTAGATGGTATAATTTGAATTTTTTTACTCGGTAAAAAGTAGATTATTTACTCTATTTATAAATAAAAAATTAAAAGAAAAACCAATCTATTACATTGAAATTTCTTTTACACTCAGGTTCTTCATCTTCTACTAAGAGAAATTGAAGCACATAAGGATTTATTCACTCATTAAAAAAGAAATACACTCAATCCAATGATGGTTGAAGATTTAGTTTTTGTTCATACACATCTCCACCTTCTCTCGGAGAAAGAGTAAGGTTTATAACGAAGGAGCAATAAAAATATGGAATATTGGTAAGATGAACGAGATCAATTTGATGGAGTTGTCATTCTTCAAGTTGCTAGTCTTTCTCTTGATAAACGTGAACTAAAAGCCGCTCTTTATAATGATATTGAAGAGGAAAATATTAATATTCAGACATAATTTCATGATTTATTGATACTTTTAAATGTGATTTATTTAATTTTAATGTTTTGTTATTATTTAAATAATATAATTCTTTTAATATTTATAAAATTATATCTTTTAAAAATTATAGTAACGTACTCATACCTTATATCTTAGTTTTAAAAAAAAATGCCATACAGGCGTACCGATGCAACGCAGGTTATATATAAAAATGATTTTTAGTTACATTTGGCACTACAACCCTCTTAGTATTTATCTATACAACTCAATAAATAATTAGTGATTAATTTTGTTTGAAATTAAAAGGTATTTATCTACTAATAATTAAAATATATTTAATATTTAATTTAAAATTAATGATAATTATACAATCATTGTAAAAGGCAAACAATACAACCATGGGCGGACTCATTATTAGTTTCTTCTAGTTATATTAAATATTTATAAAATTTAATATATTTAATATTTATTTATAATTATTTATAGTTATATAATCATATCAAAATCAAAGAGTGAAAATACAACTCATATAATTACTTTTAAACTTTATTATTTTGGTTTAGAATGAAGGTTTAGTCCCTCACAATAACTGCAGAGGTCAGATTAGTCCCTGAGAAAAAAAAACTCAATTAAATCTCTTATAAAATTTAATCGAGTCAAGTTAGTCTCTCTACTAATATTTTTCAAACCAGTTTTTTTCTTACTTTTGAACTATGATTAGACTGCCAGTGAAGACTCATTTTAGTCTCTCACAAAAAAAGGAGAGTCCAAATTAGTCCCTGAGAAAAAAAATTCTCAATTTAATCCCTTACAAACTTTAACTAAGTCATGTTAATCTCTCTTTTAATATTTTTTTTCAAACGATTTTTTCCTATTTCTAAACCGTGACTTGACTCCTATTTTACGACTATTGATTTGAAATTATTTTTGAAGGGGTTGTAGATAAATTATCGCAATACCACAATGTTCTTTTTTTGTTGTGCTTATTATCAGGCTTATTGGTGGGTGACTATGGTTTTTTTGTTATGTATTCTTGTGTATTAGGCGTTGTTATTGTTTCAGTTGTTAATGATATTTTAGAAAGGTTTAGTTCTGCTGCTGGGGTGATTTATGCCAATTTCTTACTTATGTAAATAATATTGGTGGCGAAAATAATACACATGATATATGTTGGAAGAAATTTGGTTTATACCATATTCCTTAAGTTTTGATGATAACAAAGTATTTAATGAACAATTAGGTATGCTAGGTAACCTAACTTCCAGCCACGATTTAAAAATAGGAAAAAATCGTTTGAAAAAAATATTAAAAGAGGGATTAATATGACTTAGTTAAATTTTGTAAGAGATTAAATATATTTTTTTTCTCAGAGACTAATTTGGACTCTCCCTTTTTATGAGGGACTAAAATGAGTCTTCGCTATCAATCCAGTCACGGTTCAAAAGTAAGAAAAAACCGGTTTGAAAAAAATATTAGTAGAGAGACTAACATGTCCCGGTTAAATTTTGTAAGAGATTTAATTGACGCTTTTTTTCTCAGAAAATAATCTGACCTCTGCAGTTTTTGTGAGAGACTAAAATGAATTTTCATTCTTATATTAAATGGTTAATTATCACTACAAAGAAAAAAATATTTTGCGACAGTTCTAAAGTAAATAATCATAGTAACATACAATCTACATAACAATAAGTCCTTAAATTTTAACATAAGATACTGATTTAGTCAGTATGTTAAATAATAAAATATAAAAAATAGAATCATAAACCCAAATAAATAAATGTTAAAATAAAATAAAGAGCAAAGTTGTAAGCTAACAAGTTTTTTTTGGAAAACATTAAGAATGATTAACCGCAACAACATTTTAATATTCTCAACATTTCAATATTTGGGAGCCCTCCGTCTTCTGAATGGCTTAAATGCAACTGCGACGGTTCTTTTATTCACGACATTGCCAGGGTCGGTGGTGGAGGTATTTTCCGCAATCACAGGGAATTTCATTCTTGCCTTTGCTGACCCGATCCAATACACCTCTTCCATTCATGCTGAATTTGGAGCAGTCATTTGTGCCATGGAGATCGCCATTGGCAAAGGTTGGAATAAGCTTTGGGTGGAAACCGATTCTAGCATGGTTGTCAAAGTTTTCTCCAACCATAATCTTGTTCCTTTTGTCTATAGGATTCGTTGGCGCTTTTGCGTTCTTCACTTTAATTTCTCGCACATTATTTTCACTCACATCTACAGAGAAGGTAATTCTTGTGTCGATTTTTTGGCGAACTTCGCGTTCGGCATTGGTTCTACCACCATTTTTGATTCCATCCCATTGGGGATTAGAAATGATTTTGTAAAAAATAGGTTAGGCATACATTTCTTTAGATTCTCTTAATCTTGGGGGCTAACTTGTTCCCCCTTTAGGCTCGTTTGTATCGGTTTCTTTTAATATATATTACTGCCTTATTAATATATATATATATATATATATATATATATATATATATATATATATATATATATATATATATATATATATATATATATATATATATATATTTGGAAGGCAAAATTTAGTCCTAAGCGAAATCAAATCTTGCAATAGCTGGCTGCCTATGCTGCTAGTGTAAAACTTTGCAACGAAAATATATATATCATCATTATATATTTTTTGCCTTTCGATATAAAGTATAAAAATTCACAAAATAATTAATAAAATGTTTATTAAATATTAAATAAATTATTAAATAGTATTAAATAATAGAGAAAATGAGTGATGCACTGACAGTGTAAAAAAGTTTTACACTGTCAACCAATCACGACCATGTTTTTTACCAAGTCATACTGTTATTTTTAAATTACTGAGATGACATGGCAGAATGATATATTTTCATTGGATGACAGTGTAAAACTTTTTTACCCTGTCAGTGGATCACCATTAAACTTTAAATAATATGAAATACTTATTAAATAGTTGATTAAATATTTTATTAAATATTTCAATTATTAATAAAAAATTTAATAATAATTTAAAATGTGATTGAACATTTTTAAATAATGATATTTAATAATTATTTAATAAAAATACTTATTTTTTTCATATTTAATATTTTAAAAAGAGTTCTAAATGTTTTTATTATTAGTTTAATCAACATTAAATAATTAATCAATAGTATATTAAATATTATTATTTTATTATCTTATATATTAAAGTTGTTAAGTTAGTGGAGAATTTTTGGAGCCAAAACTAGGATAACTTAGTAATTTTATTTATCTAAAATTTTCTAAATGTTTTTGTAATTAATTTTTCCTTTTTAAATACTAAAATATCACTATTATTTAATCAAAAAGTTCCCCCCTAACTAGCCACATTTTTTAATTATTTATTAAATATTAACAACTAAATTCTCCTACTAATTAGCCAAAAAAATTTAACTGTTTTTAATTAATATTTTTCTTGTAGAGTGTATTCTTTCATCAACCTCTTGTCTTGCAACCTTGGATTCATCTCCTTTAGATTCCCTCTTGTTCGTGTTGTAATCTCTTGCAAAATAACCAAACTTTTGACAATCGTAACATTGTGCCTTACTCTTGTCATACTTTCCTCGTTCCCTTCTAAAGTTGCCTTGACCACCATTTTTGTTGCAGTTGCTCTCACCCTTTTGAAAAGTGGAATTCTTTGGTTTTCGAGACTCTTTTCCACCAAAATTCTGATAATTCCCTTTACTCTTCATGGGCCATTTTCCTTTCGACTTCTTGTTGTTCTCGTTGAATTGAGCTTACAAAGCGATTCCGCCTTTTCCTTGTCGTTATTTCTCTCCTCAATTCTTTGCTCATGAGCATCGAGAAAGCTTTGAAGCTCCTATTTTCTCATTGTCGCAAGATCCTTCAACTCCTCTATCGCTATCACAATGTTGTCAAATATATCCGTCAAAGAACAAAAGATCCTCGACACAACA
Source organism: Vicia villosa (assembly GCF_029867415.1). Classification (NCBI taxonomy): domain Eukaryota; kingdom Viridiplantae; phylum Streptophyta; class Magnoliopsida; order Fabales; family Fabaceae; genus Vicia; species Vicia villosa. Next base: position 23,214,761 of record NC_081182.1, on the reverse strand, counting down.
TTCTACTAAAAAACAGTTCCTCCACATGCCTTGATTTGGTTCACCAAGTAATTCTCACCACATAATCATTGATTATCTCCTTTACCTCTATTTGAATCAATTCAAATTGACATTTATTAGTTTGTAACGTGACCACCTTTGCTTTATCAGCTCCAGCATATGCCTTTCCAAGATTTTCTACGCTTGCTTCGACAATTCACAATCACCAACCTTTTGAAGTTGTCACTATCCATACATTGGTGGATCAATAACAACACTTTAATTCTTTCTTATTTTCTTCCTTATGTGTTGCTCGTTGTGCATCTGTTACACCTTCGACGAGGGGATTCACCCCATTCTTGATCACTTAAAGAACATGGTAGCCAAACAACACCTTTATTTGCTTGCACCATTTGTCGTGATTCTTTGCATCAATGGTTGGTAGATTTTTATGGTCTCTATCATTAGAACAAAATTCATGTTGCACACTAGGTGTTTGTAGATCAGATCCAGACTCTTGATGTCAAATATTGGAACATTCAATCACAAGATTGGTAAATAATGGAGTATGTGGAGAAAGAGATCGTAAAGAGAGGAAGGAATTAGAGAGAGATGATTAAGGGTGAAAATTATGAAGTGATTGGGATACATAACACACAATAAAAAATCAAGAAAAAGCAAAATCCCAAAGCTGTAACTGGTTAACACAAACTATTAATCAGTTACACAAATAAAAATAGAAAACTAACTATCAGGTGTAATTGGCTAATGCGAATGTGTAACTAGTTACACCAGCTCCAAAAGTGTCTTTTCTCCTTTCAAAAGTGTTTTTCACCAAGTTGTAATCGGTTACACCCCTGTGTTAACCGATTACATCACTTGAGTTGGTGGAACTTCACTCACCTCCCTCATGGATGTCAAAATTATAGCTTGGTCATCTTCCACTCAGTATTTTCATACCTTTATATCACACCTTCATGCCGAAATGTTGAGCTAAAATTCTCAGGCTAACATATCCTCACAAAGCCCATGAATTATTTCCATATTTGAGCCACTTTTTATTTTATGAATAAAGACTCCTTTCTAATTTCTAACACACCAGGAAATATATTTGAGATACCTTTCTCTCTCTCTCTCTCTCTCTAATTTTATCGATTTTGCTTTAGTTCTTTTAAGAGTTAATTCTTTATATCTGTGAGGTCTTTTGGTATGGTGTATGACCAGAAGCTATAAATTATAATTGGGAGAAATTTTGTTTTTGTTGTATGCTAAACCTAGTTAAAAATCTATTTGTTGTTGAGGTAAACAAAGTAAAACCATTGTTTGGTTGGAGAGGTCTATGTGGTTAAAACTCTCGGTCAGTCCGTGAGCTTAGCATGCTATTAAAAGCTCTCAAATGGTTGTAAAGGTATCCATGGTAAAACTCAGTGTTGGTTAGGAAGTTAGCCATTAAAAAATTCCAATACTTGTATAAGGAGGTTTGTGGGCAAAGTCTGTCAAAAGCTCCCATCATAATGGAAACTCTCAAGAAAGAGTTCTTTGGAAGAGGTGTAGGTTGCTTTATTAGATCAATCATCTATTATTCTTTGGTGTTTTTCTCTCGACCATAAAATTTTTACTTTCTAGTTATTGATTTCTGTTGCATTTCCGTTTTCCTATTTTTGCTTCTTTTACTCTATTTGTTTTGCAAAAAGAGTTTTAAACTTCAATTTTGAAAAAGATTTTGTTTTGAAAATGATTTTTTCAAACCCACACAATTCACCTACTCTCTTGATCATGGATTCACTTGACCAACAAATTAGATCATTAAAAGGCCCATGGATCTTTTTCTTGTTTGAGACAAATTATCTCCGATGAATACAAGGCTTCTCCTCATTTCAAAATACACAAGAAGAATTATTTTATAATAATTTTTCACTTTCCACTTTCTTTACTTTAATTATTTCTTTTTCATGAAATTTTCTTAGTGTTTTGAGAGTGAAAAATATCAACGAGGCTTTTGTTGTTCTGATATTGTTCGAATTTCGTAAGTTGCTCAATAGGGTTTGTCTTTTGTGTAATATCTTCTAAATAAATAGTAGTTTGGTTCTTGAGCTAAATCATGTAAAAACTTTGCTTGGTTCTTGAAACTAACCAGGTAAAATCTCATTTTGGTTTGTGAGCGCACTCCGTTAAAAGACACAATTTGGTTATTGAGTTTAGCCATAAAAAACTTTGTTTGGTTCCTAAGCTCAGCCTAGTGCAACAGTTCTATTTCGTTATGATATTATCCCAATGCAAAATCGTCATTTGATCGGGGGATAAGCCAATGTAAAATCTCGTGCCTTGTTGTAAGAAGGTTAATGAGCATGCTTGTTAAACCTCATGTCTCATATAGTGAAAACTCTTAAGAATAACTTTTTGAGGGCATGAATAGGCAAAGTGAATCGGTTGAACCTGTACAAATCGTTGATGCATTTCTCTTTTCCCTTATATATTTACATTTCAATTCTTTTATTTCTTTCTACCGTATTTCCATCTTTTCATCTCTTTGATTTTAATTCTTTTAAATACTCCGCTGTTTATTTTCTATTTGATTTTTAAAGTTAATCTAAATGCCTTTTATATATCAAAACTTTTATAAGTGAAAATTGTTTTTTAAAACCATGCAATTCTACCCCTTTTAATTTTGGCGTCACTTGTCAAACAACTTATACATACAAGATGTCATATGAACTCAATTAGTCTACCAGCACGTTGTCATACGATGGGAGAACTGACTTTTTAAAAATGTTGCGGATAGCAAGAGTCGCCGTCGACTTTTATTTTATCCAATTGGAAAGGCAAAAAAAACAGGAAATACCTTTGAAAGATTTTAAGTTCGGGGGGTAGGTTATACAAAGGTAAGGTGTAAGCACCCTTTGTATCCATGGTTATCCATGGGCTCTTAATTGCTTAGCTCACTTTTGAATTGTTTGAAATGTTTGAAGTGTAGTGTGTGAATTGAAAAGATTTTGAGTAAAAACTTTAGCTTGTAAATAAGCGTAGCCTTTTTGAATTGATTTGAAAAAGGGGTGTGAAAAGTAATTTGAGTTTGAATAGTGAGTAAGCAGTTAAAAGCACCTACCCTAAGTTTAAGTCTTTCTTATTCTTTAAGTCTTTGATTTGAAAGGGCTATCCATACCATAAGAATGGTAGGTAGTCCTTTCATTGGATTTGAAAAGGGTCATCGAGAATTATCGTTCGCCATAAGGCTATCCATACCATAAAGAGGGTAGGAAGTCTCATGGAAGGATATAATAGTCATTTAGGCAACCAATGAGGACATCTTAGCATTCGAAGAGACGATCATCATTTTATCGGAGGCAACCTCGAGGGACAAGATCATATAAATCGAAGGCAACATCGAAGGGACTTATGATCTTTTATGATGATAATGAACTGAGGGCAACATTTTCTAAGGCATCCTCGTATCCGAGGGACTTAACTATTTTTAATCGAAAGGCAACAAGCAACAGGCAACAAGAGGGATTATCCTAAAGGTGTGTGTGTGCACCAATCATGTGATTCAATTCAGTTATATTTATCTTATAATTAGTGATCCAGGTTCAATTAGCAGGCTTATCACTCCCTAGGTTTATTAACCATGTAGTATAATAAAGGCAGAAATATAAATGTGGAAAATAAAATCTACGCTATTACAAGGCTTCGGATGAGGGATTACATAGCCAAAAACCCGTGAATGCAGAAAAGAAAAGGCAGGAATTTAAAGGTAGAAAAATAAAACCCTAAACTATTACATGGCTTTGAGGCAATTACAATAAAATAGACCAAAAATTAAAATTGTAAACCCTGCAACATATGAATAATTTAGGCAGACGATAGGAAATCGACAAGGCAAAGGCAAACCCCAAGTGGTGAAAAGTTAACCACAATTAATAGAACCAAAATAATAAATCAGCAAGGCAAAGCAAAAAGCAAATCCAAACGGGGCAAAGTTAACCACAGTTAAAAGAAAATCAAGTTTGAAAAAAAACCTAAACTAGGGTTAGTGTTAAAATTTATTTTGATCAAAGCCTTTCATTAATTATTGGTTGGGAACCTAATTAATTTAAAAACCCTAATCCTGATTAAATAAAAAACCTAATTATTTGGCCTAATTTACCTAATTAATTAATTAACTAATCATAATCTAAATTATTTAATTACTTAACCTAATTAATTATTATATTATTAAATTGAATTAATTTACTAAACTAAATTAAATTAATTTACTAAATTAAGTTAAATTATTAAATTGAAACCTAGTAAAACTAAATTTCTTAAACAATAATAAAAAAAACTAGGTGTGAAGAAAAAAAAAAGAAAAAAAAAGGTTTATATAAGTAAAAAATTGCTTTTGGAGCCACTTTGGAACCATTTTCCGATTTGGAGATTTTATATTGATGATATGGGCTTTGACAAAAAACTGCTTTTGGTTGACTTTCAGAAAGGACCTGTAATGTTTTGGACCATATCTCCCAAATGAAGCATTTTTGGCCTTGGCATTAGGGAGACAAAGTTGTAGAGAATTCAATTTCCTTCACAATGGGATTTGGTTGGGAAATTTCTAATGTTCCATGTGAAAGTTATGGCTGGTCAAAGTTCAGTTTACTTTTATGTCAAAAACCCTAATTTAGAAACTTTGAGTTTTATTGATTTCTGAACTTTCCTTGATGAATCATGATCAACCCTTGATCAAATGATGAATTTTACTTCAAAATAAGGATGTTGACCAAAAATCAGGAATTTTGACTGTATTTTGACCACAGTTGACTTTTAGGTCAAACTGGTCGCCTGTTGACCATTTGAACGGTTGACTGAGCAATCTCATGAATCAGAGCTTCAAACTTGGCATGAGGATCCTTTGAAGCATATGAGAGGCCATGGGATTAATTTGAGGTCTTAGAACTTGATTTGATCTTGAGAGAAGCAAAACCCTAGTTGGAGGGTTGTTGCTTAGGAGAGAGATAGTCAGGCTTATTTCTATGTGATTGAGCCAAAATATTTTAAAATATGATGGGCAAATTTTTGGGTATGACAGCTGCCCCCGTTCAATCTTCTTATACTTGAGGATGTAGATTGGCATGTGTGCCTGTCGAAATCTGAAGGTAGAAGAGGATTGAACACTAGAATACCTAGAAATTTGCCCTTGCTGAGGCTGAGACTTTTGTCGGAGATGAGTTTAAAGATGCCATCTGGATGTTGACTGAAAGTTATCAGGGATGGACTTAAAGATGCCATATGGATTTGATAATATGAGAGTAAGAATAAGTCGTACATTAGACTGTATCTGAGCTTTATGTATTGAGAAGTGTTTGTTGGAGATGGGCTTGTAGATGCCATCTATTTTTGGAGATTGATCATGTCAGCACCGTTCGTAGTAACTGGATTATATCTTGGAGAGATGATTGTGTCTATACCATTCGTGATGATAGAATTAGATCTTGGAATGTTGATCGTGTCAGCACCGTTCGTAGTAGATGAATTAGATCTTGGAATGTTTTTGATTACTGCCAGGGGACTGATGTAGATATCATTGTCAGGGGACTAATGTAGATATATCATTGCCAGGGGACTAATGTAGATATATCATTGCCAGGAGACTAATATGATAAGGACCAACTGATCACCGCCATGAGACTAACATGATGAGAAAGATTTTGATTATTGCCAGGGGATTGATGTAGATATCATTGCCAAGGGACTAATATGATAGGGACCAACTGATCACCGCCAGTGGACTAACATGATGAGAAGGATTTTGATTACTGCCAAGGGACTGATGTGACATATCATTGTCGGGGGACTAATATGATAGGGACCAACTGATCACCGCCATGGGACTAACATTATGAGAAGAATTTTGATTACTGCCAGGGGACTGATGTGACATATCATTGTTGGGGGACTAATATGATAGAGACCAACTGATCACCGTCAGGGAACTAACATGATAAGAAGGGTTTGAATTACTGCCAGGGGATTGATGTAACAACATATCATTACCATGAGACTAATAAGATATTTCACTGCCAGGGGACTAATGTGATATTTCGCTGACAGGGGACTAATGTGATGGAAATTTGATAGGAATGGTTATAAGAACGAATATTCGCCTGGATTGCTTTTGGAGAAGAAAATCTAATTGTTAGAGTTGATAAGTTGTTTGATGATATTCGTCCGCTTGGGAACTTACCTGAAAAACAAAGTTAGCAGCATGCAATGCCATGATGCATATTATGTATTTATGTAATGATTGATTATGAATGATGTATATATGCAACATATTGTCAACGATGACGGTAAATCGTAGAATAGTCTGGCGGGGAAAATAAATCTCAGTGTTTGTGGAGAATAGAGAGTAAAATACAATGTACATGTAAATTTTCTTTTCTTTATTTAAGTGTTACTAGTAATAGTTAGCAAATGTATATAATGAAAGTGTCACAAGTGTATGTGGGTCCATAGGGTCCGAAAGAGAATGAGAAAGAGCGGAAAAGAGTGAGACCCCACTTCACCACGACACAGCCCTTGCCTTTAAGCTTTAGTAACTCCTATGAACGACGAATTACTCGAATCTACTCCACCTTCATTCTTCTTCACCGCCACATAATCTCTCTACCCCCTCTTTCCATTTTTTTTTTTATTATTATTCATTTTTCATTTATTTATCATCACAATTTTATCACACATATATATAAACCTATCCTCTACCCTCTCTTCGTCTTTTTCATCACCACTACCATTTTCTCTCTGTCACACACTCTCACACCAGATTCTTCTCTCTCTTACATGACTGTTATTCACCAACGCCACCCCAAGCGATGATGGTCAACAACGATGACTGGTCCAGAGCGGCCATGAAAGACGACTCGATTCTCGTCGAGTTTCTCATACAGCTAAAACACGGCGTGACGACTAAATCTCAACCACTGCCGTTCACTTGGGGGAACAAACAACCACGCTCAAGATCGAGGATAACCGCCTCCGTCTCTCGCTGCGACCGCGCTTTCTCAACCAGATGCAGTCCGACAACGCCGCTCTCTTGGAGTGGTGGTGCTTCTCCGTCTGTAACGGCTGATGGTTACGAAGATTCCAGCCGCTATCCAAACCACCACGCCGTCAGATCCAAGGTTCGATTAATTTTTGTCTATGAATTTGTGTTCACCTCTCTTCTTCTATCGTTCTCTTCATCTGAAATCTGTTTTCTGTTGTTTGACCGGAGAATCTACGAACGCCGCGTAACTCCGCCTTGGAGCGACGTGGCTCCGGCGGTTGAAACGGTTTCGTGTGTCTGACATTATTGCTTTTGACGTTTTTGCCCTCGATCTCTTTACTTACAGGCCAAAGGCCAGTTGCTTTTCTCGTTTTACAATCGCGCATTTCGTTTTCGATTTTCCGCTGACAACTGAAAAATCTCATTTTTGCCATTTTTATTTTCAAATATATCTTTAAAAGAAAAAAATTACGCACTCACTGAAACCGAAACCGAAACCGAAACCGTTTGATTTAATTTTGATACCTTTCGCTTTTTTTTCTTTTACTTTTTATTATTTTTTTCTGGAGTATTTTATGTTATGATTATTAACTTGTGCGATTCTTTAATCTTCTCCTTCATTATTTTTGTTATGAAATTCTGGTGACGGAAATGCCCTTGGATGTTGTTGGCATCTAGATTGGCGTGATGTCAGCAATTGAATGAAAGAGGAAAGATCGTGGTGTTTTGTGCTCATGCTTTGTTTTTTTTTGACGAAAAAACCCTTCCTTGTTCGTATAAGATTCTGGAAATTATTATTATTATTTTTTATAATATTTTGAACCATTCCACCACTCTCCCGGCCTCTATGTGTAGATAAACAAAATGAAATAAAATTTAGATTCGTTTTATTTTAATTTTTAATTATATTTAATAAAGAGTGTTTTAAAATAAAATTTTGCTTTGAAGGGATCGAGGGTGTTTTTGGTCAATTGGTATTAGTAATGGTTTGTGGGACCTGTGAGTTAAGATAGGGATGGGTGAAGTGCATATAGAAGATGAATCCGATGTTTAAGGATTCCTGACTCGGAGTTTCTGCAAAAAAAATTGGGTTATTAGGGATTGTTCTAATTTAATGAAAATACCATTAAAATGGGATATTTTTTTTTTTGGTTATGATGAGAATTTAATTTAATACAGATCCAACAATTTCTGATTTATAATTTCAAAGTATTTTCGATTAATAGCAAAGCAGTTAGATGATGTATCAGTATCACGGGATTGAAAGTGAAGGGTGAGGTGAGGGTAGTTAAAGTTGGTCACTTTAATCAGAAGTTAATTAAAGCCCTAAACATTAGGGGTGTGTTTGTTTCAAGGTTAGAAAAATTATTCCTTGGAATGATATTCCCAGGATTAGTATTCCTTGGAATATTATTCCAACTCATGTGTTTGGTAAGAATTTTGTTTCTTAGGAATAATGATAAAATTTGTTTAATTTAAAAATATTAAAAAATAAAAAATAATAATAAGTGTGAGTGATAGTGGGAAGTTAAAGTTGGTTGAACTTATTCCCATGGGAATATTATATTCCCACCCTTTAAGCCTTGGAATAAAAATAAAAAAGTCATGTGTAAATAAGAATCCTGGGAATAAAAAATGCCTTGGAATAATTTTTTTAAACTTGAATCAAACATGGGAATGTTGCATTCCCATGGCCATATTCCTGGGAATCTTTTTTACAACCTTGAAACAAACCCACCCTAGGATTTTGTTGGAAGAGACAGACACGCACATAGCAGAATCTACGCCATTGGCCCACATCAGTCGGCAGCATGCAGCGCGCTGTTCTGATTATTATCTCATTTTGTTTTTCTATAAACTTATCTTCAAGAATAAACAAGATATAAAAATGAAATTATATCTTAATTAAATTTGAAATCGAATGGAATTCGAGATCGAGAGACTATTTATTTAAACTAATGAGATCCAAGTCACGTGAGGATTCGAAATAAAGATGATCACGTGATATCGCGTGCCTCTAGTAACGCCAGCTGGACTGTCCTATGTGGAATAGTTTATTGGCAATTCTTTTTCAACTAGAAAGAACAATTAATGGGTGGCTATACGTGGGCCTGTAATTGAGAGTATGGTAGCTTCGTTGTCTTGTCATTGATCTAAGACGTGTCCCAATGTATAAACAGATCAATGTTAGTATGGGTAAATGATGTGAGCAATTGCTTGGTTTTAATTTTGAATTTTATTATAAGTAGCAAAGGTCAAAGCTGTTGAGCAACTTCTTTGTAAATAGTTTCTCATTTTTAGCTACAATTGTACCTTTCCTTGGGTTATGCTGACTTATTCGGTCTGACTCCACCACTCCTTTTCTTATTTACTGTTATTAAATTTTTATGTTTTTTCTCAGTTTACTTATTTAATGTCTTTTGTACTCTTTTAAATTATCTTGGATCTCTGTTCTCTCTTTTCAATAATGGCGTTTTTTTTCAGGCTACAGCAACAAGTGGATACACAAGCAATTCCGCTTCTAACAAAAGGTGCAGAAAGAAAAAGGTAAAAGCTACTTTGATTGGTTCTAGCTTTCTTTTTCTTTTTTCCTATGTAGCTACCTCTTTTACTTCAAAAAAAATTGGAATTCTACTATTCAACTTGGTTAACAAGTCATTGCTTGCATGTGACCTTTCGCCATTCTTCAGTCTTTTGCAGAATTGAAGGAAGAAGAGAGCTCCTTGATGAGGGAAAAGATCTATTTAGAAAGGGTAATTTTCTGATCCGAGTTTTTTTGGGGCGTATGTTAAGATGCTATGCTTGATTATTAATATTATCAATGTTGTTTTTGCAGGAGATTGCCACTAAAAATGCAAATTTTGAGGTAATGAGAACTACGAATGAGAGTTTGAAGAGGATGAAGGTAAATTAAAAAATTCTCCCGTGTGAATACTTTTGAGATAGTTTTCTAAGATGTTAAATTTGTTTGATACTGATCCCAATTTTTTTTTGCAATCTCAGCTTGGTTTCGGATCAAAATCTCATAGCAAGCCAAGTTCAACTTCTGTTGAACTACGGGGTACAGTTGCTGGTCAACCCCACCAGAGAATAGTATCTTCTGAGGTCCATAACACTCAAGACAATACTCGTCCACAAGCATCAGAATCTAGACCAAATAGAATTGAGTCAACCGGGGAAAGTTTTTTCATGATACCAGATCTAAATATGATGCCATCTGATGATGGTATGAGTTGAGCGAAAGACTCTTGGAACAATATTGGGCCACGGGAAATTGGTGAGACGACTATGAACAATGTACAGGCTTATTTTTCAGGCCAATAATTTGAAGACTCCGTCTGATAGAAATTGTGGATGAGAAAAATTTCTTGATGCAATGCATCTACCAAATCTTGTGACGGGAAACAAGTGGCAGCATAAAAGGAGAAAATTTTCATGGTTAGTTCTAGCCGCAAAAGGTTGTAGAGTAGTGATGATATACTAGAGTCACAGGTTCTTGGGATTCATGTATGATAAGTACCAATGTACCATTCTTTGGTTGGTTAATTCTCTTGGATTGCTTTATAATGTTTTTAAGTTTATTTACCAATTGCTATATTGATGAGTTCCACCTTCACTCTACAAGTTCATGTATCCTGTCTTGAGAACTTGTTTATCTGAAGCTAATCCCTCCCCCTGATACGCCGGATCCTAGGGTTCTATTTGACATATTACACTTTGTTTTTTTTTTTTTAAAAAATAATGCATCACATTAATAAAATAGTCTATATGATGGATAGCGATATTGAAAGTAGAAATGGGTGGTTAATAATTACAGGTTCTGGCTTATTAAAAAAAAATAAAAAATTACAGGTTCTGTTTTGAGACATTTGTATTTTTTGTTTTTGTTTTTAAGGGTGGTATATTGAGATAAATGTCTCACATGCGTCTTAGGAAATTTCGGACGATGTTGAGATGTTAACTGTTGTAGAATGTAATGTTTTTAAAATGCAAACAACTTGGCTGCATAATTTTTTTTTTGAAGGGAACAACTTGGCTGCATAATTGAACAATATAGTTTGTTGATATTATTCTATTTTATTTTATAGCGTTGGTGGTCTCTTACCTTCCATTTTGGGGTGTTTGATATTTATTAGAGGTACATCATTATAAATTACGAGTTTGTTGGTTATCAGTTTTATTATTTTTATTGAACTTTATCATACTTTTCAACATGTTACGATTAGAGTTAGGTTCTCATATCTTGTCAAAAAATAATGACATTCATAAAAATAATAGAGAATGATACAAAATATAAATAAAATTTTAATAAATCATGGGCTCCTGATAATTTTTATCACTACACGTGTGTTTTTATCATTAATACTTACAATCTTATGACTAATATAAAAGTTCATATTGATGCTTTAGGTTATTATCTGTTCTCTTTTCACTTAAATTTAGCACACAGCTGATCTAATTTCCCATTCTCTCTCTTTGCAAATTTTCTTCTTCCACTTTATCCTCAACCTAAAAATCAGCAGCGCAGCAAGCAACGAATCTTTCTCATTCGTACTTTCCCCTTCACCTATTCATTTTTCTTCACTTTCTCATCCATTCACATCTATTTCTCTCATATTTTGCTGATTTCTTATCTATTAGCAACTATGACTTCATCTTTTACAAGTTTAACATAAACTTCCAACAACACATTTTTCCAATCTATTGGTGACAATATTGACATAGGTTGGAAATGGAACTCTTATAAAGATCAAAGAAAAAAAATATTTTTTGTGAGCACCTTTTAACGGAAGGAGTAACGCTACTTAAGAAGCATAATTGGGGATAAGAGGAAAAGTTAAAGCTTGCAGGAAAATGTCGCCTAACATTAAATTTTTTTATAAGACAATTATGATAAAAAAGCTACTTAGTGATGCATATATGGATGATGTTAATATCAATGAGGAGGATGAAGATATTGTCCATAAAATATTAAACCTTCGGGCATGAAAAAGACCTTCAACAGATACTGCCAAGATCAAGAGTAACGCTAAAGGCCCAATAGATATGATAATGTTTCAAAATCCAGAGTTTTCTCATAAGAAGACGTTGTCACTAGCTAAAATACAAACATTCATCAAAGATTCTTGTGTGGAAAATGTAAGTGCATTAACTAATCAATACATTGCCTGTTTCTTCTATCAAAATGGCTTGTCTTTAATGTTGTGAAATCTAAAAGCTTCAAGTTGATGATTGAGGTTGTTAGCAATTATGGGCAGCACTTGAAGCCTCATAGTTACTATGAACTTAGAGTTTCGTTGATAAAAAAGGACTTAGAGCTCACATAGACTAAGTTACAAGGATTGGTGATAGAGCAAACTTAATTTGGATGCTCTATTATGTCAGATGCGTGGACAAATTGTAAGTCTAGGACATTGATCAATTTTATAGTCAATACTCCAAGCGGGGGTATGTTTATAAGGAGTATTGATGGCTCGAGCTACATGAAGACCGAATTGAAGATATTTGAGTTGTTGGGCTCATTTGTTCAAGAGATTGGAGAAGAAATTATAGCGCAGATTCTGGGTGACAATGGTAGCAACAATGTCTTGGCAGGTAAGAACATTGATGCTTTCTACTAATGTGATAAATATAATTAGTTACTTATCTTGTTCATTTGTTTTGGTCTTAGGAAAATATTTATAAGACAAATATCCTAGACTCTATTGACTCCATGTGCAACACATTGCTTGGATTTAATTTTAGAAGACATATGAAAGATGTCTATTGTTAAGAGGGTTGTAATAAGAGGAAATTTCTTGTTGGATTCATCTACAACTATACCATAATCTTTAACATTATGAGGAGGTTCAACGAAAGAGCTTAATTGATTAGGAGTAGAGTTAAAGGGTTTCAACAACATTCCACACTCTTCAAAGATTGTATAAATTAAAAAATAATCTTAGAAGGATATTTGTATCAGAAGCATGGTTGAACACAAAGACATCAAAAGAGTTTATGGTTCTCATGACATCATTTTGGAATGATGTTCTATACTTTCTTAAGGCGATGAGGGTGTTTGCAACAATTTTAAAATTAGTTGACAATAAGGAAAAGTCGACAACGAGGTTGTTGGCTGGGATTTCGATAGGAAGCAAAAACCAACCAAGGGAGTATGAAAGTAGAGTCGACCATAGGCAAATTTCAAGAAGTCAAATGGGCCTGAAGATTTAGGAAATCCGGTACGAGAAGAGGTCCCAATCGAAGTCGTGTTCGTACAGAGTAATCAAGAATGAGACGTGGGCAACCAAAGTGAAGAACGTGAGTACAATAGAAGGGGAATTTGGAAATTCTGAGAGTACACATGGCGCGCAAAGAGACAAAGGCCTTCAAAAAGCAGTTACACTTTTGTACTATAAATAAAACCTTATAAATAGTTGTAAAGGTGTTCGAACTTACGCAAACCTGTATGTTGGCACTCAAAGTAACCAAGCTACAAGCGAAATGAGTCAAGAAAGGGCAATGTATGTTTGAATCACCAACTTTCTTTCAATTTCAAATGTTATGCAATTTATCTTTTTTCAAGATTTATTACTCTTTACAAGTTTTGTCTTTTCTTTTCGACGTTTTTTTTAACGTTACTTTCTCAAAATAAACAAATTCAACGCCGTGTCGAATTCTTTTACAACGTACTTCATATATAAACTCTTGATAAAATGTTTTGGAAACTGAAACATTGTCTTGAGATTCTCTAGTCGATCTTGCAAAGTAACATTTTAAAAGAGACTAGTGTTGTTTATCAATTTCCAAGGTAAACAAATTGGCACATCCAGTGGGACAATGCTAATAAGTTTTTTTTTTAAATTGTTTTATCAAGCATTTTTCTTACGTGTGCAATTATGTATGTATGAATTTAAGGAGTGGAAATCAATTGTCTGAAATGTCACATTTTACCGCAGACACTAACACTCTTTATCATGCACATACACAAAGTACTGCACAAAATATGGATGTCATACCGATGGCGGCCACGACATAAAGTGTGACGATTTTGTCTCCCGTAAGGACATCCGCCACTACTGGTTCGACGACACCGGTCGCGATAGGACCAGGACACGTATGATCTCCTTTTAATCATACACGAGCATTATTTCAAGTAGGTTCAATGCCTCTTGGACAATACCCGTATGGTATGCCCCAGACTATAATGACCGGCCTTCAGTCGAACGTGTCAACATACGCTGACAATATGGTGGACACGAGACACCAGAGTAGTTATCCGAGTATTCCTTCCATGGTTGCAGGTTTGAGTGGTCGAATGGATGGAGTAAGTTACATTCCCCAATCAACCCCGTCTTTGAACACTACTTCTGTTGTGAAAAACGATACCAATAACAAAGTATAATAGGGAATTAGGGAAGAGAATAAGAACAAAATAATTGGTTATAACTGCTATTCTTTCACTTTCTCTTAAAACAAGATTACAAGTTTACAAGAATAACAAATAACCTCTCTCACCCTAAATTAGGATTTGCAGCTTAGCAATGATGAGAGACTAGTATGCTATTTATAATAAAACCTAACATACTAACTAATGGGCTTTTTCAGCAAGGCCCATTACACAAGCCAACTTAATAAACAAGCTAACTTAACAAATTAGGGTTTAAACACTAAAACCTAATTTAACATGCTAACAACCCTAGCATCTTCGACACAAGCATGTGAACAACCTTCGACATCATGCTTAACCATGTCGAACCAAGAAGCTACCCTTCGGCCATACTAGAGTTCGATCCAATATCTCACAAATCTCCACCTTGGATCTAACTCTACAACATCAAGGGAACACACTAGTTTTCTTCATGCAGCTTTATCAACTGCATACAGTGGAAAAACTTGCAACTCGGCAATGTCTTGGTGATCATATCAGCAGCATTGTCTTCAGTCGAAACCTTCAGCACTTGGACTTCTCCACGCTCGATTACTCCTCTGACGAAATGCAGCCTCACATCAATGTGCTTAGTTCGCTCATGATAGGCTGAATTCTTCGACAGGTGTATTGCACTTTGACTATCACATTTAACAGTGATACCTCGACCTTGAAGTTTCAGCTACTTCGCAAAACCTTCAAGCCACAATGCTTCTTTCACAGCTTCAGTTAATGCAATGTACTCCGCTTCAGTGGTTGATAGAGCAACAACCTTCTGAAGTGTTGCTTTCCAACTAATTGCTGTGCCAAACATAGTGAAAACATATCCAGAAATAGATTTCCTGGAATCCATACAACCTGCATAATCAGAGTCGACATATCCTTCTATTACTGCTTTACTATCTTCACCCAAGGCTCCACCATAAATTAGGACTCTATTCAGAGACCCATTTATGTACCTTAAAATCCACTTCAACGCTTGCCAGTGAGCCTTTCCAGGATTCGCCATGTACCTGCTTACAAGACTTACTGCGTATGCTATGTCGGGTCTAGTACAAACCATAGCATACATCAAAGAACCAACTATATTAGCATATGGGATGCTATTCATATAGGCTCTTTCCACATCAGTACTGGGACACTGATCAATACTCAGCTTGAATTGAGGGTTTGTTGGAGTCACAACTGGCTTCGAATTCGACATACCAAACTTTTCAAGAATCTTCCGTAGATATGCCTCTTGAGATAGGCATAACTTCGACTTCTTTCTATCTCTTCGAATGTCAATTCCAAGAATCCTGGAAGCAGCTCCCAGATCCTTCATATCGAACTCCTTATTGAGTTCAGCCTTCACCCTCATCACATCTTCGACACTGTTGCTTGCTATGAGAATATCATCCACATAAAGCAACAAAATAACAAATGAATTACCAGGTCGAAATCTGAAGTAAACACAGTGGTCGAACTGACTTCTAATGAAACTTATGCGTGCCATGAACTTGTCGAATCTCCTATTCCACTGTCGAGGAGATTGTTTCAGCCCATACAAAGATCTCTTTAACTTGCACACATAATCTTCCTTCCCCTTTTCGACATACCCTTCAGGTTGCCTCATCAGGATCGTTTCATCTAGATCACCATACAAGAACGCAGTCTTCACATCCATCTGTTCCAGTTCAAGATCGAACTGTGCCACCATGGCAAGCAACATTCGAATGGACCTATGCTTCACAACAGGAGAAAACACATCATTGAAGTCGACACCTTCTTTCTGAGTGAAACCCCTTGCAACTAACCTTGCCTTGTATCTTTTCGACGTCACTCCTTCAATTCCTTCCTTAACTTTGAAAATCCATTTACAGCTGACTAACCTTGCCCCAACAGGTTTCTTGATCAGTTCCCAAGTATGATTATCATGAAGAGATTTCATCTCATCATCCATGGCCTTCAGCCATTCAGTCTTATTTCGACTCCTCATAACTTCCTTATAGTCTCTAGGTTCTTCGTCTAGAACCTCACTTGCAGAGATTAAGGCATAAACTATAAGATCTGCATATCCAAGTCTTTGAGGTGGCTTGATGACTCTTCTCGACCTATCTCTCGACAATAGGTAGTCATCGTCAGTTTCCTCAACTTCAGCATCTTCTGCTTCTTCTTCGACTTCATCTGGGATATGCAATTCAGCATCAACATGCTCCACCTCAACAGGAATCTCTACCTGTTCCAGCTCTTCGTCAGATGTTTCTGTACTTCGACCAACATCATCAGTTTTCTTAAAAGCCATTTTAGCTTCATTAAAAACTACATCTCGACTGGTGATACACCTCCTGTGACCTGGCTCTAGGCACCATAGCCTATAAGCTTTGACTCCTTCAGGGTATCCCATGAACATGCATTTCAGAGCTCTAGGTTCGACCTTGTCTTGCCTAATGTGAGCATAGGCTACGCAGCCAAATACTCTCAGTTTGTCGAGATCTGGTGGATGTCCCGACCAAACTTCTTCAGGTGTCTTCATATCTAACGCTGTCGAAGGACATCTGTTTATCAGATATGTTGCTGTCGAAACAGCCTCAGCCCAGAACACCTTTGTTAACCCCGCACTAGTCAACATGCATCTGACTCTCTCCAAAATAGTTCGATTAAACCTTTCAGCCAAATCATTTTGCTGTGGAGTACCTGCAGTAGTTCTATGCCTTGCAATACCAGAGGCAGCACAAAAACTGTCGAATGCCTCATTGCAAAATTCAAGGCCATTGTCGGTTCTCAACCTCTTGACCTTTCTGCCAGTCTGATTTTCAACCAGAGTCTTCCAACTTTTGAAATTCTCAAAAGTTTCATCCTTAGTCTTCTGGATGAATACCCATAATTTTCTGGAATAATCATCTACTATGGATAGAAAATACCTTGCTCCTGAATGTGATGGACACCTTGCAGGCCCCCAAAGATCAGCATGGATGTAATCAAGGGATCCATGTGTTCTTTGTTTGCCTTTGTTGAACTTCACTCTGCAAGATTTTCCAAGTACACAGGGTTCACAAAACTTCAGCTTTTCGATTTTGTCTCCACCAAGCAGATTTTGTTTCCCTAATTCGACCAGACCCCTTTCACTGACATGGCCCAATCTCATGTGCCAGATTTCTGTCTTCGACAAAGGTTTCGTGGATACAACATTTGTCGAACCACTTACAACTTCAGCCTCAAGGGTATACAAGCCTTGTTTCTTCACGCCTCTCAAGACTTCCTTCGACCCCTTCATGACTCTTAGGATGCTTTTCTCTCCTTGGAAAACATATCCTTTCTTGTCGAATTCACCAAGAGAAAGCAAATTTCTCTTCAAATCAGGAACATACCTGACTTCAGTCAACAACCTTATTGACTCATCATGGAGCTTGAATCTCACAGATCCAACACCTGCAATCTTGCAAGCCTTGTTGTTTCCCAGCAATACTGATCCACCATCTTGATCACATAATTCCTCGAACAAGTCTTTGTTTGGAGTCATGTGCCAAGTGCAACCTGAATCCATAATCCACTCCTTCTTAGAGTCACTGCTTGAAACCACAAGAACATCAGATGATTCGAAATCATCTTGAACAATGGCAGCGTTGCCATTATCCTTACCTCCATGATATTTCAAGCGTTCAGGGCACACCTTTCTTGTGTGACCCTCCTTCTTACAATGGTAGCATCGAATGCCAGATGCTTCGCCACTGTAAGTCTTCGACTGGCTTTTGCCTTTCTTCTTGTCGAACTTACCATCCTTTCGTAAGAGTTTTCCTTTAACGGCCAAACCTTCGCCAACAGTCGAAGGTTTATGCTCCTTTCGTTCATTCAAGTCCTTAGAGTACAAGGCTGATTGAACTTCTTCAAACGTCAGGGACTCCCTTCCATACAAGAGAGTTTCTTTGAAGTGAGCATGTGATCGAGGCAAAGAACACAATAGTAACAGCGCTTGATCTTCATCATCGATTTTCACATCAATATTTTCAAGATCGAGAATCAGCTTGTTGAACATATCCAACTGCTCAGCCAATACTTTGTCTTCAATCATCTTGAATGAATACAAAGCTTGCTTCAGGTAGAGTCGATTTACCAGCGATTTGGTCATGTACAAACTTTCAAGTTTCACCCATAACCCTGATGCCGTCGTCTCCTTTGATACCTGCCTGAGAACCTTATCACCAAGGCTCAACAAAATTGCGTTGTGTGCCTTCTCAATCATAGTCGTCTTCTCCGCTGCCGTTAATGCAGCATTCATGGCTGCCTCTCCCTTCAACGCTTCCAAACAACCCTGCTGAACCAGTAGGGCTTTCATCTTCAAGCGCCACAGACCGAAATCATTCACTCCGGTGAACTTTTCAATCTCATACTTTGTTGACGGCATCTTCTCCACGCTCACCGCACCAATTTGTTGTGAAAAACGATACCAATAACAAAGTATAATAGGGAATTAGGGAAGAGAATAAGAACACAATAATTGGTTATAACTGCTATTCTTTCACTTTCTCTTAAAACAAGATTACAAGTTTACAAGAATAACAAATAACCTCTCTCACCCTAAATTAGGATTTGCAGCTTAGCAATGATGAGAGACTAGTATGCTATTTATAATAAAACCTAACATACTAACTAATGGGCTTTTTCAGCAAGGCCCATTACACAAGCCAACTTAATAAACAAGCTAACTTAACAAATTAGGGTTTAAACACTAAAACCTAATTTAACATGCTAACAACCCTAGCATCTTCGACACAAGCATGTGAACAACCTTCGACATCATGCTTAACCATGTCGAACCAAGAAGCTACCCTTCGGCCATACTAGAGTTCGATCCAATATCTCACAACTTCAGTAATGGCGTTAAGACATCAGATGGACGATAGTAACCTAGAGTTAGTAAACAATTTGACTCAACAGATGGGGGTTATATTTAACCCTATGGTCGACCGGATAAGTAGAATGCATGAGGCGTTGCATCCTACCAGTTCAGACTCGCCAACAACCCTTAAGGTCGAATGTTATGCCAATCAACCCATTAGAGGAGGAATTTCCTCCAATAAACTAAATTGAACTTGTAGTTGCCTACCTTTGTCATACACTGTGTATGCATATGACATCCTTGTATTTTGTAAAGGAAAAAATTACAACTTCACATCTCTTAAGATTTTATTCCACAACTACTTTCTTGCATATGGTCATATCATAAATAATGTCGAGTCCTATATCTTCTTAGGCTCAACGTCTCCTAGAAGGGCAAACTATTTCATTCAACTCATTGGCTTCAACAAATGTACTTTGCCTCTAATTACTTTGGAGTTTAAATATTTAAATGAAGAGTGAGAAAACCTCACCTTCAAGATTTGACATACAAAATGATTGCAAAATTATGTGTTTGGAAATGTTCAACTCTTGGTTATTTCTGTTATTCAGAGTATTACTTACCATTCTATCACAATATATTCTTGGCCTATGTGTTTACTTATGAGCATTGAGCAATCATCTAGAAACTTCATATGGAGTGGCAATGTCAGCTCCAGGAAGATGGTCACAACTACTTGGTAGAAGGTTTGCCAACTCAAGGATCATAAATGTTTAGGCATAAGGTCTCTTATAACTCTAAACATTGGTTGGGACATGAGGACTAGTGATGAAAATTCAACTAAGTTGGTGAGAGATAGAGTATTGAGGAAGCAAAGCATAATAAATCATCATATTTTTTCAACAATCAGGTTCAGTATCAAGTCAGAGTATTAATTCCTTCATTCCAACTTTGATTGGCTTGTTGCTAATGGAACACAAATAAATTTATACAAGGATGCTAGGCGTGAAGACGCCTTGTTAGATTAAATTAATATGGTTGTTAAAGTAGAGAATGACACTGATCCATGACTTATAGGTTTGTGATATGCTGCATAATGGTGACTGGTCTATTCCTAATTGTTGGCACAACTCGTTTCCTTTTCTGCATTAAGACATTGTTTTAGTTAGTCTTTCAATAAATGTCTTAGAAAAAAGGGTCTATCCTGCTTCTATAGATGGCAACCTCACTTTAAAAGAGACTTATATAATTAAGTCAACTCATTCAATCAAGATGGACTAGGCCGGTTGCATTTGGAGCTTAGATATTCCAACTTCTAAATCCTTTTGTGTGTAAAATTTTATTACTAACGATGAATAATATTTGAGAACAATTTTGATAGATTAAATATAAGATTATTTTTTTTCTGCTTCACTTTCCCAATAATATTAGTGAATCTTATTTCTTAAACAAACACATAAAATTGTATTTATTTGTTTAGGAGGGCTAGAAGTACGAATGGGGTATTAAACTTTCTCATAGTACACCTACACAAATTTCTGATTCAAGCTCCTTTGATTTAGGCCTTAACTTGGTTAGCTTTTTTAGGTTTTTACCTGTCATCCAAATTAAACTTGATGCCCCATAATTTTTTCATTATATTCAAATTATTATCTTTGTCGATTTTTTAATAAAAAAAGAGGGTGACATCTAAGGTGAGGGAGGAGTTAAGTCCCTCACCTGTGTACCACTAGATATATACCATTTGATTTGTTAAACATAATCTAAGGGTTCAAATGTGTTGAAATAAAGTGTAATATTCTACACCTTCCTCCACCAAATTCATGTTCTTTATTATTATTTTTTCATTAAACATGCCTTTTAGAAGTTGTCGTACAAACATCCATTTAATCTCTCGAACAAACACTTGCAGTTGCAGACTTTAACTGTTCAATTCTTTATACAAAAACACTCAAGATAATTGTTTTACAGCCGGTTGTTCTAAAATCAAATAACTGTTTCACTTTCATTGAATAAAAATAAATTCATAAGTTTTATGTTGTCTGATATTTATTATTTACCCATTTAAGTTCTCTCAAAATTCCATTATTATTAGGATGAATAAAGCAGAAAGTTGCAACTTGCAATCCATAATGACAATAACACCAACAATAAGAAAGTAATATTTACATCATATGCTATAATTCAATTGGGCATTTTTAACTTTTTCATTGTTCTTTCTCGCCACAATCTCTGCAAAAAATCCAATTCAAAACTCAAAACCGCAACAAAACCGTTAATCCGGACTAAGAAATTGTCCTGTGACGTCTTTTAGGAGCCGAGTCCTTTATAACATGGGTTACTGCATTGCATGTTCAATTTTGTTCTCTTCGTCGATGGTGGTGCTCTTGTATTCTATTAAACATGTTGACTCACTAGTTCTGAGATATATTTGCGTTGATTAGGCAACAATAAATTGACTTAGTGATGAATAAAATTGCTGGTGGCTCTGTGTTTGTTACAGTATTCTATAATGGTTTGAAATGGAAAGGATAGGATAGGATGAGAGAAGACATAGTTGTAACTTTTTTTCTTTGAGAAATCTAAACCATTAAATTATTTATAATAGATCTAATGGTATATAAATAACGGTACACAGGTGAGGGACTTAAATGCTCCTTCACCCTAGAATTCACCAAAAAAGAGCGTACAAAATATTCGGTAGTACAAGTTAAAAGTTTAAGTACGAATAGGAAAATTCGACTAAAAGTTTGGTATGCATTTTTATAGTTTAAAATAATGATGGATGGAAAAACTTATCGATTTTTTAAAAAACACTACTGCGTACCGGATTTTTTTTGCAAGACGTTGAAAATTTTGATAGTGTAAAATCATCAGTTTTTTAAAAAACTCGTGCATTTACCAAACTTATAGATGGGCTAGAAAAAATTTAGTATTGTAATTTTTTAACAATTGAGATTTTGTTGAGAGATTTGTGCGGTTGTAATTACACCAATAATTTTGTGTGGTTCATAATGAATTAAAACTTGTATGAATAGGAATCACATGTTGTTAAAAAAACATCTTAGAATGTCTCACTATTCGTATATGGAAGTTGTATACTTCAACAGCGTGAAAGTGTCTGCTGATTTTAGGCTCCTTGAGGACACCACCTGTCTCGCTCTTCTGAAAACTAAATTGGATAATACGTTGCCCGAAATCTTGAACAAAAAGGTGTGCATCATGGATTGATACTAATGGAAAGGTGAAATACAACAATATTAAGTTGAAGACTAATGAAGATATACGAGGTGGCCGAGCCTGCTCAGCCATCTGCCTCTTGTAAGAACCGGTAAAGGTTACTCTCACCGTCCGGATATGCGAGTCATCGAAGTCATCTTCCCTCTCACGAGTCCTCGCTGCAGCTCTATCATGCCGCGTAGACGCAGTCGTCTCGTCTAATTCTCTAGCCCTAGTTGCAAATAAAAAAACGATGAAATATGAAGTCCTAGATTTTTTTTTTAAATTATGAAATTAACATGGTTTTCTATGGTTTTTCAAAAGATTTGAGTTACCACCAAAAAAATACTATCGATTTTTTTCGAAAAATTCGATATGTTTGTATGCTTTTTTACCTAATTTTTTAAAATTCTGATAAAAATCCATGAAATTTTATAGAATTTTTTTAAATATCCGATAAACACGTGTATTTTTATCGAAATTTTCAAAAAATCCAATAAAAATGCATGAGAAACATGAATTTTTACCGGACATTCCGGTAAAAATGCATATCTTTTTTAAATCATATATGAAACTAAATACTTGAAAAAAAATTATAGTTAACTTGACAAATTCGATAAGATAAATAGCTTTTGATAAACTCGAAAAGTTATAAATAAATAGTAAAATTAATTTTTATTTAACAAAGTTAATATGATAAAAGCACAATATTTAAAGGGGTGCTAGATTTAAGTGTGCGAATAGCAAGTAAGAATCTCAATTTCTTTTAAGAGGCCCAAGTTTTGTTTGATGGTCCACTTACATTTCTTTCTCGTGTCTAACCAAAAACAATGCTTATACATTTTTTATCGCACATTTTCTAAACATTTATTCTTATCGAAAGGAACTCAGATTAACTCTACTAAATTTATATGAAAACTTGCATGATTTAGTGTACTTCATTTTAATTTCATTCATTAGTGTATTACAAAAAAGATGTAAAGACATTAGAATTAGCAAAACATATATAGATCTTAGACTATGTTTGAGAGTTTGTAGGGGAGGGAAAGGAAAGACTTTAAAAGACGAAATTTTAAAAAAATATAGGAAAATATTTGACATTTTTTGAAAAAATGATTTTGTTTAGAATAATATAAGAGTCATTATTATTATTAAATTTTTAATTTTCAAAATACTATAACAACCTAAAAGATATTTGGAAAATTTATGTAAACCCTCCAAAACCCTCCTTTAATACAAATTTTGAGTTCCCTCATTTTATGGGGTTTTTGGTGTTATAAATAAACTCAAACCCTCCAAAATCCTCATATCCAAAATCTTTTTATCCTTTTGACTCACTTCTTCTTATTTTTCAAAATCCTCTCCTCCCTTCCCCTCCAAACTCCCAAACGTAATCTTAGGCTAAGTTTATTTAGAGAGATGTAGAATAAGGAAGTTGTATAGCTCCACTCAATCAATATGAGATCCATCAAACTTTGTAATGTGTTTTCTTATCATAAATGGAGTCTTTCATTTTTTTTTTAAATGAGGGTGCTGACTATTGGAGAGACTCTAAAAATATGATAAGTCTCTTAAAATATCATGAATATCATAGAATGAGAACTAGATAAGTTTATTTTAATAGTTTTTATATGAAGTGTTTAAAATGTTATATATCTTCTTCAATGGATGTGTTTATATTTGATGAATGTGTTTTATATTTTAAAATAAATTTCATACAATATACTTAAAATATACTTAAAATGATAACACTTCACCATCAAATATAAATACATTTATTCATCCAATAAATTTTAAACACACCAGCACTTATGTAATTTTAGGATTAATGGATGTGTTTATATTTGATGATGAACTGTTATCATTTTAAGTATATTGTGTGAATTTATTTTATTTAATTTAAAGTTATTTGAAAAATAAAGACCATGAAAAAGCTTGTTTGAAAAAATAATAACATGAAATAAAATTGCTACAAGATAGATCTAACTTTTGGAAGAAAAAAGTGTTTCGTAATCAACCAAATCGTTGATTTCACTTCTAAAAAAGCACTAAAAAACAAATTAAACCATTTTATTTATTAGGCTAAATTACAGTTTTGGTTCCTCTGTTTTGGGTTTTCCACGATTTTGTTCCCCCTATTTTCTTTTTAAACAGTTTTGGTCCTTCATCCCAATTTTGATGCAACTGTTCATGTACGGACATGTACTGTTCATGCACTGTTCATGGACAAAATTGGGATGAGGGACCAAAACTATTTAAAAAGAAAATAGGGGGACCAAAATCGTGAAAAACCTAAAACAGAGGGACCAAAACTGTAATTTAGCCTATTTATTAAAAAGTTCATTTCTGTTATTTGAAACTAAAGAAGATAAGAATGAAAATATGAAATGACATTTGTAACTAAAATAGAAGAAAGTGAAATTGCGTTTATTTAGTTAGAAGGCTCAAAAACTTTCCTTGGTAGCAAGAATAACTTTGTCCAAGGTGGTTATTCAAGATATCATAATATATCGAATGATGTATGTGAATATTCCCAAAAGTATTTTGAATTACTTAGAGAAGATACAACATTATTTTATTCGGGGTGATAATGAAGAAGGTCGGGAGACTCGTGTGATAGGTTATAATTACGCTTCCAAAAGACATTGGAGGGTTGGAATTGATAAATTTCAAGTATGTTAACGATGATTTTTCTTATGAAGTTAGGATGAGATTTAAGGATAGGGGAACAAAGTATTTGAACTCAACTAATAGAAAATATGGTCAAGGTGGTATTCAGAACATGGAAGTTATGGTGAATCCAACTTGTCCGGCTCTTTGAAGTTTATTGTGAGTTTGTGATCAAAATTTCAAGAAAACAAATTTTGGAGTGTTGAAAATGGTGCAAATATCCTTTTTTGGGGTGACATGTGGTGGAATGGAAAGATAAGATTGCGAGATGTGGTTGACATGTAGTACTACAAAAAATACCTTTCGTAACACAGTATTACAACGATCTTCATGTTAATTGTGGTAATATCTCGTTTACATGCATCTGAATCTTTTAATTATTTATTAAAATACATTTAATTACGGTCTTGTAACCCAACCGTTGTGGTATATTTAAGCTTTCTTTCTTTGATTTCCAACACCAACAACTTTCTGTTCTTTTTGTTACAAAAAAGTGTTGTTAGTATAATCTTATAAATATGTTAAAATAAAATTATTTATCACCACACTTACCGTTGTAAATAGGTCTTACTTATTATCACGGTTTTTGTTGGCAATCATGGTGATAAGTTTTACACACACACACACGCACGCACACACACACACACGCGCACACACACACACACACACACACACACACACACACACACACACACACACACACACACACACACACACACACACACACACACACACACACATATATATATA
This sequence comes from Vicia villosa, assembly GCF_029867415.1. Classification (NCBI taxonomy): domain Eukaryota; kingdom Viridiplantae; phylum Streptophyta; class Magnoliopsida; order Fabales; family Fabaceae; genus Vicia; species Vicia villosa. The sequence goes on along the minus strand of NC_081182.1, from coordinate 23,188,898 downwards.
TATATATATATATATAGAGAGAGAGAGAGAGAGAGAGAGAGAGAGAGAGAGAGAGAGAGAGATAGCATATCTAGTGAGAATGAATAAGTTATATGAGAATGTGAGAATGAATAAGAACCGTCAGATTTAAAAAGGAATGGTTGAGATTAAATTGTGATCTTCACTAAATCATGTGTCATGAAGAGGAAAGAGAAATTATTAATCAAATTTTAAAAAATATCTTTTAATCTCAACCATTAAATATAAATTCAATGGTTGTTATTACATTCTTATATAACTTATCCATTCTCATATGATATGTTTTCTCTCTCTCTCTCTCTCTCTCTCTCTCTATATATATATATATATATATATATATATATATATATATATATATATATATATATATATATATATATATATATATATATAAAATTTATTATAATATTAATGTGGACATTAATTTCTCTCTCTTGATTAATCTAATGGTAGATATTTCACTTTCTTGATTATATATATATATATATATATATATATATATATATATATATATATATATATATATATATATATATATATATATATATATATATATATATATATATAGGGCATATCATATGAGAATGACATATTTATATGAGAATATGAGAATGAATCCGAACCATTGGATTTTAAAATAAATGGTGGAGATTGTGAGTGAATCTTTTTTTTCTCTCTCCTACTTCATTTATTTCAAGATACAGGAGAGAGAAAAAAAGATTCACTCATAATCTCCACCATTTATTTTAAAATCCAATGGTTCAGATTCATTCTCACATTTTCATATAAATATGTCATTCTCATATGATATGCCCTATATATATATATATATATATATATATATATATATATATATATATATATATATATATATATATATATATAATCGAAGTTATTAAGCTTCATAACAGAGTAGCAGTCACTCTCACAACAAAACCCTAACATCTCTCTCTCTTCCACATGCAGTGAACTCGTACTCGTAAGTTTATTCAAACTTAAAGGTAATCAATTTCAAACACAACAAACACAGAGTTTTATCTTTATTCTTCTTCTTCATAAGTTTTCTTCCATTTTTCTCAAAACAATACCTTAACATCTCTCTTTTCACAGGAAATGACAGTAACATGTTAGAAGGTTTCAAGCAATCCATGTTGAACACCTTTGACTTGATTGACCTAAGAAAAATGAGACAATTTCTAGAAGTTAAAATTATGTAGGACAATGAGGCATATTCATGTGTCAAGACAGATATGCCAAGAAGATATTAGACATGTTTGGTATGAATCAATGCAATATTGTGTGTAATCAAACTATCAACATGAGACAAAAGAGATAATGTGGATCTTATTCAGTTAAACCAAATGGTGGAAATTCTAATGTATTTAACTGCCGCTAGGCCTAGTTTGATGTTTGTAGTGAACATGATAAGTAGTTACATGGAACATCTTGTTGAATCTCGCCTAATGCTTGCCAAAAGAATTTTGAGGTATTTGACAGTAACAATTAAGCTGGGAATGCAATACAAGAAATGTGAGTATTCTGCTTTGATGGCTTACTAAGTGACTATGGAGGAGACATAAATGATAGGAAAAGTACTTCATTAGATATTTTCATGCTAGGGTCTTGAGCAATGTCTTGATCAAGAGGAAAGAAACCTATTTTGACCTTGTCCGCAACTGAAGCTAAATTTATAGTTACAACTCACTGTGTGGGTCAAGGCATATGGTTGAAGAGAATTATAAATAGCTTGGACCTAGAGAAAGGCAAGTGATTAATTGTTTGTTGTAATAATAGCTTCTATATCAAGTTAAGCAAAAATCTTGTCATGCATGAAAGGAGAAAGCATATAGATATTAGGTTTCATTTTTTGAAGAACCTTAGTAAATAAGGTAAAGTTGAATTTGTTGTGCCTCACAAGACCATCGCGCAAATATAATGACAAAGCCTCTAAATGCTAAATTGTACGAGAATCTCAAAAAACTATTTGGAATTTGTAGGATTTTCAAGATAGTTAGTTTTTGATATTTTGATTTGTTTTTGGTGATAAATAAATTGTATAAACAACCTATTTTAAGAGACACTACAAGAAAAGTGGCATATTGCGACGGTCATTTTGGCATATTACGACCGTTAAAACCGCCGCAATTTAAAATATACGACGGTTGAAGTATCGTCGCAGAATCGTGTGTCCCCAACCTGTTTTGCGACGGTTGCCAAAATCATCACACCAACCGTCACGACGGGTTGGAACTGACTTAAACTTGAAATGAAGACGGTTAAAAACCGTCGTAAATATGCCTTTGATTTTTATTTTTGTTGCTGTTCGCAACGGTTTACAACTGTCGCTAATGTGATATCCTGATGGTTGGAACCATCGTAAATATGTCTTTGATTTTGGTTTCCGTTGCTACAATTTTAAACCATCAAACGAGGTTTATAACCCCCGCTAAATTAATTATTTTTAAAAATAAAATAAAAATCACTGAATTTGCTTATGGCTTTAATTTGTGAGCTTCATGTCATGTCTTTTCCATTGTTTTTTTATATACTTAAACAAAATTCTACAACATGCTAAAATATGAATGAAAATACAACAACTTTACATAATATTTATATATATATATATATATATATATATATATATATATATATATAAAATAGTATTCATTAAACTAGACAATTGAAACTAGTATTGATCAGTTATATATAAATATTTGTTTAACCAAGAGACTACATAATGATGGCACAACAAAAGCCACCACAAAATATTCAAAATGTTGACTTATGTCTCATAGTTAGCCTCTATGGATGTATGTTAAGATTAACAAGTTACAACAACTTCTTATCTACAAAATGTACACACAATATAATCTTACCGAGCAGATCAGATGGCCGGCAACAAAGAAGACTTGAAATCCGGAGCGGTTGAAAGGGAAAAAATGGTTGTACCTGCAAGGCACTCCGATGTCAAAGTAAGTATGTGACCCACAAGGTACAACGAAGTGAGAGATTTTGGGGGTAAGAAAAAGGTTACCTTGCCCTCTGGGGTTAGAGGGCTATTTATGGGATAATCCTAAGCGAGATTGGCTCCGCTTTGCGAGGCGTGAATTTAGGTGACGCAAGAGCTGGCTGCTACCGGGCACGAGGCTGTCTCGTGCTCGGTTATGTCAGGTGTATGCCCGGTGCGGACCGGGGGAGGTTGTTGTGCGCGTGTCCAGGGTGTCTTGGGCTGAAGGTTGGATTGGCCCAATAAGAGTGATTGGGCCGATCCATAACACAATATATAACTAGTCAAAAAGTATACTTGGATTAACGTCGAGTCAACGGTCATGCTTCAACCTCTTTGTTAGTGGCATGAGTCTCATCAACAAAACTATGACTAGTGTCAGTTGTGTCCTTGCTTCTTCAGCTGTATCAAGAACAGTCTTGCTAGTTCCATTCTTTATCTTCTTTGATACACCGAGTTGTGCTCCTTTGTGAAGAATCTTCAAAAACAATAAAGTCAACAATGAGAACTAAATAGTAACATGCAAAATTATATACAAAACAGATCTGACACATTGAGAAACTATATAGACGTCGATTCATACATTTAAGGACCAAAATAGCTATTTAATCGAATTTATACTTACTCGTGTATCTTGCAGTTGTGTTAGCGAAATTCGTAATAATGTCTTATCCATTGCTAAGAGAAATGTTTTGATGGTGATTCGCGGTGACGGAGTGAGTGGCTAAGAGAAATGCTTTGACAGTGATTCTCCTTTGAGTGTGAGCGGCCTTTGACGGTGATTCTAAAAAAGAAGAGAATAAAAAACATAAAAAGTGGATTCAATTTTAGCGGGAAAGATGCCTTTAGAAATGACGAAGGGTGAAATCACTGTTGCGAATTTTTTATCTGCGTGTGAAGGGTATGGGGCGGCGACAGTAAGTTCACCATCGTGCCTTTGATAAATGTTTTGTAATTGTGGGCGACGGTAGGTTCACCGTCGTGAAGTTTGATAATTTTTAAATAAGTGGACACGACTGTTGGTTCACCGTCGTGACCTTTGATGAGTTTCTCGTGCTGAAGGCCGTGTGTTATTTGGTTTGGTGGACGACGGTTAATGTACGGTCGTAATATATAATTTAGGGCGGTTTTTAAACCGTCGTGAACTCATTTCTAGGACAGTAGTTGTATAACCGTCGTTATATTTAATAATTTTTAATAAATATAAGGACGGTAGGTGTATACCGTCGTGACACACGTCTCTATATTATATTTACGACAGTTATCAAATAACTGTAGCAATTTTTGTGTCGTAAAACCCTAATTTTCTTGTAGTGAAAGAATTTATTAATTACAGAAAATTATTTAGTTAGTTTTGTTTGAATAGCTGAAAATCAGTTAAGATTGTTATAACTGATTGTCAATTGAAAAGTTCGTTGGTGTATAAGTACTTTTTAGCCTTTAAAATAAAATAGGATATACAAGTAAATGACCAGCATACCAAAACTTTCTTACCACTTTTTATTTTTCATTGCCCTAGTTAATAATTACGATACTCCAATCATGTTTCATCAATGAAAGATATATATTTACTTCAAGAGTAAGTGTAGAAGATTACTCTTAATCTTAACCATTGATTATCATTAATCTAACGGTTTTAATTGATCATTTAATCTAATTATTTTTAAAAATATTTTTCTATATAAAAAATTAATTAAAGCCGTTAGATTAATGATAATCAATGGTTAAAATTAGGAGTATCCTTCTTATATCTATATATGATATATGATAAGCCAATATTCTCTAGCTGCATTGAAATGTCAAATTTATAGTAACACACATTTTTTTCATTTTTTCTTTTATAGGTGAGAATCTAACAATTACAAACCTTCCCATTACATGAAAGGCGAAATTTTATGATCATCTTTATAAACTTATTGTTCTTGCAAAGATCTAAAGCATGTTCATCTAAGTGTCTAACGTTTATTGTATTTGATTCTACAAATAATGCACAACAAGTACAACCAAACAAAACAAAAATGAAAAGCATTGGTGTGACAAAACGTGAATTTTGGCATTAAAATTGTTACTGTTCCATAGATAATTTATGATATATCTGTCTCTGATTGAGTACATATGCTTTGCTCGTATGATCAATCAATCAAATAATATATGTTCCTTTTTCTTCCCTCATCTATCAAATCACTATATTGCTTGGTGGGGACATTTGGCCCCGCTTACTTATTCTAGTTTGGTCACTATTCACAATAGTTACATTTATAGAAACTCTTATGTCTAACGTTGTGAGTGAAATTTGAACTGTTTCAGATGTGTTTGGATTGGCGGTATATAATTGATTCTAGCATAATTGAGTTTGATATAATTGATTTTACTATAATTGAGTTTAGTATAATTGATTTATTTTTTAATACATTTATGTAAAAGTGAGTTGAACAATAAATTACAGTGTAAAAATCATCCAGAATCAATTCTGAAGGCAGAAGCTACAAATTCTAGCTTCAAGTAGAATCAATTCTGGAGACAGAATCAATTATACTTTTGCTTAATCAAACATCTTAAAATCATGCAGAATCAGTTCTACATCTCTAAAATTGCTTTTAAACTTTCCAAAAGCCAAACCAAACATGCACTTCATCCTTATAAAGTTAACTTATAGAGTAATGATTGCTTTTATTTATAACTAGCGTTCAGACGGACACTCACGTGTCCGTCTGTCCATTTTCTCAATGCGTGTCCGAGAAAATATAAATAATATTTTTTATTTAAATTTGATTTTAAAAAAATACATCATGTGGAAGTTAATAGTAGGTAGTTATGGAGAAGTTACTAATAGTAGTTTCAATAGAGGTTATTATGTAAATCATACAATAAAATAAGGGTAAAAATTAGGGGTGGCAAAACGGGCCGTCCGTCCCGCCTTATGCCCGCCAAAAAACGAGCGGGGCGGACATGCCCGCCAAGTAAAATGGGCATAAAAGTCATGCCCGCTTCGCCTGCGCCCGCCCCGTCTTATGCCCGCCAAAAAACGAGCGGGGCGGGTATGCCCGCCAAGTAAAATGGACATAAAAGTCATGCCCGCCCTGCCAAGATGGCGGATTGGCGGGCGGCGGGCTTACCCGCCTAATTTTATTTATATTTTTTAATAGATTAATAGGCTTTTTTTTTACCTTTTAATTAAACTTTTCACTTATTTTTTAAAACAATTTTTTATAAAAATAACTTTTTAACAAATTTACTTAAAAAAGTATTACATATATTTATAAATAAATGTATAAAATAAACCATCAAAAATTACAATTACTAGAAATAACTAAAAAAAAGAGTTTTGTAGGAGAGGCGGGCTTTGGCTGGGCGGATTTTGGCAGGGCGGGCTTTGGCGAGCGGCAGATCTAAAATCCCAACCCAACCCGCCATATTTTGGCGGGTGCGCGGGCCGGCCCGGTGGGCCACGACCCGTTTTGCCACCCCTAGTAAAAATGATAGAAAATGGGATACACCAAAATAAAGTATTCCCTTTATATATGTTATAGATTATATATTTATAGTATGTTTGGATTGATTTTTGGAAGATTCAGAATCAAAGTATAGAATTAACTTTGGATGATTTTGAGTTTGTTTTATCAAAAGTATAATTAATTTTGCCTTCAGAATTGATTCTATTTGAAGCTAAAATTTGAAGCTTCTACCTCTAGAATTGATTCTGGGTAATTTTTATATTGAAATTTATTGTTCAACTCACTTTTATATAAATGTATCCAAACATAAATCAATTCTAGTAAACTCAATTCTATTAAAATCAATTCTATCAAACTCAATTATATTAGAATCAATTCATTTCACTGTCAATCCAAACACACCCTTAGATTATATATTGACTGATATATTTTTAACACACTCTTTCACATCTAATACTTGTACTAGAGATCTAAACGTTTAAATAAATTTTATGCGTTTGATAGAAAAAAGTTGATAGCAGGTAGCATTCGATGTAGGAATCTTAAGACACTCCCTCACATCTAAAATTGAACATCTAAAGCATGAAAATAAATTATAGGTGACTTGATAAAGTAAATGTGATAGCGGGTGGCTCAACGACTCTTATAACAGACTTTTAATATAAATGTTAAAAAAAATGTGGTTGAGTCTAACTCTTCTTTGCAAAATTGATTTGCAGGATAGAAATTCTCTCCATTTATAAACATATTTTCATGTCATGTAATGTTCGATGCAAAATTCTTAATATCCATCTAACAGGGCTGGCCCTGTGCAAGAACAACAAACTCTACAACACAGGGCCCTAAATTTTGGAAGGTTTCAAATTTTAAAAAGTCCAATTTTTTTCATTTATAGTAATAGACATTAAAAAATGTTATAATAAAATCAAATAAATAAAAAAAAAATATTATGATAAAAATTTAATACATAAAAAATGAGATTAATTAAAAAGTCAAAATAATTAAAATTAAATTTATTTTTTATTAATATATAATTATATATTTTTTATGTATTATTTTTAATTATTACAATTATATTTTTTTTTCTTTGAAATCTAGATCTATTTTTTAAATTAAAAGGAAGTCTCTGAATTAATTGATCCGGCCCAAATTATCTTCAACCCATTTATTTATTTTTCTTACATCTAAAGAAAGCCGTTATTCATAACTCATTATTATAAAATTGAATTGTATAGTAAGATATATGGAAAACTCTACACTATTCAAGCACTGGTGTAGACTATTAATTAAATGGAAAACAAAATAAACTCCTTCCAACTCAATTTCACTTTCAGATGATTAAGTGGTTCTTTTGGTTAACAATTTTATCCATACCGCATCTTATTGGAAGCACGCCAGTTGAAGAAAAAAGTGGGTGCTAATAGAGAAGATCATGACACTAGCTAGACATGGGTAGGAAGGAAACAATGGTTTGTAAATAAGTGCTTTTGTGGTCCTAAGTTCATGAAAGCCTAATTTGAAGGCAGTTGAAGGGTGGCAAAGGAACATGATATATGGGGGACCTTCGTTAATCAATGAAACAGTACACCACAATGCCACAATACTAATTATTTCTCATACATTACCCTATCCTATCTCTTTCAGGTCAAAGAACCCCATGCTGATATTGGTGATATATATGAATTTATGAGACTTTTCTTTTTCTGAAAAACCATTACTTATTCCTTAAAATACAAAAGGCCCACAACTACTCATTATCCTCTTTATAATCCCAATGAAAATGTATAAAAAACAAAAATAGCTTAGTTGTATTCATAATTCATCTACTTTAAACGTAACTCATGATCCTCTAAGGATGCTTGTAACTCTTCAAACTTCATTTGAGTAAACTCATGATCCTCTAAGGATGCTTGTAACTCTTCAAACTTCATTTGAGATAGGTCTACTGATTTTTTAATTGCCAAGACAATATTTTAAAATTTGGTTGTTAAGGCTCTCAAAAGTTTCTCAACCTTTTCCAATTCAGTGATCTTCTCACTACATAACTTCATTTGATTGGTTAGAAAAATCAATCTTGAGAAGAAATTTAAAACTTCTTAACCATCATTCGTTTGTGTGTTCATTTCACAATGAACTGCCTTTTGTACCTCAGTTGCGTTGACTTCCAATGCAGAAAATTCATCATTCAATACTTTAAGAACATCTTGAAATCTTAACATAACCTTCATTTGTGCAAACTGTCTATCATAATGTTCTCTTTTGAACACTGGTAGATTTGCAGGGAATTGATTAGAGTTGTGCTTCCATTTTTCATTGATGAAAGATTAGATCGAACCAGTTCTCTTTATAGCAATTTGTTGGGATTGCTTAACTCATAAGTTAATGAACATAAAAGGGGATGATCAAATTAAAAGGGATGCAATGTGAAATTTGATATAAAGAGACTTGGAATTAGTTAGCTAAACTGATTACAACATAAGGCAAGAGTATATATAGACGATAATACAACTAATTAATTGCAAGTTACTGATTTGCAACATAATCAAACTGCCACTAATTATGAATTACGGATCCAATAAAAAAATACATTGTATGATTAAAATACACACTTTATGTTTCTTTGTGTGTGATTGAATTTGTAGTGTTGAAAATAACTTTAATAATTTGATCAAATAAAAATAATTTTGATATTGAAACTTAATTGATTCATGTTTATAAGTATGGGTTAAATAATAAAATTAAAAGTTACAAATTCAAACTCCAAGTATAACCAATTATGAATAATGATATGTGTAGACTCAAGGTGTTCACTTCTAAATTGATAGATTTAGATTCACTTGTGTATTTCAATGTGTAGTTGTTGCAACAATATTCCAATCTGGCACCAAAGGTGGTACCTGCAAACATTTTGACGCCCAACTCAATGACTATGTGAAGTTTGAGGTGTTTTTGGTTTAAAAAAAGTTTGTAACTTCATTTGATGTATTGTCTTTTTTGTTATAGTTGGATTCTAGGGTTTTGTGACTCTAGAACCTTCTTGGGCATAATTTTTGTTTAAACAAATAAATGTTTGTTGTAGTGCAAATAGAAAGTGAAATATTACCGTATCTATAAAGACTGGTTGTGTTTTAAAGATGGTTCAATAATTTTTATGATTCTAAGCAAAAGGTGGCTTATAGTTGTTTGGTTGTAGAAAATAAAATGATAGAAAATAAATCGAGATTTCGGTGTTAAATTTCATCATCCTTATCCTTATCCTCATGTATAATCATTAGTCAGTAATATACTCTTCTACTCAGCTATCAATACGCCCCCACGTGTTTCTCTCATTGCAGCTCACCTCTAACGTCAATGACGTGAAATCAATTGTATTAGCTAATAGGCGATCTCTTGCCCTATTAAATACAACACCATTAAGTTCGAATAGTTAATACATATATCATTTATCGGTATACGTGCAAACATTAATCCTTACTCTATCTCTAGGCATTAGCATCCAATAGATAGAAACTTGGGATCTAGTAGCGACCAACACCTTTTTTATGTCAAGTCGTACTATGAGAACATGTTTTAGGTAGTTATTCCAAAACAAGCATTAAGAATGAAGAATCATCAATATTAAAGCTTAAGTAGAATTACATAAAACGCCATAATCGTAATTAATATGAGTATAAAAATGATTACACCTAGAATTAACTGTGCTTACTCGTCATTGCTTTACAATTAAACCCAATTAAACCCCATAAGATAGAGGTTGAACATCATCTGCAGCGATCCCTCGAGTAATGCTTCCACTTTCGATCTTTCTCTCCTTATTCTCTCCTATTAAGATTTAAGGCGAACCTACTTTATTTATGTACTACATTGAATTCACTGAAACTCTCTTTGAACCGAACCTGCCTTTCCTATTTATAGTCTTAAGAAAGATATGCTCGCTAGGCGTACCACCTATATTCATTTTGTGCACCTACTTTCCTCCTGGTTAAGCATTTCCAATTCACCATGCAACTAGCCCTAGTCGTGTTGCTTGCTAGGTGCACTTCCCATCTTCGACTAGCACATAAACCATTCCTTCACCATAAAGTAACTTATCCTTGAAGTCTTCTTTCACTAGTGCTCGCCTAGCGCGCCCTGGACCTGGTACAGAGAGCCATGCTTGTAGGAAAATGGTCTTGGCAAGGTCTTTGTGTGTTTCTTGGTGGTTTTTCAGTCCTTTTCACCTATTTTGATAAATGTGCAAGTAAAAAGTCTAAACAGATGTTTTATCACTTTTCATTGATAAGTCGAGGGGTTTTATATTGATCACTTATAAAATAAGTTAATGAAGGCCTACATATTTAATGTAATTTTGGAAATTATCAATGTCACAATATTATCCATTATGTGATTTGAGGGTCTTCTTACAATCATTTTCCTTGTTTGTGTGATTTCCTAAGGCATGCCCATGCATGTTACCCATGTCCTAGAATATTCTTTTATATGTTGTTTGTGTATGGGTGGTTGAGTTTCGTTGATATCTTAGCCAAGATCCAATAGTCCCTGACTTCGCGGGATATAATTGGACTTTCTCCATTATGGGCCATCCCTCCAGTTAGGTCATTAAATATTACTTGTTATGAAGAAGGTCTATTATACTGAACTTGGTTTTGATGAAGATAAGTGTATCTCAAAGAAGAAGAATATAAAGTTGTCATAAAGAGTGATCAATGGAAAACGAATGAAAGAATTGTAATGATCATCATATTAAAGGTACATATCACAATTCATCTTATTTATCACTTTGAAAGCTCATAAATTTGACTCAAACTTCATCTTACTATTTCTCTAAGATTATGCATAAAAACCCTTAAAGCTATATTGCAAAAAACTGTAGTTTTCAAAGAAAAATTAGTGGTAATCCATTACACCCTAACGGTAATTGATTACCAGTTCAAAAAAAATTGGAAATTTTTAACATTGAGCAATGGTAATCGATTATACCCCCGTGGTAATCAATTACCACATGTAGAAAAGAAATTTTTCACTAAACGACATCATTGTAATGCATGACAATGCTTCATGGAACCTTTTCAAAGTTCTGCATCCATTCAAAGAGGTCTCAATGTGTGTATATAAAGCAGTATACATCATAAAATGAAACTCACATCTTTCAAATTATTTTTTATACAATTCAAGCACTCTTTTTAAAGTGTTCATCCTTATTCAAGTGTTTGAAACTTTGCATAATTTCACTTATCATAAAAAGTTTTAATATGTAATTTGAGCACTAAGTAATATTATTTTGGCTTAAATAGTTTTTTGGTCCCTGTAAATTAGCGAGTTTTTGATTTTGGTCCTTGTATATATTTTTTGGTCTAAGTCCTTGTATGTTCATTTCTTGTTGGCGTTGGTCCCTGACGTCAAAATGATGTTACAAAAACGCCTATGTGACTAACGACGCTGACGTGACATACACTTTTTTTCTTTTTTCATTTACAGAAATTTTACTCCACATAAGCAATTTTTTTGTTTCTTTTTGTTTGGGTCTAATGTTAAAATGAAAAAGCCTAAAATTATGCTATTAACTAGAGTTGAACACATGCCCCTTACCCTCACATATTACTCTCCATCCACTAGGCCATGCTTTCTATTTGGTCATTACAATTCAACAATATATATATATATATATATATATATATATATATATATATATATATATATATATATATATATATATATATATATATATATATATATATTACATAAATACTTCAGTATTTAATACAGTATTTAATAAATAGTTGAAATATTTGAAAGATTATTATTTTTATTTTTTTAATAAGAAATTATATATATTTCCAAAAAACGATTAAGTACAATGCGACCCATAGGGTCCAACACTCGCCACCCAAAGCAAGACTAAAACCAACAACCTACAGGACGGGGAAAACCTCCTCTAGGCTAAGGTTACACCAACCTAATTCATCAATATCGGGGCAATTCTATCTCTACTTAGGAAACACCCAAATTCTTTTTACAATTTGTTCTATAATGTTGTCCACTATATGACTATCACTATAATCACTTTTAAACACTCTTTTGTTCCTATTTAACCAAACCGCAAATATCGTTTCCGCTACAGCTATCTGTACAAATTGTCCACGCCAATTCTTGCTCTTGCAAACTTTCAGCAGCCATTGTATCTCCTGGTTCCAACCTTGCGCATTATGTCTAATGTTCAGTCACCGCAACACTTATGTCCACACCTTCTTCGTATAGCTGCAGTCGAAAAACAAATGATGATTATTTTCAAAACAGTTGCAGAAAACGTATTTAAGATTCGTATTAACACCAAACTTAGCCAGCCACAGCATAAAAAACGACATGAGGTCTAGCTCTATTCTTGCAAATCATTACGCTCCAATCTACCTTAGGATAGTGCTGAACAAACTCTTTATACAGATTAAGAGTTTGAAATTCGTTACCTTTCTGCAAATGTTTCCACTGTTGTAACATCCTAACATTTATTTGAAAGATTATTAAACACAAATATATATATATATATATATATATATATATATATATATATATATATATATATATATATATATATATATATATATATATATTTAATACTTTAAGTATTTATTTAATATTTCAAGTATTTATTTAATACTAGTATCAAATAAATATTAAATTGTTAAATACTTAATAAACTAACTGTTTGATAAACTAAATATTTAAAATATTAAATATTTGAAATATTAATATTTAATATTAATGGTTGAAATATTAAATATTTTATTAAATAGTTTATTTAATAGTTAAAATATTATTATATAATATATTTAATTATGTCTGAAACATTAAAATATCATTATATAGTCTGCAATATTATTTCATATTCATCCCTCCATTTTTAAAAAAATGAAAAAAGAAAAAAAGAGCTTATGTGCATTAATCTTTCATAATATTTCAACTATTGAATTAGTATATTAATTATTAAATATTTCAATTTGTAATAATAAAATAATATAGTTAAATAATAATTAAAATGTTTTAAACTATTTAATATATAAATTAATGTATATTTTTTCAAATATTAATAGTTGAAATATTTATTAAAATAGTTAATTAATGAACTAGATAGTTAAAGTTTGAATAGTTTAAATATTAAATATTAAATATTAAATAATAAATAAAAAACATTACTGAATTTAAAAAATTATTAAAAGGAAATGATTAACATTTTAAACAAAATTTAACAATAAATGTAACAAATATTTGCTGCTTATACCTATCATAGCATTGCAAATATTAGATAAGAAACACAAATAGCTTAGTGAATAGTGAATAGGCATGCAAGCTTTCAATAAGAAGTGGTGGGTTCAAATCCTTATGGGACCATTTTTTAATTTTTAACATTTAACCCTTTAGGGACCAAAATCAAAATAACAAATAAAACATGCTTAAATCATCAATTTTGTAACAGAAGTTTAACGTCAGGGGCCAAAGAAAAAACTCGCTAACTTACAGAGACAAAACACTATTTAAGCCTATTATTTTTTAAATGTGATATAATAAAGAGATGTCCATAATTCAAGTGAAAATTTGGAATTCAAGCCATCAACAACTTTTTTAAAATTATCAATAAAGTGTGTGTAGTATTAATTGATCAGGGTTGTGATGAAAATAATTATTAATTAATATTCTTTCTTTGTGGTTATGTTAGAAGATTGTACGAGAAATTTTTTGTATGAGACTTATACACATATTTCTAATATAGTGAAAAATCCTCTAAAGGGATAAGAGACTGGGCTAGCCATTGTTTGGAGAAGGTGAACCTGAATAATTCTATCGTGTCATTTACTTTATGAACATTTATTTTTTTCTTTATTTATTAACATTACATAATTGGTTAAGTAATCATAAAATCGCTTCCTAAATATAAACATGTTAGCACTTAAGTAAGAAAATTTTAGCATACCTAATTCACCCTCCCCCCATCTTAGGTTGCATCTAAAGCTTACAATTGGCATCAAAGCAAGAGTTTGGTAAATTGCTCCTAGATCCAGGAGGTATGGGTTCCTTAAACAATTCTTATGAGAATACTATAATATAAATAGACCATATTGTTTTACCGATGAATGTTATGATTTTTGGAAAATAAGAATGCAAATGTTCCTTGAATCTTATGGTGTAGAAGTTTGAGATGCGGTTAAAGAATGACTGTTCATACCTACCACTATTGTTAAGTGTATAACATCCCAATCTTGAAGATGCATTGAATTAAAATGATATAATGAAACTCATATATGACAAAAAGGCCAAAAAAAATTCTAGCATCAGACTTAGGAATGAATGAATTCTTTAGAGTTTCAACACATGAAGGAATAGAAAAGGTAAAAAGATCTAAACTATACACTTTATGCCAAGAATACAAAATGTTTAGAATGTTACTGGGGAAAAAGATTTTAGGTATGCAAAATAGATTCCCCCACTTGAAAACCCATCTAACCGTTTTTGGTAAAATATTTACAAATAGTGAATTAAAATTAAAGTTTCTAAGATATGTGACAAGAGCATGGCAACCAAAGAAGACGACAATTGTAACACCCCTTTCTAATACCCCAAATTAATAATAATAAACAAATATCCAAGGTAAACATGCATATAACAGAGGCGTCACATCGACGTTTTCGAAAACTAAAAGCTTTTAAAAACCAACAAACATACATCCATAAATATACAATGCATCTCGTCATCATATAACACATCTTACTGTCATATCCCAAAATTTGCCTGATCAATTCTCGTCTAATAATTTATCAAGGATATTAAAATTAAGAGTTATGGGGTTTAACATATCTGTTGTTAAACCCACGCTCTTATAAAACTATTTTCATTTACTATTGGAGTGTAATTAGCAGGTATTTTGGGCCCAAAACCAGTTAGCCCATTTATCTTATCATAAGGGTTTTTATTTTATTTATTATTAAATATTATTAAATATTAGTACTGACTCTTATTAGAATTTTAGTATTATTAATTTTAATATTATTAGTATTAGGATTATTATTATTATTTAACTAATATTATTATTATTATTTTATTATTACTAATTTCTAAAATGTCAAATTGGGTTTTTGGACATGGGTTACTTCCTCTTATGGATTTTAACCTAATTCTCTAACTCTATAAAAAGGAGTCTTGGCAACCCTGAAAGGGTTTTTTTTTTTTTTTTTTGGAATTTCACATACTGGTCTTCTACGCTTTTTTCTCTTCTCCCTTTCAGGGTTTGTCTTGAACATCCCTAATCCGCCATTGTCGATTAACTGACAAGAACCGACAAACCCTTTCCCCTTTTCAAACTCAATCTCAAATTCAAATCTTTGGCCAATGATTTAATATGAGGCCTCGCCAAAAAAAAGTTTTTTTGGCCATTGTTGTCTCGATCTGACAATGGCTTATTTTCACTATACATGACTTTTGGCCTTTGGTCATTGTTGACTCGATCTGACAATGACTCTGTCAAAATTCTTAAGTTTACCCTAATTTAACCTTTAGGTTGTAGGTTTTGATTTATTTTATATATATATATATATATATATATATATATATATATATATATATATATATATATATATATATATATATATATATATATACCGCTTTCGTTTATTAATATATAATATACTTTCATTATATATATTTCTAACTTTTTATATGTAATCAACACTGTTTGTGTTTGTTTTATATATTAGATGTTGTTCAGGTATCAAGCATGGCAGTTAGGTGCGGTATATTATACAAATATTTTTACGTTTACGTTATTTAATATAAGTATATACTGTGTGCAACATCTTTAGTATAAGTATATATGGTTTACGTTTTTTTAATAAAAGTATATACTGTTACGTTTTGTTCTATATAATATGCTGTTCACATCTTTTATATAAGATCCTATTGCGTTTTGTTTAGTAAATTTTCAGGGATGAGGATTTATATAATATACTTTTCAGCTAAAACGGGAACAGTCGATGTTGCATTTTGTTTAGGCTAAAACGTGAATAGAGAACTTTCCAGTTTGGCTTGCAGGTGTAAGAGGTAGACGAAGAATGAAAGTTGAAATCAATCCACAACTATCCTTCCAGATCCAGCGCGCTGTTGCCCCACACGCTCACCATGCACCCTCAGTTTTCTGCCACAGGATCCCCAATAATCCAGATCTAACGTACAGAAGCTGCGCCTCTACCATGGAGCCTTAGAGGCCAGCAGCACAGGATTGATACCCAGGTTTTCTTAATAATCTTTTATTTATTTGTTTTAAATTATTTATATAATTATATAGTTGGTTTTAATTATTTTTATCATATACATATTTAATTTTAAAATCATATTAATAATATAATTAACATTAGGATTATTTTCCCGATTATTCGATTATGTTGATTAATTTATTTAATCAGTTTTTAACTGTTAAATCACAAAAGCCCTAGAAGATTGTTATCAAGGTATTAGGCTTTGCCCAATCCCACTGGCTGGCCAAAGTGTTAGGATTTTTATTTATTATTCGTTTTGACTAAATTAATCGGTCGCGATGGGTAATAATCAATTGTTTAATTAATTAAATAATAAATTAAAATAACATTTATTCTGCTAAATGGTTTTAACCAAAGCTATTGGTTACGATGATTAGCATTTTTCCTTTATCAAAATTCGTTATTATTTGTAATCGAATCTATCGATTATGAGGAGTAACGATAATTTAAAATACGCACATTTGCTATTCGTGGTAATCGAATCTATCGATTATAGTGGTTAGCAATCCTCCCTTCAATCCGTTAGCCGTGGTAATCAAACCTATTGATTATTGTAACTAATGGTAACAAATTAAAATCAGGGTTGTACGCCCAATCCTAAAACACTTCCCAAATCTAAAACATTCAAAACACTTCAAATCAAACTACGGATTTTCATCCTTATTCAAAACTACGATAGGCCATGCAAAAAAGCCTTCAAACCATATCAAATCAAATTATAACTATAAGGGCGTACAACCCTTCCCCGAACTACGTAGACTCTGATCCGGCATAAGGAGGTACGTAGGCACTTGGCAACAAGGCGAGTCCCCTCCCCCATAAATCTCATTTTGTCCCGATTTTTATTTCCTTGAATTGCAAACCTTTAATTATGATAATCTTTGCCATTTTACCCTATAACTTTCTGTCATCTTTCTTTATATTAACCTTGTAATGTAAACCATAGGAAAGGGTTGAGGGTGCCTAACACCTTCCCTCGACCTGAATATAGTATCTTATCCTGAATCTCTTAATTGTATAAAGGTTTCCTATTCGCCTCGGTAGAATAGGTGGCGACTCTAATCTTTAATTTTTAGGGCAGGTTGCTACACTTACTTAACATAAATCATTAAGAATATGCATACACAGCGGAAATAATAAATACTCATGAATTTCATAATGATCCATGTCCCATACCATGATCATATCACAAATAATATCCAAGATGGAATCATAACATCATATCCAAAGTACTTGGCACTAAGGCCTCTCACAACCACAATAAACATCATATGAAATCATAAGGTAGTATCAAAATACTAATCCGAATAAAACATGAGTTCGACACCACTACTCCTAACCCAGTGTTACATGACCAGATCATCGACTCACTACCTAATCAAATAAAGAAACTCGGAGCTCCTCGGCTAAATCCTCGGACAAGCAACTACTTGTCTGAACCTGCACGTTACCAACAAAGGGCAATATTCAAACTGAAGGGTGAGAATTCAAATTATCATAGAAATATAATAATAGGAAATGCAACATAAACAAGCATACATTTCACAATTCACCACTCTTCATAAAAACATGCTTTTATAGCCATACATCAAAGTTAACATGTTTTTCATCATTAAAAAACCAAGTTTCATCATTCAAGTAACTACATCTAATTATCAATTCAACAATTGTAATTCACTAATGAAAAGCCATCAAGTATACAATTATCACACAAGATTCCACATTATGCATCACTTATCACATAATTAATCCACGCCAATCATATTGCAAAATCACATAAAACACAAATTTACACCGACATGTACGACTCAAGTGTGACTCTATGAAATATGCATGTGGATCCCATCCGTTATCATTTCTGGTTATGCTGATTGTCTTTCCTCTCTATACTAGATAATCACCTCAAAAGCCTCGTTCCGTGTTAAGCTTTCAAATCTCATTCGGTGTTAGATTTGGGACAAGTAAATAACCTTCACGAGATTACCCAACTTGCCACTTTCAAAGACTCATGCTTGTGTACGTGTGCAACAAAACAAGACTCATGCATTTAAGACGATCTCTCTATCTCTTAAACTACACAATCTCATCTTTACCACTTTACACAATATTACACAACATGACATTCAATCCAAATCTCAACACCAATTAGTGTTTAGCAATCAATCACATAATTCATGATTATTATTACCACATAATACGTTCATGAACATTGACTATAAATAATTCACCCATAACATACATTCATAATTACATGTTATTCATAATTAACATCATAATTAATTACAAAAGTGCCAAACAATCTTATTATATCATGTAGACAATCATATTAGCTTCAATATGCTTCAAACGGCACGTAAAAAGGAGTTACGGATCAAAATATATAACATTTCAAAGTTTGGAAAAAGTTCCATACAGCAATGTTCGCTTAGCGACCGTCAAGCGGGCTTTTGGAAATGAAAATTCAATAACCTCTCTTCAAGCGGCTAGCAACAGAAGCAAACAAAAACTGGGTTCCGCTTAACGGACTGGCTCCGCTTAGCGAGCCAGGGGCCGCTTAGCGGACCTGCGATTTCACAGAAAAACACAGCAACGTTCAGAACTGCGAAATTCACAATCCATTATTCCAAATCACTTCCAAACATCATTAAACATCAAATACAACCAGTATTGATCATTATTGAACCATAACATTCATCAAAATCATGTTTAATCATGTAAATCCATAGAAATTAGCACAAAAGTTAGGGTTCATACATTTTCATGAAATTTCAAAGATTGAAGACAACACATACACAAACACATTACTCAATCATAGATTCTACAAGAGTTTGGATTCTAACCCTTACCTATAGCTCTTAATCCACCCTCTTGATGAAATCTACCAATTCCCTCTTTGCTCTTCTCTTGCCTCTTTTCTCTTCTTCCTATCTTTCTATCTTTCTCTCTAGTTTAGGTTAAGTCATAAAATCTTCTTCTAACTCTCATTATCTTATTGGGCTTAACCCATCCACTATTCTAATTTCTAATTCAACTAAGCCCAATAGCTAATTCTACTATAATTCTATTATTAATTAATTAGCTAAATTACATATTACCACTCAATTAAATAATTATCACCCAAAAAATAATTAAATAAAATACACAAACAATATCAAATAATCCTAATTAAATAAAATCTAATAAAAATAGGGTGTTACAACAATTTCTGAAAATAAAAGCCTATAAAAAATGACATCGGCAACACATTTTAGAAAGTTACAAGATTACGATTTAGAACTTAGTTGATTAGAACAACATAAAGAAACTAAAAAGAAACATAAAAATATCTCTTTCGTCGAATCAAGTATGAATTAATAAGAAGATAATTCGGATGAAGATGATAACATAATTCTTCTAGTAAATCAATACAAGACAATAAGATTTGTTCAACGAAAGAGATTTGTGAAGAAGAAGGAAACATCAACTTCAAATCAAAACTTCACTTGATTTGAATATGGAAAATGATGGTACATCAAGGCCGATTGTCCATCTCTCCAAAAGAAAAATAATTTTAAAGGAAAGAAGGATACAAGACAAAAGATAGCATATATTGCAAGGGAAGACAGTGAAGTGAGTTCATCCTCGGATTATGAAAATGAAAAACAATCACATATCTTATTAATGGCATCATATCACTCCGATGATGAAAAAGAGGTCAATAATGACAAACCCTCCTTTGGTTTGCTCTTTTATCATAAATTTTAACACTTGAACTTTTGCTTGCTTTTCTTATTTGATGATGCTTTAGATATATCCTTTCTTGTTTAGTTGGTATCATCAAAAACATGGGGAAAACTACTTGTACAACATATAGAACCATATTTTTCCCTATTTTGATTATGGCAACATATCGTGTTGAGCATTTGCGTGTGGTGTTGCAAGTGTTGAAAGAGAAGAAGTTGTATGCAAAGTTTTCCAAGTGTGAGTTTTGGTTGAAGGAAGTGAGTTCTCTTGACCATGTAATTTCTAGTGGTGGGATTATTGTAGATCCTTCTAAAGTTGATGTTGTGTTGCAATGGGAGACTCCAAAGTCTGTGAGTGAGATTCAGAGTTTTCTTGGTTTAGCTGGTTATTATCGATGATTCATTGAAGGATTTTCTAAGTTGGCATTATCATTGACTCACTTGACTCGAAAGGGTCAAACTTAATCTAAGTGAGTCTTTTGTGGTGTATTGTGATGCGTCTAAGATGGGACTTGGTGGTGTGTTGATGTAAAATGAACAAGTGGTTGTCTATGCTTCTAGACAACTTAAAGTTCATGAGAGGAATTATCCTACGCATGATTTAGAGTTGGCTGTTGTGGTGTTTATGTTGAAAAATTGGAGACATTATCTTTTTGGCTCTAATTTTGAAGTGTTTATTGATCACAAGAGTCTTAAGTACTTGTTTAATCTGAAAGAATTGAACATGAGACAGAGAAGATGGCTTGACTTATTGAAAGATTAATGTTTTGATTTAAGTTACCATCCTAGTAAAGCAAATGTAGTGGCTGATGCATTGAGTATGAAGTCTCTACATATGTCAATGATGATGGTGCGTGAATTGGAATTAGTTGAACAATTCAGAGATATGAGTTTGGTGTGCGAATCAACTCTTGATAGTAAGAAATTGGGAATGTTGAAGTTGATGATTAGTATTCTTGAAGAATTCGATAAGGACAGAAATCTGACTTGAAATTGAGGTGAATTTCGAGTTGACAAAATTGGTGTGATGAGATTTGGGAATAGAGTATGTATTCCAGATGTTTCGCGACTTAAGAAGATTATTCTCGAAGAAGGTCATGGAAGTGGTTTAAGAATTCATATGGGTGCTACGAAGATGTATCAAGACTTAAAGAGGTTATTTTAGTGGCCAGGTATGAAGAAAAATGTCACTGAGTTTTTTGTGCTATTTGACTTGCCAGAAGTCGAAGGTTGAGCATCAAAAGCCTTCGGGTTTAATGCAGCCGTTGAACATTTGGGAATGGAAGTGGGATATCATTTCCATGGATTTTGTGACGGGTTTTACAAAGACTTCTAGGGGAAATGATTCTATATGGGTGATTGTGGATAGGTTGACTAAGTTGGCTCGTTTCTTACCGATGAAGATTAACCATCCTATTTCTAAGTTGACTGAGATGTATATTGAAGAGATTGTGAAATTGCATGGGACCGTCGAGTATTGTGTCTGTTAGAGATCCAAGGTTTACATCGATATTTTGGAAGAGTTTGCAAGATGCCTTGGGTACTACATTGAGATTAAGTTTGACGTATCATCCGCAGACGGATGGTCAAACCGAGAAGACTATTCATTCACTAGAAGATTTGTTGAGGACTTGTGTGTTAGACCAAGGAGGAGCTTGGGATAGCCATTTACCATTGATTGAGTTTACTTATAATAATATCTTTCATGCGAGTATCGGCATGGCACTGTATGAAGCATTGTATGGTAGGAGGTGTAGAAATCCACTGTGTTGGTATGAATTAGGAGAGAGTGTTGTGCTCGGACCTGAGATTTTGCAAGAGACAAATGAAAAGATAAGGATGATACGAGAAAGGATGAAAAATTCTCATAGTCATTAGAAGATTTATCATGATAAGAGAAGGAAAGCACTTGAGTTCCAGGTGGACGATCATGTGTTTTTTAGAGTTACTCTAGTAACCGGTGTCGGTAGAGCTTTGAAGTCTAGAAAGCTTGTGCCACATTTTATTGGTTTGTATCAGATTTCAGAGAGGATAGGTGAGGTGGCTTATCAGATTGCTTTGCCGCCGCCGTTTCCGAATCTTCGTGATGTATTTCACGTGTCTCAGTTGAGGAGGTACTTTCCGGATCCTTCGCATGTGATTCAAATGGATGATTTACAGGTAAGAGATAACCTGACTATTGAAGTGTCACCAGTGTAAATAGAAGGACGGGAAGTGAAGCAGTTGCGTGTAAAGAGATTGCCTTAGTGAAGGTGTTGTGGGGTGGACCAGCAGGTGAAAGTCTGACGTGGGAGCGAGAGGACCAGATGAAAGAGTCTTGTCCGTTCTTGTTTCCGTCAGGTAATTTTCGAGGGCGAAAATTCTTTAAGTAGGGGAGAGTTGTAACACCCTGAAAATTAGATTTAATGATTTAATCTAATATTTGGTTGTTTAATGTGATTATATGAGTCATTGTGATTTATCGAGGAGTATATGTGATGTTTATGTGATGTGTGATGCTTGTGTTGATATGTGTGTGTGTGTATGTTAGTAGAATTAAGGTGTTTGTTAGAATAATAAAATAACATAGTTCTAATTAGCATTATTATTTAAATAAGATAAAATAAGGAGATAGTGTGAGGTGGAGTTCATGGGGGCATATTAGGAATATCATATTAGTGGTCCTAAGGGTAACTAAGTAAATAGAGGAAAGAAAGAGAACATGCCTTCATCGTAGAATTTTTGGAGAAGCGTGAAAGAAAGAAAGAAAGAGCTAAGGTAAGAAGAGGAGAAGGAGAATCAACCGTAGGATTCAAGAAGAGGATTTAACTAGCCAATAGTCTAAGGTAATGGGGGTTATCATGATTATTATATTTGCCTTAACGGATTAATAATTGTAGGTTGAGTGGTGTATTGGGGTTTTATGATGAATTTGATGATCTTGATGAACTATAATGATTGTTTGTTTGGATTGTATTATTAATATGATGTATGATGTTGATTATTGTTGTATTGGTGAATGATAGCATGATCTAGAGTCAAATCCACCATTTTTTATGGATTTGAAGGTCTAGGATTTGATGAGGATTCATGAAGTTGTGATGATGCAATTGTGATTTGATGTTTGGAATGAATTATGCATGTTAGAACTAGGTTAAACGGCCTTAAATCGTAGGAATATTATGATTAAAACATGTTTTTAGGAAAAATTTTGGGACTGGTTTGATGCAGGTCGCGCAAGATTTTCTGCATAAATCGTAGAGCGCGCTTAGCGCGCTACCAAAAGAAAAACAAGGGTCCATGTAGAATAGAGTGCATGTAGCGCGGGCCACTGAGACGAAAAATGTTATCTTTTTGAAAAATAATTTCAGATTATGGAAGCTTATGATTTATAATAATTTCTGAGTAATTTTCCAAAATTTAATAATCGCGTTCAGATGGGTTTGGAGGGCTATTTGTATAGAATTTGATTATGTGATTACATCTATGTATATGCTTGTCGCGGTTATATGTTGTTGTGATGATTCATTACATGATGATCGTGGAGTATGTGTTGTGTTGATTGAGATGCTTGTGATGTTTGTATTATTGAGATGATGACACGATTCGATGAGTATATGAATGATGATGCCATTTTCACTAGCCGTGGTCATTGATTATTGTGAATTTGTGCATCATACATTCATAGCATATTTGTAGGACGATAGTCCAGTGATGTTTGCAGGACAATTGGTCAAGTGATGGTCTCAATCCCATTGTGCGGATTGAGTGCGATATTATGAAGTACTTCGGTTCCAAGCGCGAATCGATCCTTTTGTTGGGGATCTTTGGAGAACAATGATTGAGTCATCAGTGAAGTATTGGCACCACATGCATGAGTCCATTGGTGTTGCATTGCATTGTTTGTTGTATTGCTTGATTGGATGATGTTTGATTATTCGTGATGTGAATGATTTAAATGATGATTGTGATGGAATTGTGTGATGATGTTGTGAATGGATAATGATGTGTAGGTGTGAGTAGGTATATGAAGCATGAGGATACGTTGTATTGGTATATGTGTGGTTGTTGATTATTTGTGTTCCACTAACATATTTATTACTTATGTCTTATATAATAATTATGAAATACTCACCCTTTCTGTTTGAATGTTGCCTCCACGTGGATAACACGCAGGTAATCAGGAGTAGTTCGCTGAAGTTAGAGGATAACTTCGTGGAGTCCTTTTTATAGCTTGTTTAGAATAAAGGGAGTCTTGCTCTGATACGTAACATCGGGTTCAGGATCGTGTGTTTTGGAACTATATGTTCATTTTGAATGGTTTTTAACATGATGAAGTACTTTTATAGTATTATGACTTTTGGTTTATGAAACATGAACGGTGAGGTCACGAATGATGTTTTATGAAGTTTTTAAACTATGAATTCCGCTGCGAGTAAAGTGATGATATTATTGTTGTGTTTAAGAAGCAATTGAATTATAAACCTTTGAGAACCTGTGTTACGGAGCAAGACGTTTATGTAAGGAGTTTTTATGAAAGTGGCACCCTTGCGTGAATGTTTTGATTTATTTATTTTGTATTATATTGTGAATATTACTTTTGGGCTAGAAGGGTGTTATAGAAATAAACACATTGAAATGATGTTCCACTATCTTAGAGAGCAAGTAGCAAATGAGAAGTTGAACTTGGAACACTACAGAGCCGAGAATCATATTGCAGACATCTTGACAAAGGTTGTGCAGGTGGAATTGTTCAAAAGATTAAGAACTATGATGAAAGTAGATAGCTTAGACACAATGAAATAGGTGATGTGTTAAATATGTAATTATTTGTGTTAATAATGTTTGTAAATTTGACGGAGTTAAAGTAGTATGTAGTTGATAAAGTCATATTTAATTCATAACAATCGAACCTATATGTACTCGACAGAAGGTCGAACACAGCCTGTAGTAGTCAAGTTGTGTGTATTCGATTGAAAGTCGAATACAACAAGTAGAAGATGTGTGTATTCAACAAATAATCGAATATAGCCAGTCAAAGTTTGTAAATCGGTTAGTTAGTTTGAGATTGTTTGATGTATAAGTAATCTCATTATAAATAGGAGGACACTTATTGTTTGAAAATATATAGAATAGAGAGAATTCAAAGTTGTGAACTTAGACAGAGGGAGAAACTTTGTATTCAATAGAATCAATAATTATATTCTTCTTCTTTTCTCTCAAAACCCTAATTTCATCTTCTCTTCAACTTTTCTTTTTTAATTATCTCCTTTATTCAAATTATCGTGTGAATGAATCATATTGCAATCAAGGTGTGGTTGAATCATTCTAATGAAGAGTGAAAAACGAGAATCTTGAATCAATCTAAAAAATGACTGAGTCTTGTTGTGTCAAGATCGATTCCAACATTAAACATATAAAGTTTTATATAAATACTAAGTTTATAATAACTATATAATTTGATCTTCTCAATGTTACTCATTTATTTTTAAATTCATTAAAAGTCAATAATTTGGAATTCTTTTATTAAGTATTAAATAATTTCAAATTATTATAGTAGTTTGTAAAAAATTATCTATTTAAAAAGAATTTGAAGAATTGGATTAATAAAATTTAATATTTATAACAAATTATTATAATCTATATAACTCCATTTAGAATTAGTTATAGAATAACCTAGTCTATATTTTAGTGATTTTTAAATATTAATACACCTCGGAGGCTCCGAATTTAGTTTTATCAATGGATCTATTAAGCTTTTGCTACTTGATTATTCAAACTTCAGATATAGAGTTTGTCAAACGTCAAACGAATATGGACAACCATTGTTTAACAAAGACGATTAATTTTTGATCTCGACGTAGTCACGTTAATATTATACCTCTTTATATTGAAACTACTCTATTGAATGAAAGAAGTTAATTTTATTTTGGTAAAAAAAAATACTAATAAACATAAAATCATTTCCTCAACAGTCATGAAATAAATATTTTAAAATAAAAAAACAAATATATAGAAGATGAAGAATAAGATAGGGCCGCAAGAAAAAGTCGGAGACACATTAGCGTGAACAACGAATATTTCCTCTTCAATAATATCTTTTTTTTAAAAGAAGCAAACATTTTCTACACAAAAAAAAATAGGGCCGCAAATGTAATGGACCCTCTTCTTAGTGGGCTCCCCAAGGAGATGGGACCACAAATAATTATAATATATTGAAATATATAAAAAAATTAAAAATTGAGAATACATAAAATTTAAGTTGTTTACAATTTTGCATTAAACCTCTGCGTTGTAGAAGGTAAACTGAGAAAATGTTTTTGAAAAATATCTAATGTCCCACTCTACACGCTACATAGATAGAGGTCATGAGGTATTCTAGGCGCGTGCTTCACTTGGAATTGGATGGTCCCCCTTTTTTTCTTTTTTCTTCAAGTGCAACAAGTGGTCCAATCCATCTGTGACTGCTCAGTGGCTACAAGTCTAGCTACGTATGAAATCATATATCCAATAAACAAGTAAGAGAATCATATTTCAACAATAATTTCTAAAAAAAAAATTATATATTTAAAATCAAAATATATTACATTTTTTAAATTAAACTATTACATCTTGAGATTTTTTTTCTATAAAGGAACCACCGTATTAAAAAAAGGGAAACAAGAAAAGCACAATGAAATTGAATATAAATTTTTACTTTCTCTCTTATACAAAATTATAAATATTTCAAAATAATAAATAATTTCTCTTATTTTAATTAGAATTTGCTCTCTCGCCTTAATCAGGATTTATAATATGAAATGATTAGAGACTTGTATACTATTTATAAAAAACTTAACATACTAAATTAATGGGATTTTATACAAATACCCAATACAAGTCAACTTAGGATACAAACTAACTTAAACAATAACAAGCCGACTCAATTAGCCATGCTAACAAACTTAACATTTTCGACAATTGCATGTTTGACCATACTTCGACTACATTATACACTACTTCGACACCAGCATGTGAGCGACTTTTAACTGCATGCTAACCTCTGTCAAACTTGTCGAACCACAAAGCTATCATTCGATAAAATTTTAAGACACCTCCTCAATATATTTTTTGGCGGTCTTTTGATAAAAAAATTATTTGAAATAAAAAGGCGAGAAAATAAGATCATGTCAAAAACACAAAAAATTAACATTATATATTCAAATAAAAATTTATTACTTTTTCATATAAATTAGAGTACTATAAAAATTATAACATCAAAATTCAAATTTAATTTTAATAATATACTTAAAATTTACAAAAACAATCTATTGTATTTAATATGAATCCAATTAAAATATTTTAAGATACCTTCAATACATTTGGCGTTCTTTGATAAAGCAAGGTTATTTGAAAATGTAGTATTTTGAAATTTTTGAGACAAAGAGTGACAATATATTCCTTAACATTCATCTGATATTCTATTTTATTTTTATATCTCTCTTCTTATTACATCATCAATCTATTATATTTATCCAACTATTATTTTGTTTTTATCTATTATGATGTGTTTATCAAATATATTTTTTGTAAAAAAAACATGTTGCGATCAAAATGAAAATTTCTTCAAATCCTATATTATATTAACATGTTTTTTTATTATTGTCTTTTACTTTATATTGTCTTATTCCCCTTTTTTTTTGTGACATACTCCTTTTGGTCATTACACTATTATTATTATTATTATTATTATTATTATTATTATTATTATTATTATTATTATTATTATTATTATTATTAACCTTTTAATTTTAATTATTATTATAAATTAGCTCAGCTGATAATTATGTAAAAATATCAAATGCAAATGCAGAGGACATCTTATTTGTTATTTTTTTTATTTTTAAAAAAACTGAATTTCAATCACTAATTACATGATCAAATAATTACTACTACAAACAAAATTTAAATGTATTTGAATTATTTATTATTATTATTATTTATAATATACCATTCATTTAATTGCTAAACATGTAATATGAGTAGTTCACTGATTTTTTTATTAAATATCAATAATAATACTTTAATAAATTAACTTTACATTCTACATTAATTTTTAAACAAGAATTACACTTAATTAATTTCTTAATCATTACAAAAATAATTAATTTCTTACAATAATCAACAGATGGTGTATATATATTTGTAGGTGGTGGTGCAGCTAATTGTCTTGTTGTGTTTGGCGTGCAAAGCCAACTCTTCACAACCCCTCCACACTTCCTCTTGTTAATTTGAAAAGAAAAAAAAAACATTTTCTTAAAAAAAATAAAGAAGGCAGACTAAAATAGCAGTTTCCTGGACAATTTTTGCAGTCACCTGTTCCCTTCATTTCTTCTCTCTATTCTCCACTCTCAACTTCTCCTTCCCGCCATGAGCCTATAGCTTACTCCCAAAATATACTTATGGCTTATCAAAACCACCAACTCTCTCAAGACCATTTCACTCAAGACGACTCCACCACCAAACCAACGTCCGAGCCTCACCAATCCTTCCAACCCGCACCCAACTGGCTCAACACCGCTCTCCTCCGTAACAACCCACCAACCACCAACAACACCAGTACCAATTTCCTCAACCTCCACTCCGCCGCCGCCTCTCAATCCTCCTCCCAATGGCCGATGATTGACGACTCTACCATCGCCGCCATGAAAGCACCGGAGAGCGCCGATGCAGAGGCGGAGGGATTAATGAACTGGCAGAAAGCGAAATATAAAGGAGAAATAATGGCGCATCCCTTGTACGAACAGCTTCTATCAGCACACGTGGCGTGTCTGAGAATCGCCACGCCGGTTGACCAGTTGCCGAGAATCGATGCTCAGCTGGCTGAGTCGCAGAATGTTGTTGCCAAGTACTCTGCCTTTGTTCAAGGCATGCTTGATGATGATAATAAACAACTCGATCATTTCATGGTATATCATTTATGTCTCTACTTTATTTTTCTCAATAATAAAACCTCAATTAATAGATTGAATTGAATATCCAATAGCACTCGAATGAGATGGTAAGAGATCTGTCCAACTTAACAGAGTAATTAGTCTCTGCACTTGCGCGCAGATGATATCTGGTTTCTATAAAAAAAATGAATTGAATTGAATATGAAAATTTGTGGTACTGGAATTACTTGTTTTACTGGCTTTGAATCCAGTGAATTTTTTTTTTTTGCCGGAGTGAAGTTTTTTTCATTCATTATTCTACTTTTGTAAGGTTAATGTAATAATGATTCTGATATTTAATTTGTCATTGTGTGGTGTGAGATTCCAGTTAAGGTAGACAAAGTTTAGTTTGGTATTTTCTGTTGTACTGTTTTGGTTTAAAATTTTCCTTATTGATATTGTTTGTTGCAGTCGCACTATGTTTTGTTGCTTTGTTCATTCAAAGAACAGCTACAGCAACATGTTCGGGTCCATGCTATGGAAGCAGTAATGGCTTGTTGGGAGATCGAGCAATCCTTACAAAGTTTAACAGGTGCACTAAGAATCTTTCTTCACGCGATTCTAATACATCTTAACATGGTAATAAAATCATTGTGAAACATTTTTCATTACAAAGTTCTGTCTTGAAGAATAATTTATAGTCAAAGAGGAACATGGCTACATGGATTTAAAGTTTGTTCTTTGTCCCTTTTGAATTCATTGGGTTTGGGAAGCTTCAAATCTTGGTTAACTTTATTTCAAAATGTGTTCTAAAATGTATTGAAGACATTATAGTTATACTGTGTGGCCCATTTGTCCTTGCTTTTTTATAGACAGAATTGTCCATAGCATGTTATGATGCCAAACTATTAGTCATAATTTCACAAAACCTTTTTTTGTTAGATTAGTTACTAACTTGTTGTGCATAATAAATAGCAAAAGTACACAGCACTCTTTCCAATTGGACATGATCACATGAGTAGTAATTTAAAGCGATAGTTTTTACCACATGGTTCACAGGAGTTTCACCCGGGGAAGGTACAGGAGCAACAATGTCTGAAGATGAAGATGAACAAGTGGACAGTGATACTAATCTGTTCGATGGAAATTTGGATGGTTCAGATAATAGTATGGGAGGATTTGGTCCTCTTGTTCTAACAGAGAATGAGAGGTCCTTAATGGAACGTGTAAGACATGAATTAAAGCATGAGTTGAAACAGGTACAACACTTAGAGATTGCATTAAATGTTGAATAGGAAAGGTAGTAAATCAATTAGGATAACTAACATGCTTACAAAATTAGTCACACTTCTTAGTTTTGAAGTCTCTCGAGCCCCATCTTTTCAGATTTTTTCCCAGGAAAAGGACCTTGAAATTCTTGTCTTTATATGCAGGATTATAAAGAGAAAATTGTGGACATAAGAGAGGAAATTTTACGAAAGAGACGAGCGGGGAAACTTCCCGGTGACACGACCTCAGTCCTTAAAGATTGGTGGCAATCACATGCAAAATGGCCTTATCCTACAGTAAGAATTCAATATTGACTTACTATAATTTCATGAATTTCCAGACGGTGAAAAATAATTCACGGACATGTCAAAAAATCTTTTACGGATAAATATTTCGGGTTCATCTTTGACATGTGTTGTGCCTTTTCCAGGAAGAGGATAAGGCAAGGTTGGTACAAGAAACAGGTTTACAACTGAAACAGATCAATAATTGGTTTATCAATCAAAGGAAGAGAAACTGGCACAGCAATCCTTCAACTTCTAATGTCATGAAGAGCAAACGCAAGAGGTATTTTAATTCATAGTATTAAAAAATATTTGTCATTTCCATTATCATAATGTTAAATTAGTACCAATATCTGATTAGAAAGAAGTAATGCATGCAGGTGAAAAAAGTGATAGTTACATATAAATGGAAGCAAACTCGAGAACTAATACCTCAGCATGCAGCAGATCCAACAAAAATCAGTGAAAGGTGAAAAAAGAATCACATTTTGGTTCTGATCAAGGGACAGGGAGGGCACAGAGGTTAAAACAGAGATGAGGAAGCTGGAAGGCCTGCAGTAGAAGCACCTAGGATGCAACAAAAAGTTTACAAATATTTTTATCTCTAAATGTAACATCTTTCAAAGTAGTTATTTATCTTCTTTTTTCAGTCCCTATATTAACAAATCTGCTTGAGTTTATTTTTTCCTTATCTTTAGGAATTCAAAATTAAAAACGAAATATTAAAAACTGCATGAAGTTGTTTCTTAACTTGTAAAGTCATGATATGAGAGTGAAAACAAAGTTCGTAAACTCTTGCGATGTTCTTAGTGGGAAGATGAATTAGTGAGTTTCAGTTCTAATTGAACGATTAATAATATAATGTGTGAGACAAAGAACAATAAAAAATATGATCAATTTAAATAGTCTAAATAATAATTAATCTATCAATTAAATCTTCTAAAATTCACAAATTAATAAGAACAAAAATAAAAGTAGAGATTTAATACAGAGAAATTGTTTATCCGATTTATTTCAAAATGATTTAATCTAAAGAAGAGAACAATTTTTTGAATCACTATCAATCAAGTGTCTCTGCAAATGCTTTCACCGAGTTTCACCACAACCATGACAATCACATGTGCAACATCATTCATGAATGCAATATATCTTGTATCGGTCACTATTATTTAATTCTTAGTTAATATCAAATCACATGGACAGACGCGTGATTTAGTTTTTGTTTAAGACACATAGTGAAATATTATTATTGCTCTAATGATCACTCTTCTTCTTCTTCTCCTTGTTTCCTTTGTTATTGTTGCTATCTTAATTCTCCCAAGTCACAAGTAGTGTTAAGGAGTAACACAGTCATAGTGAAATATTCTTGCGCTGATGCCCACAATTTGTTTGATAAAATTCCTTAATCATACCTCTTTTATATTTTGTAAAGAAAGACACAATTTTGCACTGTTCAATGATTTCTATTCGGATAAAAAATTTGTATTGTCCATTTAGAGGGTTTTATTGTTGTCCATATGGCAAGAATGTGAGTAAGGATATTTCTCCATGATGTCTTATCTTAAGACACCACGCTTATGTAGTGACGAACATAAAAGTGCAATACAAAAATTCATTGAGTGATTGGGATTTGTACATGGCTTTGGAGGAGTCTTCAAGGGTGGTCGTACAATGGATATGTGGAAGGTGTATGAGTATTCACGTCATGAGTTAGACATGTCATCATCCTAATGGTTTGGTTTGTGTTTCTCATGGGACAGGGGAGAATGAGAGCTACATCATATGTATTTTAAAATCATCTACAACGGAATCTAAGATCCTCGACGCAAATGAGGGGCTTGTTCAAGATGAAGGTTACTGAAGAGTCCTCCTTCACTATGAAGAGTATACATTTTATTTGTCATCTTGTTTTATCACAAGCATTTAAAGATGCTTTATATAAGTTAGTTATTAAGTCGATATCTCTATGTGATTGAGCTCAGTTGGTACTTCTTCTTAGTCACACTTTACAGGTGGTCAAGTCTAAGAATAGGCGGGATCACATGTTGTGAATCATAAGTCTTTGCAACAACATCACATTTTGAGGTATTTGACTACTTAGAGAGACATAGGTGGTTTTTTATAATGTGTTGGGTAACTATGGTCAAGATGGTGTAGGTTTTGTGGGAGTTCATATTGAAGAGAATGGTAAAAAGATAGGCGCTAACATCAAACAACGTCTCTGCAAGGTTACAAATGGCCAGTTTACAGCAAAAGTGAAAGTATTGAGATATTCGAAGTGGCTCCGTATAAAGGAGATACAATGAAGATTTTTTAGGCTAAACACATGTACATGCCACCTCCCCTCTCGACCTCCTTGTTCTTTGAAGCTCCCCGAGTGATTGAAGTTGACACTATTCCTAGGTGCCTTAAAGAGGTTCCTAAATGAACATCATGTGGTAGAGATGATTTGCAAGCCCAACAAATATTATACGCTTTGTGTGGAGAGGGTTCTCCTATGACACGATATCTTTTATGTGCAATTAACTTATAGACATGAGGAATATGCCCGATGAGTTTGGTAGAGTATATAGCTTCCACACATTTGATGCCATTATTGAAGCTTGATGGTGGAATATGCCTAATTTCTATAGGTTTTATTTGGAAGCGTCTAAATAAAAGATTGTTTTGAAATGAGTTAGTAAAGATGTGGCACAATAACTTAATGGCTTCCAGTTGACATTGGGGTATCAGGAAGTGCTAAGACAATTTTGCACAATGGTAATAAGATGTTAAACAAGTGACATAGATAATATAAATATGGTTATTTGGCTCTCTAATTGTAATATTCTATATCCTATTAAATTATAATTTCCTTATTAAGTGGGACAAATTGAGTA
This sequence comes from Vicia villosa, assembly GCF_029867415.1. NCBI lineage: Eukaryota > Viridiplantae > Streptophyta > Magnoliopsida > Fabales > Fabaceae > Vicia > Vicia villosa. The sequence goes on along the minus strand of NC_081182.1, from coordinate 23,155,072 downwards.
GTTAATATGCTAAGAAGAGATTAATCCATAATCAAGTTCTGAATCCTTACTAGTTAGTAAGGAAGGGAAAATTAGTAAAAGTTATGAAGAGTGACATTTTGAAAAATATGAAAATTTGGCAAGGGCTATATGGTCATTTCTTAATTTAAGTTCACTAAATAACAAAAGACCTCACAACATATCATTCCAAGTTCTCATTTCTCCATTCATTTTTACTTGATAGGAAGAGTGAAAGAGAAATAGAGCATGGAAGAAGAGGAAGAAGAAGAAAATCTTGGATCAAAGATGAGGAGGGGAACTTAAATTCATCTCATCACTGTCGGGCGAGAATATGGATACAAAGAGGTCTATAAGGTGGTTAAATAGACATTTTTCCCTTTATTAAAATTTCAATAACGTTCCAGGTCCCATATAGGAAATCAGAGATTTTACGAAGTGCAGAAGCAAAACATAAAAAGAAGAGAGCTTGGAAGCAACTGAATGAATTAAACCATATGAAATGGTACATGAAGTTCATTATGCACTGATTGCTTCTAATGCAAGTCAATCACAAGATAATCCAAGCAGCTTTAAATAAAGCTATTTCAAAATTTTAAGCATAGATGTTTTATCAAGACACAATTGGATTCATGATACTTCAATAAGATTGATACACCATAAACTTAAGCTTATACATTAAATCTCTATAAGCATAGTCTAACTAACGTGACATATAATCAATGCAATGATGCACTAATGCAATATCAAAATTGAGGAATACTAGAAAATTAAAAGGAGTTAAGGGAAGAAGAAGAGATAAACAGAGATATACAGTGGTTTGACATTCGTCCTCACATTGCCTAATCCATTCTTAAATAGTGTCGAAAATCATTGGAAAATAACGAATTATTAAATGGTAATTCCCTATGTTGATGCAAATACTGAACTGCTAACAAAAATAAGATCTATCAAAGATGTTGATCCAATAACCTTGTTATCTACAATAATTTTATTCTAATTCTTCGTATGTGGCAATACACTAATTCCACCAATCTCTTATCTAAGTGATTGCCATAACCATGCGTTGATTAGACAACTCTCAACTTTGTCTGCGAGCAATCTTTCTTCAACTCCACCAAAGATGGAGAACTTCCATCCTCGCCTTACATACATTTGATACTAAATTTCGCCAAAGTCTTCCTTGAAATATAATGGAAACTCTATTCTTGATGAATAGAAACAAACACTAAATTACATTCAAGAAATGATACATGCACCTGTTATAAATGACAAACTTCACACAAAAACTAGATGTCCTAATGTACCACTAGTTTTCCTCAATACTCAATCTTTAGAGATGGAGGTCTTCAATAATGGAACAAGACTAAGGATGAAGATGATGAACAATGCCAACATATCTCATAATCATTCTAAAAAAACATGATGTAAGTCAAGGGTTTTAGATGAAGGTGAATGAAGAATACACACACAAGGTTCTCTCAAATTTATGGGTAAACGGGTCTTGGCTTTAATTGTTATCAAGCACTTGATTAACCATGAACAACACATCAAGATTAATCAACTCACCCTCTCTAAATCATTAAACACAATAACACATCATGGTGATGGGTATAGACACACTAAGAATAGAAGACACAATCACTCTTTGTGTCTGTGGGTTTATCTATAGGTTTCACTCACTCGTTACTCTCATCAAACAAACAAATATTTAAATCAAGGATGAAAAATGGGCCTTAAAGATTTGATTCAAATTAAGTGAAACTGTGATTCAAATTAATTTGGACAGAGCCAAAATATACCTTTAATGAATCAGTTGATTCAAATTAATTTTTGCACTTGATTTGAATCACATGAGGTTGTGATTGGAATCATGTTCAATTTCTGATTTGAATTAAATGCTCAAGAGGAAAATCCCCTTTTTCATACATCTTCTGATTCGGATCATGTATTACACTTGATTCAAATCAAATGACTAAAAATACATATTAAAGAGTAATAACTTGTGATTTAAGCTACTCCTGGTGAAACGACAAAGTAACAAATATTTAGGCTTAAAAAGACATGATATCAATGATCAAATGTTCTTATTAATTGACTAAAGAGGGTTCTTAGTGATACAACAACTCAATAGTCAAAGGGATTGCAAAATGAAGTTTGAAATGAATAACGTACAAGCATACAACAATAGAAACAAATTACAAATACGCAAGTACTAAGATATTTATATCAAATTGACTAAAACATCAAAACATATAAGCAATACCATACGATAATATGATTGCACTTTGAGTTTTCCCCTTTTTTTATGTTTGAAAAATTTGAGATATTATTGTTCATCAATTATTCAAAGCATTATTTGGAAATTGATGGATGAAATGAATTTGGTGTACTAGTGCACAAGTTGTAAAAGTTGTAAAGCTCCCTATGTGTTAAACACTTAATGCACGTGGATATTGATAATATCTCGATACTTTCTCCCATTTTGACAAATATCAAAAAGAGAGAAAAATTGAGAGAGAAAAACCATAACAAGACGCAATATGTGGAATCTAAGATATAATAAAAGGCAAAAATAGATTGTCATACTTAGTGAACTAAATAAGCACCAATTTAAATAGCATGCAAAATTAACTATCACAAATAAGCAATTTAAAAGAGAATACTGAAGAGATAGATAACATAGAGAATCTCAGAAATATCATACATACATGATTAAAACTCGTCACATGATACATAATCCAAAACATAGTCAAATATGATCAAAATACACAATCAATCAGTCAACCAAAAGGCATAAATATCCAGAAAAAGGTAATGCTAATGATATGCTATGAATGAAACAAAAGAAAACTCATAAAAATACATCAGCATCAGATGGATGAACATCATCAGCAACAATGGTGTCAGGAAATGGAAAAGAAGGATTAATGTCAACATCAGAAGGACCAATATAAAACATAACATTAGTTTTACCTAGGTGGTCAACAACATCTCTGACAGACTCCACTTGAGCAACGACTTGAGCTTCAGACGCTTTAATCTCTGACTTCAGCTAGCCCTCAAATCACTCTTAAACTATTCCCGATTTCCTTCACTTTCGCTAGCCCCAAAATTATTGTGTGCCATAATCCGCTCCTTTCTAGTTGTCAGCCAACATCTTTCCAACTAACTCATCAAGGCAAGCCTTCAAATCAGTAGAAAGCGAACCAGAAGAAGTAGAACCAGTAGCCTCAATAGGTGGATTCTTGGAATGGTCCATAATCTTGTCATCATAAACCATTTCCCCAAACTTCTCAATCAAACTAAAATCAAATTCACCTACGATAAAATGTTACTTTGTTGAAATCCTCTCCCATCGGATTGTCATGCAACATTGATGCATCATTCTCTTCTGTCAATATTCAGACTGAATTTGGTTGTTGCATTAAGGGCGCAAGTTTGTGGCTCTCTATAGCGTCTAAATTTCTAATCTCGTTCCAACTAAATAAGATGAGAATTTAAAATTTCTTAAAGCCATACAGTAGGTTTGATCGAGATTTGGTGAATATCATATTCAAAGATCAAAATCATTATCTTTCGAAGATTTTAAAAACGAAAGATAATAAGAAAATTTTTGACATTTAAAAAAAAATGTTTTTGTTTAGAATGATAAAAGAGTGATTATCATTACTAAATTTTTAATTTTTCAAAATACTATAACAACTTAAAAGATATTTAAAAAACTAGTCGGTACACCCGTGCCATGCACCGGTTTATTTAAATAATTGATAAAATAAATAAATTATATTTTAAACATAAATTAACATAGTCTTATGATAAATAAATTGTATTATTTATACATAAATTTAACAAAAAGTATTAATAATTTAAATAGATATTATAGAAAATAATTATTTGTCTATATAAATAATATGATAATTTTCTTGATGAAAGCTTATTCTAAAAATTGATTAAAAGATAAATACAAAAGTATCATAAAAAGACATAAGTAAAATGAAAAAGAAAAAAAAAGCATAACAACTATTTAACATAAAATTAAAATATGAGTATGATAAATAATACAACAATGATCTTTACTGAGAAAAGATTGGTTAAGATCTAAAATTTGAAACCATCGTTGACCTTCAAAATAAAAGAAGAAATTATAAATTAAATCACAAATCTAAAACCATGGTTGAAAGAAAAATAAAATGTATTAAATTATAAATCTCAAACCATCATTGACCTCTAAATAATATAATTTCTCCATCCATGACATGTTTATATCAACAGAAATAAAAATCACTGCATGTTAATATATCTGCATATAAAATTAAAAGAAAATATAAGTTATAACATAAAAACAAACAATAAAGATAAAAATCTCATATTTCAATCTTATAATAAAAATAAAAATTAATTAAATTATAAAAAAACCTTTGAAACCCACTTTCTACCCCATATTTTCTATAACTTATTTTTATTATTTGTATACTTCAAGATATAAAATTTAAACAAAAAACAAATATATATAAAACAAAATATATTATTAAGTTAGAATACAATGTAATTTTTTTATATAAAATTAAAACAAAATTTAAGAGAGAAAGGAGAGTAAGATATGACCTTAAAAGTAATCACAAATGATCTACCTATTTTAATTTTGTGTCATTTTACATATAATATACATATCAGTTTTGTCTATGGCAATACATAAGAATTTATTAACCAAATTATTGATTATACAAAAATATAAATTATAAATAAACATATCAAGTATATATATCAAAGAAGAGAGAAGTGTGTGAATAAGATGAAGAAGAATCTCAACATAGCCTTGATACTATAAATGTCAACATTGACGGTTGAAGTCATAGTTGCACAAAATAAGTTAAAAACAATTTTTAAAAAATAAAACATATTTAAAAACTACATGCATAAGTTAGAATACAACGTGAAATACATAAAAAAATAATGAACAATAAATACATAAAAGAAATACTAATTAAACAATAAATACCTCAAATCTATGTGTAATTTCTCCATTCATCTCATATTCATACCTGTAAAAATGAGATAAGAAGAAAATTTTGAATAATTAAAAATTAATAAAATAGAAAAGTAAACAATTTTATGAAGAATATATTGATTCTATGTGGAATTCCTCTAGAAAAGGCAAATAAGAAATGGAAAAGATGAGCAAATAAGAAAAAAAAAATGAAAAGCAGAGAAAGAACATGAGACATGAAACCAAATCTATGTGTAATTTCTCCATTCATCTCATATTCATACCTGTAAAAATGAAATAAGAAGAAAATTTTGAATAATTAAAAATTAATAAAATAGAAAACTAAACAATTTTATGAAAAATATATTGATTCTATGTGTAATTCCTCTAGAAAAGGCAAATAAGAAAAAAGAAATGGAAAAGATGAGCAAATAAGAAGAAAAAAAATGAAGTGTTTCATGTCAACTATCAACTATTTTTTAGCGGATTTGGGATGAGCACACTCTTACAACCCAAACATTTCACCGCTAGACCACACACGCACACTCTATTAAATAATTATATAATAGTTTGAAATCAAATTAATTTGAGAAAATTATTTAATAGACATAAACGTTTGCTTATCAAAAGAAATTTTTTTAACTTTTCATACAATAATAACTTATTTTTTTGAAAAGTAAAATAAGTTACTGTAATACGTAATATTCATAAAATCAATTAACTAATTATAATTATTAATTTGAAAAATTCCCCTTTTCAGAAATAAATTTGAAAAATTAAATTTCTCTTGTACGCGAAGCCCAGTGGTGCTTGAAAGCTTTGTTGCGTTGTAGTTGGTGTTTAAGTTGTGTTGACGAGTTGACGGTGGGTTGAAAGGACGAGAACTCTCGAGAACCCTTCGGAGCTCGTAACCGTCTCAGGTATGGAGCTCTAACCAACGAATCACGTTACTCTTGTTGCTCTCTATTGCTCGATCCACTCACTTTTGTGTTCGTTGTTCAAGTAAAATCACCATAACCTCTAACAACTGAGAACTGAAAATGAAAGAAGAAAAAAAAGCGTAAAAATGGAGGTTAGGTTTGGTAAAGCACTAACGAAGATGATGAGAGATATCGTATTTGATTGTTTGAATTGAATTCTATGATTCACTGATTTCATTGGTTAATACTGTTGGGGCGCAGGAAGACGAATGTTGTTTGTGTTGTTGTTGTTTAATAGGTGGGCACATAAGGTGTTTGTGAAAATGCCTCAAATTTCACCCTCAACGGAAGAATGAGGACAACACTTCTGACTTTTGAGCATTTTTTTTAATCTACACTACAGGCATACTACATATCAAATTGATAATAATGCTTTACCTGTATATGTGACTATGTTTCTACAGATTTTGATATTCAAGAGAGTTCCAAAACCAATAGCCTTGTGCAGAAGCTGACAGTTCTGTTTACTTATCTCCAGTGCTGGCCTAAGCATTTCAATGGTGAACAGTCTTTCATGCTTTCTCTACTTTGATTCTTCTCCTTTCCCACTGCTTTTGATATTTATTAAAGTTTGAGTGACATTTCTGAAGGAAGCACAACAGGACCAGAGTTTGAATCTTGAGGAGTGCTTGAAATTACTGAAAGGAGAGCGAGATGAGCAGCGTCTCGCTGGGCTTCTTCTGGTCACCAAGTTTTGCAAAGCTGATGATCACTCCTCACTTCGCAGGGTTTACGAGGCTGTTGGTTCTCTCTTTCTTGATCGGCTACTCAGAACTGGTACTTACTTTTCCATTATCCACTGATTTCCCGCCATATTCAGTTTGTATATATTATTGACGTTATCTTTATCTTCTACTAAAAAGGTATGGGAAAAGGAACCATATCCAGTAGTGGGGACAACAACCGGGATGCATATTTGAACCTGTCGATTGCAGTTCTTGCTACCCTTTGTCGTGTTCCAGAGATTGCATCCTCTGAAGACATGATTTCCAAGATCCCAATGATATTGGAAGTAATTTCCACCCAGTACGGTGTTTTTCTTTTCTCTTGCATTACTTATTATAATTTCTCACCCCTCAATTTTCATGATCCCACCTATATTAAAAGAGACTGAGTGAACCAACTAAGTGGCCTTTACTGCATTATATATAAGTGGTTGTTACTTAAAAAATTGTCAATATTGTTTAATGTTTAAATTGAAGGTTAACTATGAACTACTACTTTCAAGTTAATATTACTATTATTTTCTATACTTTTGTTAAAATATTGCCATGCAGTTATTTTCTTGACCTGGTTTATCTATGCTTTAAAGATAGATTAGCTATGTCTATTATGCTACGTTACAAAGGATTAAATTAAGAATTTCATTTATGCCCAACCAAAAACCCTATGAAGGAGAAAGAGTGTGGGAAGCCGTATCAGAGTACAGTTATGGGAATAAGGATTTATAGATTGTATTTTTCTGGGACAATTAATAAGGTTTATTTTATACTTTGGTAAAAATTGTTATATTTTGTTTTTGGTTTGTAACCTCTTTCTTTATCAAGTTGATTAGTTGAGTTAGATTTTGTTGCGACTTTTATTCTAAGTTCAGGTTATATCCCCATACTCTGTTTGTTGAACAGATTTAGGAAAATGAAGAAAATACAATCACTTATTTATTTTCAAATGGTGGGTGAAAAATTAAAACTCTACATTAATCCTTTATAAAACACACATTTGCTACTACTACTACAGGAGAATTGTTAGTTGTAGGCCTTCTCTATTATTGTAACACTTGACATCTGTCCGACGGATGAAAAAGTGTGGCCCACGCCACACATTTAAACTTTAGTTTTATGTATCAATAGTCTTTCATTTTCTTTGTTTTGAAGAAGTAAATTTTCTTTATAATTTTTGTCGAATTCTTGTTTAGATCTTGCTCATCTGTTCTTGAAGAATGTTGTGAGTTTTTATACTTGGTATCAACTGCTTCAGAAAATGGAATCATGAGATTTTATGAATCTAGAGGCATCAAAGTACTAGCTTCTCAGTTGCCTTCTCTGCAAGATGGTATGGTATTTTTGTCTGCTGCAGCTGGATAGTTTTTGAGTAACCATCTAGCTATTGCAAATACTCTACTAGTATGTGAACAATGAACTTTTGGTCCCATGTTTTTGTCTATGCATCATATTTCAGTGGTCAAACATTGTGCAGGTTCACATCTGGTGGAAATATCTATTAAACTTTTGCAATTGGTTCTAAGCAAGATATCCTTAGACACAATCCGGAATGAGTATTTATCTGAGCTATCGGTTATTGTGAGTGTACTCTTAAAATATTTGTAATTGTGCTTTTTAGAGGTTTGTGCTCTCATTTTGAATTTGTCAGCTTGCTTCATGTTAAATCAACTTCTATTACCGTAACTCTCTACAGGTGGCTGCAATAGCAAAGCAGTTCGCTATCTTGCATAGTTCCTTGAAATTTGAAGCTCTCCACCTACTTAATTCCATTCTTTCTTCAACAGATTCGGTATGTAATATCATCTTAATTTGTTATTTTCAGTCATATGGTCTCTATATAATATAATATAATAGAATTCTACCCTGCTTGTTAAAGAAAGCTCTTTTAACTAAACTATGTCATGTAACCCCAAGGGTTGGCCTAGTGATGGATGCTTGGGTCTTGAGAGTATGCTCCTCTCAAGGTCCTGAGTTCGAATCCAGCTAGGTGCTAACAAGTAACAACTCTTGTTGGGTCAGTCCATACAGAACTTTGCTCTGGCTTTAAACGGGGCCCCGCTAGTGGACGGTGGGATTGGTCCTCTTGGATTAGTTGGTCGCAAGGCCTATTCATGGGTTGACAGTCTGTATTTTTGGGTTGACAGTCTGTATTTCTGGCGAGGTTATGTACACTTTGTATTCATTTGCCATGCAATTAACTTCAAATTCTTTGTATTTTCAGTCACAACTTCGTAAAACTCTCCAATTACGGCCTCAAGATAGCTGGTCACACAATATCCGTGTTGGTATCATAGCCATTTTGCAGAATCGTGTTGGTATGTTAAGACAATTTGCTGCATTATATTCATTAAATTATTATTTTACCTTTTATTCTCTGTTTCTCTTTGTTCCCGTACTAAGCTCTTAAAGTTGGAAATATACTGGTGTCTCTTAACTGATAAAGGTGTGTACCAGCACTGTGATAATCAAAGGTTCCAAGTCTGCAAGTTTTGTTATGTTAGCAATTAGCAATAAAAGGGAAAGAATAAGAAAAAAATCGTGAATATGAAAGAAAATTTTAAAAAAGAATAAAGTGGCGATTAGAGATAAGTGATTGAATTACTCGAATAAACATCTTGAGAATTTGGGGAAACATCTTAAGCAAACACAGATTGTTTTATCAGGGAAAATAGAGATTTTGGTTAGAGGTTCTTAATGTATATAAGTACATTGATTAGTTTAGGGTAATTTGGCCCATATGTTAGGTTGTACGTGTTGTGAAGACTATATATATGTATTCTTGTATCCTATTGATTGGTTAATGAAAGAATTACTTAGATCCCTTCCATTCCATGTGGTATCTAGAGCTGAAACCCTAGGATAATTTGCTACTCCCTTCCACTCAACACTCTCCTTTTTTCTGGTGGGATCCCAATTTCTTGCAGCTCTAACATTTTCAGATGATGTTGCCCTTTTTATTTTCTGTGATGGTTCCTTGACGTACAATGCTCTCACTTCTGCCATGACTGCATCCGACTTGTTCCGTCGGTTGATCCACCCACCAAGGGATACCGCCATGCTCCACTGCTCATGTGTTGCCACTTGTCTTTGTTAGCACATTTTCAGCCCATCACCCCTGGCCAAACACCAAACACCAAACACCAAACACCAAACACTGCTTTCGTTTATGCTTCTCTGTACTGCTATTGCTTCTTTCCCAGTAGATTGTAGACCAATAGACAATTTTGTGGATCCCTATGGCTAACATGATCATAATGTTACTATTTAGCTGTTGGAGACTAGATGGGAATTTGAACTATTGCACCATCACCCGATCAGCTATTTCATTGAATTATAAGGTATGCTAAAGGTTCTCCAATTGAATTTTTGTATGAGAATCAAGGTCACTCAGGTAATTGGTTATTCAATTACTAGTTGGATTTATTCCTCTTTTGATAGACATTCCACCTAAGGATTTTGTGTTCTTGTTGTAGGTAACCTTTTCTGGTGGAAAAGTAAGAAGTAAAAGGTTGAGTCTAGATTCTAGTGCCATGGCAAAATGTTGAGCTATGGCTTTGGTTACATTTGTATAGATTAAGCAACTAATTCATGAACTAAAAATTGTAGAGGTCTTACAAATAATGTTGTTCTTTGATAATTAAGTTGTACCATGTTCCATCTGACCCACTCTTTAACTAAAGAAACAAACACTGAAGGGGGGATTGCCACTTTATTAGGAAAAAAAAATCTTTTTGATTGTGTTAACTCTAGATATATAAATACAAATGACCAACTAGATGGTATTCTTACTTTGTCTCATATGGGTCCTTTAATTTGGCTCATTTGGAACAAGCTGGGTCATGATGCTCCCACTTGAGAGGGGCGTGGTAATATACATAGACCATTTTAGGTTAGTTTGGCCTATTAGGTCTACATATTAGGTTATAAATACTGTGTATGTATATTTATTCTTCTACCTTACTGATTGGGTGATGAATGAGTTACTTTATTCAGTCTTATTTTCAACATAGGTGGTATAGAGGATTTAATATAAACAAAGGTTTGCAAACTTATAATTATAAACCAAAAGGTGATGTGAGAGCGAGCAGTGGGTTTCACATTATAGAAATCAAGGGAGCAAAGAAGGAAGTTTTTAAATTCAATTTTACATAGTTTTTGACTGGTTTTGAGAAAATTATGATTCTATTTTTAGTTTGTTGCGGTTAGGGAGCATACTACTGTTATTTTTAGACAAAAAAAGGTGTGCAAAAATATCACCACTACTATAGTGAAAGTTCCATTGAATAAAGTAGCTATAAAAAAAACTAGTCATGCATACTAAGTATTGCTGTGGGTTATCATTCAGTAAGTTCTTGTCTTGTTTTCAACTAAATTAATTGCTTAATTTTCCATTCATACGCAGCTACTGCTGAAAGGCTTCAGGCTCTCATTTTAGCTGAGTCTATGGTTTCCATATTTGGAGAAGATTGGCTGATTAGCAAAGTAAGCACTAACGAGACACAAGATCCAACTCCAGCTGACATGTAAGCTTTTGTCGTTAAATGAGATAACTTATGACTGTATGCATTGAGTGCTTGTTGTTTCTTTTTCTCACATGTTGTGATTTTAGGTGTTTGTTGCTGGTCTTGGAGCAATCGAGAGTTGAAATTGCTGTTCTTTTGAATGAGTTGGCCTATTTAAAATATGAAGCGCCTCAAGATACCTCGGCTACTGTTGAGGCATATTCTCTGAAGCAACGAAACGTGGCTGTTGCCTACTCTTTGGTTGAGAAGATAATAAAACTCATTTCAAATGTTGGTGAAAATGAAGGTATATATTCAATGAATGAAATACAATTCACTTATAAATTACATTTTTCCCCTCTACTTTTAGGACAATTACTAACACCAAAAATGGTCCCTTTGCTAAAATTCAGTCAATTTGGGCTTCATTTGGTATCATACTGTTGAAACTAATGGTATGTCTGGGTGGAGGGTTTTGGAGGAGAGTACCTTTTTTTCTTTTTTAAATTAAGGAAGCTTTAAACTTTCTAAAAAATATTAAATGTTGTTTGACTTATTATATTATCATTTATCATATTGTTCTTACAACAACAATCAAGCATTATCCCACTAAGTGGGGTAGGCTACATGGACATTAATTTTTAAATTTCTTATCTCTTAAAGATGTATCAAATTATAGACTTAGACTTCCAAAACCCATCTCCCAAAGATACCCGAAAGGTATTTGAGTAAGAGGAAAACAAAGATAAAAGAGACTGAGAAATACTCTTTTGTGTATTGATGTGATGTGATAAGATGCTATGAAATATGTTCTAGATACTCAACAGTTTCAATCCACGCGTTTCTCTCACATTTTGGGCCAAATAGCAACTGAAGTTAGGCAGGGACCTGAGGGGATGATGCTCAGTGTCTTTTTCCTTTTTTTCCTACTATCGGTTGCGATGGTTAATTTTATGCAAGTTTTGGTTATACCTTTTCCTATTGGCATCAACTATGTAGTAATCTCTTTTATAGCCGTCTTGATTGCTCGAAATGTGATTCTCATCTCACATCTGATGCTAGTTGGCACTGTTGGAAACTGCGGGTTTGTTCTTGTAAATTGGATATAATTTATTTCTTCATCACTAATGCTCTATAGGGACCCTTCTCGATGATGGCACATTAACAAAGCTGATACTACAACTTAATGAAACAATTGCTGTTGTGCTAGAGTATTTAGAAGATGCAAAGGTAAATCTTATTATTATTTGTCTTAAGATAATTTTAACACTAAATATATCTCAATAATGTATAATGGTGAAATTCGACAGGAACATGGTCAAAGGAAAGGGGATGATTTACTTGCTTCAGTACGAATCATTGGAAGGTATGATCTTTTACATTGCCTCTTTGCATTTTTTGTACTTAAGCACTTGATTGATTGGCGCGAGGTTATGAATTGACATTTAATTATTCCTTTGAATGATTTAATTATAATGTGTCAAAGACATTTTTCATCCAATTTATGAATGTAGCACACAATGTTATATGGCAGTTGCAACTTGATAGACCGATCTAAAAATTGTTGCACCAGGAAAGGAAAAATGTAAATTTTATCTATTTTCCGAAGGCTAATTGTAAAATCTATGAAGATTTTAGTTAATTTTAAATACTTTGTTGTTTCTTCAATCTCCATGCCCATCCTCCAGAGAAGAGGGGGTTTTTTGTCATGGATTAACTATTCTATAAGCTTATTTTGGTTGAGATTCTTTTTACTGCTCTCTGCATCTTTAACTTTATTTTTTTGAGAGGAAATGTTATGATTTATGAACTATTATCATGTATTTGTTTCAGCTATCTAGCAGAAGCACCACTTGCATGTAAGGAAAAAGTTCAAGATCTTTTAGGGTATATGCTTTCAATCGAAGGTGCAGATGAACAAAGGTATCTTTAAATCGATAGTTATTCATAAATATTTTTCTCAGTGGGTATTTTGGGGCCTGAATAGCTTTTGCTTAGATAAATTCTTCACCGCAGGCCCTTCCAATCTGTGTGCTTTCTGCTGCCTATGTTGTGTCAAATTACTATGAAGGTTGAAGGATGCAAAGCTCTGGCTTCGTGTGGAGGACTTAAGGCTGTAAGTTATTCTCTTGCTCGGATATATATGGTTATATTTTATTCTTTTTTTCCTCTTCCATCTTTATCGGTTTATAACTGTATGCTAACTTAAAGGACCTTTACTAATAAATTGACAAAATGGTAATGATTACTTTCTCATTGCATAGTTCTATTATTTGTATTCTAACATGGATTTTGTATTTATTGCAACAGCAGTATCATTTGATAACATTACTAGCAGTTTTCTTTGGCTTAATATAATGGGTCTATTTGCAGGTTTTAGACTGCTTCTGTAAATTAATTGGGTCAAATGTTTATTTGGTTGAGGATGATGGCCGTGTCTTCTTGGCATGTGATACAATAATGAACCTTCTACTGAAGGTGATATTCTCATTATAATAACCAGCCTTGTGATGCTATATTAGTTATGCAAAGTCCTGACACAAGTTACACCGTTTTGACTGCAGAAAAACAAAGTGCAGTTTATATTAGATGAATCGGCTTTTGTTGATCTTCTTAAAGCATTGGCTTATTGGTCAGGTACCATACTTGGTTGCATCCATCAGAATGAGTATTTTCATTTTGCACTATCTTATATGATCAATATATTTGGTTGTTCATTTTATTGTTTACAAAAAGTGATAAGTGCAATGCTGCATGTGCAAGGACTTAAGGGTTGAAATTATTACAAGTGCTGATGAACATCATTAACAAGAATTTTAATTGATTTGTGAGAGGATGTGAAATTTATGCTTAGAGATTGAGTTGAAGAGACTGTACCCTAAGGTTTTCAATGATTACAAGTAAATCCAAACATTGTTTTGCTTTAATGATGTAAGTCAGGTGTGACTTTTCTGTTACTCGGTGCAATCAAAGTTGAGTTAACCTTGTTAAATATTTTGTCATTGTTTTCATTTGGGTGATATGGACTGCAGAATGAGTAACACTCTTGATGTCAAAACTAGTATTTATGTCATTAATGAGTGGGAGCGAAGTTAAGTTGCGACAAACAAGAAAAACACACAACTTAAGTCTTGAAAGGTGAAACCTAGGCCATCATTCAGTCGTGCCAGAAATAGGGACTATAATCAAGAACCGAGACGTTTTAGATTTTGGAAGAGTGTTTGATCTTATAAATACCTGTCATGTGAGTGTTTGGAAGAGTTTATGAAAGACTGCTTATGATATATTCATTAATTGGTTTCTGCTAATTTTCATAAGCTTCCCATTATAATTTAGGATTTAGAAGAATTTATATGTAGTTTCTTCTCATTTCTTCTTTGATTGCAGAAATAATATATACATAAACACTTGTGTGGTCCGTATGTGCCTGATTAAGTTTTTCATTCACACAACTCCTAAAAAGGAAATGCTGGGCCGGTGGTTAAACTTGTGCACTAATTAAACTTGCATTCGATGAAATGTTTCGAAAAACAAAACACTTAACCCTGAAATAAATTTTATGAATGATTTTAGCTCGGGCAAATACCATCAATGAACTCCAGCGTTTATTTATTTATATATTGAATTGGAATTATGTAGTAAATCAGTAGTTTTACATCTGTTCCTGAAATTTATGGTTTGCAGAAAATACAGATGACATGTCAAGTAAGATGATGGCTTCCAGCATTTGTACACTGATATTTGATTATACATCAGAAGAGGCTCTTTTAAAGAATCCTGATTTCAATCATGGAACTCTTAGAAGTCTTTATCAGCTCATTGCAAGATGTCTGGCTTCATCGGAGCAGGTGAACAAATAAATTATTCTGCTGACTTGGTTCAAGAAATTAAAATTGCATGAAAAAATTACAGTACCAAATTTGTTTCCATAACATTAGAGAGATAAGATAATGAATTAAGTTCCTTTTGATACGAATCAATATTACAAGTAATAGAAGGAGCTGTTGTCAATCTTTCTTTTAATGTCTCGAAAGCCTTCTGTGCTTGAGGACTCCCCTTGAATGCTTCTTTCTTTGGTGAGTTCTGTTCATAATTTGGCTATGTTCCCATAGTCTTTAATAGATTTCCGATAGTAGCCGGTGAGGCCAAGAAGTCCTCGTACTCCCTTCACGTTTTTCGGAATAGGCCATTGCAAAACTCTAATCGCCAATGTTAGATCCTGAAGTAATAACCAGGAGAAATAGATGCAGAAAACTAAAGGAAACAAGAGAACAAATGATAGGCTGCTTATTATGTATTTAGGAATGACTTTACAGAAGGATCTAATTGATCTCTACTGCCAGAGAGCTGGGCTCCTATGTAGTGCTAGATAGTCTCCATTCAACAGAATTACAATTCACTATTTTGGGTACCTCCTTGAATCATTCCTCCTCCTCCCACTACTTATTCCATCTTAAACGGTTACGACCCTAGCACTAGGTTGCCAGTTCATTCCCCTCACGCGCCTTTGTGCCTTTCTTACCCCTCCTTGAGTAAACTTGCCACACTTTAAGACCAGTAGTCCCTCTTGGCCCACAATCAGCTCTTCTAGCTCAAATCCATACACTGGGTCCCTAACATATAAATAATTCTGAAGTATTTACGCACCAATCAAGTAAATAGAAGTCCCTAATTAAGATAGTGAAAATGTCTATTTTTCATTTTAAGATTGATTGAAGATACCTAATTGCTCGTTCCTGGCGATGACCTTGATTATTTTCAACTGAGAACTGTTCCTATATATATTAGAACTGTCTGGATCTCAGATGCTAAAACACTATTATATAGTGTCATAAGCTCAATAAACATGTTATATGTGAGTTTTATGGATAAAATCCTCACTCAAACATGCTATAATCTTTACCGTTAATCTATAAATGTATTATCAACTAGTTAAGCACTGCAATATATCATTGTTGGGAACTATCACGTGTTACCACATTGGTTTTGATACCATTTCCTTCTCTTATACCATTTCTCTTGCTCTTCAAGTTTAAATAGCCCTTTTGAAATCTTACTAGGGTTTTTCATTCGTCTGAATTGGACCCGTTCGACCACTTCTTGAAGTTCACTCAGAAATTTTGTGTTTTAGTGGTGCCTATTTGTATTTTAATTCCACAATTACTCAAATACTTGGTAATCTGTTGCAGGATACTAACACGGATATGGATCTATCTGAAATTATCTCTGCTGGTAATATATTTTTTTTAGGTCATAAGAACATTAATTCAAGGCTTTATGGAAGTTGTGTTTTTAACTTGTGATTATTGTGCAGGTTTCTCTCGATGGGCTCATCGGTACCCCCACATCAGAGACGCAATCAAAACATGATCTTAATTTTCCTAATATTGATTAGTTTTACCTGGATGCTTTTAATGTGATATTTGTGCTGAGTAATATAATTCAGTTAGAAGGTTAGAGTTCGTTGATAGTTACTTAATCGGTTAATTCTCAACTCTATATTTTGAGCACTATATTCGTTTCACAAATCTTTTAATATTATTATTTATGTAAATAATATTAAAAAAAACTAAGTATGTAAAAATGTAAATTAAATCAGCATATAATATAAGATTTTGAACCTTAAACTAAAAAAAGAAGAGTGAATCACACACATGACATGTATCATCACACAATAAAAGGTACTATTAAATTACTAAATCAAAGGTACTGGTACTGAAAACCTAATATTTCTATCTTGCTAATTAAGAGCTTTTGTCAGGTAAGGCTCCCATCCAAGACGGGGGCAACATTCCTGTTTGCTCATGAACAGTCTTAAACAGAGGTGGCAACATCTTATACACACCAGCAAGATCTTTCATACCCATCCCACCTTCTGATATTCCTCCACCATTATCACCACCATTGCTCCATATACTAATCTTAGGCTCAAGTCCACGAATTGCCTCAGCATTAATCTTTGCAATCTCTTGAAATATGCCACCATTGATCATCAAGTAGTCCCTTAGAGCAGTGTAGTTTCCTCCAAGTGCAGTCAGAAGTGTACTTATATACACTCCTTGAGATTGCCCAAGTGTCACAATCCCTTCTGCTTCCTTCTTCTTTGCATATAGATCTGCTTCAGCTGCTTGCTTTCTAGCATAAAATGTTGCGTCTGCCAATGCTCTCTGTGCTTCTGCCTCTGTCTTCTTCTCATACAAAATTGCTTCCGCGTCTTTTTGTTTCTTGTACAGCTCCCAGTTTGCTTCTTGCACCTATACCGTCCACAATTTCAATCATGTCACACTGAATTAGCAACTGTTAAACGAAAAGATGGAACATTTACTATACTTACAATAATTAATATATATTCAGTATTATCTACGAATTATCGGCCCTATCAATTAACATTGCCCTACTTCTCATTGTATCATGTTTATCCTGTCAAGTGGGAGCCTCTGACTTTTGAGAAGCAAACAATCAAAAGCCCATTGTGATCTCATTATAGTGTCTTAAAAGGCAACACCAAGTAGGGCCATTGAATAGTAATAAATAAATCATGAGTTATATACTTATAAACTAACCTTGGTTTCATATTGAACACTAGCTTTACTAAGAAACTCAGCTTTAAGCTTCTCAGTTGTTGTCAAAGCATTCATCTTCTCCACTTCCCCTTGCAATTCAGCTTCTCTAAGCGCCACAGCTTTAGCAGCTTCAACTTCAGCCACTTGAGCCGCTTTACTCCAAGAAGCTTTCTTCTTAGCCAATTCAGAATTAGCCTGAGCCACTTCAGCTTCTCTCTCATTCTCAAAAACCTTCACTTCACTCCTCACTTTAATTCCTTCCTTTTCACCCTCTCCATTTCTCCGCACCGCAATAACCTTCGTCTCCGCATCAATTTTCGCTGCATTCTGCAGAGTTTGTCCTTTCCTCAATTTCGAACCAATCTCACCTTTCATAGTAGCTTCTGCCACGTCAACTTTAGCTTGATTCGCCGCTTCCATTTGCGTCTTCTGCCCTAAATATGAGAAATACTCATGACCTGGAACATCAACCAATTGTTTAACATTTGCATTGTAAATCAACAATCCAAACTGGTTAAGTTCAAGTTGAACTTTCTCGAATACTTCTTTTTTAAACTCCTTCGTTCCTTTGAAAACCTCTTCCATTGTCATCGAAGCAACGAGAACACGCGTCTCGCCTTCGATGATTCCTTGAACGAGTTCGTTAACATGATTGGAAAGCTTATCATGTGGTGATATCAGTTTGGCGTATTTGAGGAGACTTTCATGATCGTCGGCACGAGGACCGATTGTGAAGACGGCAGGGAGAACAAAAGGGAGCTTCTCGGCGCTCATTGCTTGAACTTCGAAGGTGTAGTTGACCGGAGAGAGGTCGAAGACGGTGTAGGATTGACCGGGAAGAATCCATGCTTTCTTTGCAAGCTTGATGTCTGTGATTCCGACTCCGGTGATCACAAGGTACTCTGATGCTTTTGCTACCCGATACATAATGTTGATTTTGATTTGATATTTGAAAATCTAAAATATAACAAGAAAATGGAAATGAAACACTTGTGAAAAACTGAGTGTGTTGTTCTTCCTTATTAGTATTATATATGGTTAATATCTAAATATAGAGATAATTTGTTAGTGTTAGACTAATTAAACGTGATCAAGTAAACTACAGCGAAGAGTTAAAAGCGGGAATTGTAGTTTTTCTTGGCGAAAGAATAGCATGAAACTAGGTGCATAGACAAGTTAAGAATTTTTTGTTTTATTATCAATTTTTGAAATTTTTTTATTTTCTTTATATAATATATAAGGTGTTGCATTGGTGCAGTGACAATTTAAGAACTATTTTTTTGTATCACTGTTAGTTTTTAAATGTTCGTATTTTTTATGTGAAAAGAAATTTACCTTTAGAGGGTCGATGATGTTGCACTAAAATGTTAACAAATGACTTAGAGGTATTGTTTAATTGATTTTTTTATGATAAAGATTTAATATAAATGACATAGACATTGTTTATTGTTTTAGTTTTAATATAGTAAGATTTATCTTGAACTTTGATTAGATATTATAAGTTTATAACTAGTAGTAATGAGTTTAAATTAAATCTTGAATATATTAATATTAAAATTTTAGTAAATTATTTGATACCAATATGTTTTGGTTGAATATCAGTATATTGTTAAAAAATTTAAAATTAAAATTAATTTAAAATAAAATAATATTAAAATATGATATGATATTGAGTAACATTGATTCAAGGTATTGATACCAATTAAATACAAGAGTATTAAGGTGTTCATCTAAATTTTTTGAAGCAAAGTTTTGTTTTTTATTGTAGTTCTAGTCAAATTGAAAATTTAGTTTTTGAAAGGGAGATTAATCCCTCTCAAGAACACACAGACGATATTCGATTTATAGAAATAAAAAATATATAATAAGTTTTACAACCGAAATTTTTCAAACAATTGCATTATATGTCGCTCTTGATAGAAAATTCAAATAGTCAAATTATAACTAAATAGATGAAAACAACTATGGTAAGAGGTGTCATTTGGATTCAATATATACACATGCCAAGGGATTTTGAATTTTTGAGATTTTGTTAATTGAAAGTCGTCGAGCCATTAGATTCTATTGTGGGGTCTAAATTGTATCAATAGTTTTTGAGGATTAGAATGTCCAGAAACTTGTATAAAATGATGTGTTTAATTTATTTGTAGTTTACATCATTAAAAACAATGAATTCTTGTTTACCCATGTCAAGTAATTGCAAGGTGATTGACACAGAATTTTCTCATTTTTTATTCTTGCACACATCGCGCCACAATCTCATCTGATTATGAGGCGACTTTCACAACATTCATCATCTTCTTCTTTTTCAAGCTTATGAGTGTTTTTTCAGTTTTCATTCGGTTTTCATTCAGTTATTTAATATCATCAATATTGGAATGTATTTGAATATGAACATAAACTTGATGTAAAGTTGATATACAGGGAGGGTATATTATATAATAAAATTTGTCCTTTACACACACATTCTTATAATAGTTTTTCATCCTGCATAACAAAAGCTGCTCAAAGATTACAATGCTACACCATCCATAAAAGGATCAATTGATGAGTAATAGGTAAGATTTGATTTGATTTTCTAATTCTGTTCAATTAGCACTAATAGTTACTACCAAAAAGAAGGTCAATATAACTAGTTAGATAGCAATTAATACTAGCTAGTTGAACCCAAATCAATCAGACAGATACTGAGTTTATGTTGCTGGAGCATAGTCATAACCACCATCAGTTGCAAACTGCTAGAGGGTAGTCATACTAAACAATACCATCATGATCATTTCCAAACTTCATGCCCCTTGGAGTAACTGCTGGGAAAATGAATGCCATGGTTTTTGGAAGTAGGACAACAAGAAAAGCGAAATCTAGTGTCCTGAATTAGGGGCTACTTAAGTTAATAGAAGATAATAATTAATGTATGATTGTTGAGGTGTTTCAGTAGAAATAGTCAAATTATAACTAAAAGAAAAGCTATCATTCAAACCCAAGTGGAAGAACTTCAAGTCCCTCGCAACTGCGATCGAGAGGGGACTAGAACTACTTAGTACAAAATTTTGTTAAAAAAGAGCATAAGATGTAAGGAACAAACCATGAAACTTTGCTTGCAGCATAAAAAATATGTAAGAAAAATAACATGTAACCATAGTTTAATTCCTTAGAAAATATTACTACCACCTTTGATACAAAGTCAGTATCATACAAGGTTGAAGTCAAAGTAGAAAAATATAGATTCTTTAAAAATAGGCAGAACAATTTCTAATTTTATCAGTACTACAAAGCTTAACATGTGAACTGAGACAAGGTTCACGGTTCAATCAATAAAAAAAATTAGTGATGAAAAAATTGTTTGAGAAATCAAAATCTTGCTTCTCATTCTCATCTCTGTTCTCACAGGCATACTGATTATTGAAGGAGCAATTGATGTCAAATTCGATGTTTCCAACCATGGAACGGAAGTCGTCCTAGTTTAACAATAACTTTACATATAGGGGAGGCCTTTGAACATAAGTTTAATTTTCTTTTTCTCTTGAGGTCTTTTCTGCAAAGGATCGTCATAGTTTGCAAAACTCTTGCATTTTTCAAAATGTATTTTGCTAGCTGATACTCACCTTCTTGGCTTGAAAAGTACTCAAGGTGGCAGGTTTTAAGTTGTAATGAAAGACATTGCGGAACAAATGTTGGATCCACCCAATTTCGCTCTACATCTTTTATCTCTCTGAATATGTACTATGAATTTGAATAAAACAAAATAAATAACAAAGTCATGCTAACAAATGATAAATCAAATATGATCCATAAACATAACAAACCTGACAAAGCCGGACATTTTGAAGGTTAGGACACTGTTTGAGCACTTGAAACAGCAAATTCCAGTTACAGTTCATAGAGCAAAGTTCCAAGTAGGTCAAATTATGAAAGGTGGGAATCTCATCACAACCCCGGCGCACCTAAGCAAATAAAAAACATAGCAAGATATGTGGTAAGAATTAAGGTCAAAATTCCAAAAGCAAAGATACAAATCATGTAGCATCATGTTCAAAGTAGATTTCAAACCTCGTTTATTTCTAGGATCAAATGCTTCGCATTACGAAGGGCTTTCAAAGGAAAGTGACAAAAAGTGTTATGTAAATCTGCTTTGACCAACTTGCTTAAGCTTAAACTTTCACGCTCTTGACAGCTCAGAAACTCTTCAGAGAGAAACTCTGAATACCTCGCCCGTAAATCCTCGAGATTGGGACAGCCAGCTAGAAGCAATAAGAAATCTTGAACATTCACGAAAATAACCTCATCCAAACTAAGGGTTTTGAGGGAGGGGAGTCTAACGGAAGAAAAATCCTTTATATAAAACCCATACAATTTGAGAACAACAAGGGTCCGACAAGTTAGAATGCTAATGGGCAATTTGAAACGATCATCACCAGCGATTATATGCATACATAGTTTAATGTACTCAACTCGGCGTTGTACCACGGCATTGATCCACCTGATGACATTTGGAAAGCTAAGATGGCCAAGATGATGATCATACAAAATGTCGAGTTTACAACTCTTGATATAATCAACTGAGAGTAAAAACGAGTAGACTAGCTCGTTCAAGCGAGAATCAGTTTCCCGATTATTGACCTCGATATCATAGAAGATGAGTGCAGGAACTGAACGCCATATATCAATCCACCTCTTAGAAAGGACACTTGTAGCAAGGACCTCTTTGGTTTTGAGAAAAGTGAGTATATGGCATAGGACATTGTCGGGTAAACTGTTGATCCGACCATCATCATCCAAAATCGTAGACATTTGTAGGATAACAAGAAAACTAGAAATTTCTGCGTAACATTCAAGAAATTATACCAAATTGTTTCACATAAACATCACAACTAAAAACAGATTACTGTAAAAAAAAAATACGTAACAGAACATTTAATGAAAAACGATCAAGAATTACTTATACTCACAGCATTTTGAAGCGCCCAATTTTCTGTTGTGCCTTTTTGTTTTTGGTTAAAATCACATGAATTAGGGGAAAGTGGTATACATAGTGAAAACCAGATTTTTGAAAACCTAGAAAATATATTTTTCTAACTAATTTTGATAGTATAGTTTTTAAACAATCTTATTTTAAATAATTAACAAAAGTCACAATAATATTAAAAGAAGGGAAATTTCAAAGCTGACTATCAATTTATTATTGATACAAAATTTAACAAAATTTAATATATTTATTTATAAAAGATAATTTACTAATATTCACAGATAAATTATTAATGTATGTTAATTATATAATAATTTTTTTAATATTCATAAAAGATATCACAAGTATTAAAATTAAAAATGGACAAAAAACAATCATTCATATTAATTTTTGATATGTATATATTATCATAAATAGAAAAGAAATATTAATAACTTGATAATGATATAGATAATATTAATTGGAGGTTATAATTGAAAAATAAGTATTCTAGATGTATTGAAAAATAAAAGTGACAATTATTTTAGAATAACTTTAAAAAAAATAAATAAATATTATGATATAGAGAGAGAATAAAATATAAATTTAATTTAATTTAAATTTATATACTCATGAAACTGAAATTAAGTAGTTAAAAATATTTTTTATTAAATTTTTAAATATTTAAAATCTGAACGAGGAAGGTTAACTGATATTTTTAGTTTTATTAGATGAGTGTGATTTGTTGATTTAAAGTTCAATAATTTATTGATACATATAAATTAACAATTTAAAGTAAATCGATTAAAGAGATGAATTGTGTTATAATAAATAGGCTAAATTATAGTTATAGTTCCCCTATTATGTTCTATTTACAGAATTAATTCTTCTATTTTATTTGTAAATAATTATAATCTCTCTTTTATATTTTTGTCAAAATAGTGCTGATCTGTAATTTTTTAATAGTTGACGTGAGTAGAATGACACTTCAATGTTAGTTGACCAATCCTATTTTTACACATCATTTTTTGTTTTATTGTATTTGTTAAATTAAATGAAAATAATTAAAAAACTTATAAATAATAAATTAAAATTCAGAAATTAATTTAAAAATAAAAATTAATGATTCAAATCTTAATCTCAAACCAAATCAAGGTTACTACTACATCAAAAATTGAAGCATCAATTTATTCCAATGTGAAATAAATAATAATAATTGGTTTTTTAATGACATTCTTATTTCTAAAATAAACCTGATTTAGGGCTGCTTGTTCTGACTTAAAAAAAAGGATTTTTTATTTATTTTCAAAAATGAATTTTATAAAACGGTTATTCAAAATATTATAAGTTTTTTATATTAAGTTTTTTATATTATTTTTTTAAAATTGGATGATTAATTTTGACATCATATGACATATACATACATTATTAAAGATCAAAATACAGTTGAAATTACAATTTTAAAAAAAAAATTGTATTTTAAAATAATATTTATAAAAACTATTTGAAATACATTCAAAATCATAAAATATCTAAATTAATATTTTAAGAAAAATTATTCAAACCAATCTTTTATAAAAAAAAGTTTTTGTAAAAATTTATTTACATAAAATTATATAACACTATAAAAGTTCCTTTTTAAAAAAAGCTGAAACAAACTTAAGCAAATCTGGCTCAAGATCCTAGATTGGCTTAATATAAATCACACCCGTCAAGGATGGAATGAGGAGCTAGAATGGATTATTTCCTTCCATTCCTTGACATTTCTCCTTCTTGTTCAGGGATTCTTCTTCTGCAGTTGTTTACATGCAATGGGTTGGATATTGAAATTGATATAGACTCTTTGTTTTTTTATAATGTCATGGACAAATATGACCTTTCTCCTTCTTTTTCTACGATTCTGCATATGCAGTTGTTTATGATTATTTGTAGGATATTGAAATTGATTTATACTCTTTGGTTGTTTTGATTATGTGGTTAATAGATCTGAGAGTAAAAATTATTGACAAACTATTGTTTGGTTGTCCTTCACATTTTTTTCTTCTGTATTTTCAATTGTATTTTTTTCTGATTTTTGTTGCGGTTGTTAGTGTTTTGCGTTACTGAATTTTTGGATTTTTTTATTCTATATAATTTTTCTGTA
Organism: Vicia villosa; assembly: GCF_029867415.1. Classification (NCBI taxonomy): domain Eukaryota; kingdom Viridiplantae; phylum Streptophyta; class Magnoliopsida; order Fabales; family Fabaceae; genus Vicia; species Vicia villosa. Next base: position 23,130,230 of record NC_081182.1, on the reverse strand, counting down.
TTTTTTGGATTCTCTTTTTATCTTGGTTTTTGATGCAGATAATGTTTTGCCTTGTTGTATGCTAGTGTTAAATCAAGATTTTGTGTTTCTATGTTCATATGTTTAAGAACTTAAACATAAACATTTGTGTTTCTGTGCATGGACTTGCAAATCTAGGTGAATGGAGAAGACAAAGAAGATCATTAAGAAAAGAAATTTGTTGATGATGATGACTATTGTGTGGGTTATGAGATTGATTGATTTCCAAACCCAGATTTAAGTCTCATTTTTTTTTTAAAAATTATTATTGTATTTTTGAATAATTTCATATTTAATAATTTCACCAAAAAATATATTATCTTTAATAAATAATTTAAAATGACATGGAAAAAAGGAATAATCAAATAATAATGTACATGTCATCTTCTTTGTGCCAGCTATTTAATTTAAAATAATTACACATCAACACTTTTTTGAGCAAAAATTACAATGAAAAATCAACACTGTTTGAAAAAATAAAGAGAGATTAATTTCGTGAATAATTTAGGGGAACTAAAACTGTAATTTAACTTAATAAATAAAATATTTCTATTACTAAATTGAAGAAAATCTAACTAAAGCCATCTGATATATAATTTATTGTTACAATTTTATTAAATATAATTTTTTAATACTAAATACTCTGTTAAATAAAAATTAAAAAATAAATAAAAAATATTTAAAGATTTCACCTTGTTTGCTATAACTTCTTTTTATATAAAGTTTATTATATTTGTCATGTTAAAATATTTTAAACTCCTCTAAACTTTTTTAAATGTCACTTTTTAGAAGAGTTTTTTTTTTTTTCTTCCTTTTTCGTTTGTTGTTTTAAAAGTTTAAAGTAGAACGATCACTTTTTCTTCCTTTAATTTACACTAACGGAATCGTCTAGAGATACTAAGAGCATCTCCAATGGTAGTATTTTTCTTTTGAGTTCTTCACCTAGACATTAATATAATAATTAAATATTGAAACAATTTGCCATGTCATAGTAGAGTTGCATTGCAATGCAACTAGTAAAATATTGTGGTACCCAATCAAATTATTTTATGAGGTAAAGTTATGAGACCCATTAGAATTACATCAATAAAATAAAAATTAAATAAATTATTTTGAGATGATATGGCTAGTAAGACTCATAAAGAACTAAAAAATGAGTTGCACCATTGGAGATAGTCTAATGTGGTATGCATGCCTTTGTTTTTTAAAATGTTATAAAAATGAAATGATAGAAAGAGAAAATTGTTTAAGCAAAAAGTTCATTATTTTTAAAAGAGATAATAAATTAGTGTCTCTAATTTTTTCGTATATAAAGATATTTGAATCAATAATATATTTGGCATAATTTACTAAAATAATTGAATCAATAGTAAACTTGTTTTCGTTATTATTCAATTTTTATCAATAACTTCATTTTTTTCCCTTTCATATGATTTTTATATTAGAAAAAACAAAATTTATTAAAATTATAAATAAATATAATTTTCCTAATTAACTATTAAAACTTCAAACAAACATCATATCGTATTTTAAAATTTAATTTGAAGTTTCAAATATTTATATTGAATAAAAATAATTGTGTTATTTTGTTATTAAAAGAAATGATAACTTATGATATGGTAAAAAATTTATTTCTATTATTGATCATCATCAAAAATATTATTAACAAATAAAATTTGAAATTGACAAATTAAAATCATATATTAAGTTATTAAAATATTTGAATTAACAATATATATATTTTTCCGTAATTTTAATTTAATTTATAAAAATATTTGAATTAATAATAAACATGTTATCATTTATAAAAATAACACCGATTAAGTATTTGAATTAATTATAATTTTTCTGCAATATTGCTAAACTTTTATGAGTCATATAAAATGACAATTGACAGCTATAAGTCCACTTGGACAGGTGGGATTTGGATTGATATGATATGTTGTGAGCCAATGAATTTTTCATTAGTGGTGCAGATTTATTTGAATGTGTGAATGGTGTGAAATTTTGAATGCAGGGAATCATGATCTAGAATCTCTAGAAAATCAACTTGGATAACCACTCTTATAGGTAGAACCAGAATACAACAATTTCAATTGTTAAATGATATAAGCTAAGTCACTATATAAGTATGTATAGAAAATTATGTTCTAAACACAAATTTATAATATAAATATCTCTTATAACTTCATTATTTAAATTAGCAAGTAGAAAGTAAATGATTTGAGTGTCAAACATGTTACATAATATATTGAAACAATATCAACATTCAGACCCAACTAAGATAAGAAGCATAACAGACGCAACAATGATACCTATGACCGCTAAGGTGGCAACAATTGAACCTTGGTTAAATTATCTCTCTAAGCCTGTTCTTAAGAAATGCTGGAAAGCCTAATATGATGCAATCAACAAAGAAATTGCAACATATTCTTTTGTATCCCTGATCAACAGAATAATCATGTAATATAATTTTTTATTTTCATAAATATGATAAAGTTGACAACAGTTCAATGGCCCCAAAAACATGGATTTTCTTATCTTAATCTAACTAGTAAAGGACCCGTGCATTCGCACGGGTCACGTAAAGTCGATAAATATTAAATAAATATTATATAATTATGATTAAAAAATATATATTAATTTATACGAATTAATAGAAAAAAATTTCAATGTTGATTGTCATACAAATATTAATTTAATTTATTAAATTGTAGTAGTTGTCAGGATAAATATAGATTTGTTAATTGCTATTAAACCAAATATATGGTAGAAAAACATGTTTGTCCCGCCGGGTATGCCTGTAATTTTTATTAACAAATATTATAAAATAAAATATATTATATACCAAAAAAACTTATTGGTTTAATAATTTGATTAGATTTAATAAATTAAATAATATTATGTTTGTTAAATTTGTGTAGTAATTTAGAAGTTATATGCTATAGTAATTCAGAAGTTATTAAACACATGATCTCTAATATCTGTTCAATTTAAGTAAATATTTTGTCGGCCCGTCAAAAAAATAGGTTCAGCCCATCGAGTATGGCTATAATTTTTAAATTCTTGTGTATTGTAAATTTATAGATTCTGTTGATATTATATGATTTTATCATCTAATATAAAATAAATTTAAACATAGTTAAGTTGTATAAATAACAATGGTTGAAAAACTAAAAGAATTTTTTTTGAAAAATTGAATGTGATAAGTAAATTATAAAAAATAAAATAAAATCGAATTTGGTAAGTAAATTAATTAATTTTTACGTGAGAAAATTTTAATCTCAATTTTAAACTGAAATCTTATCCTTCCATTTTTACGTGTGAAAAATCTAATCCCAATTTTAAATTTTTATGTCCCTAATTGTAATTTAATTTCCTAATAATTTATAACTATTAAATACTTATAAAAATATTCTTCATGTCCTATTAAAAAAATGTTACATTCAAATCTTTTATTTTCATGAACTTAAAGAGAAGAGAGATATTGAATTGTGTGTTTCTATTTTATTTTATTTTTGAGAATGAAGAGATTGTGTTATATAGTAATTTAGAAGTCATTAAACATATGATCTCTAATATCTAATCAATTTAGTTAAATATTTTGTCGGCCCGTCAAAAAATATGTACGAATTAAAAGAAGAAAAAAAACTTAAATGATGATTGTCATATAAATATCTTAAATGACGATTGTCATATAAATATCTTCCATTTATCTTAATAAAAATATTTGGATCATAAAAAAAATTCATAATTTTTTTTCGAACTATTACCATAAATATTTTTGTAGAAAATGTATAAAATAAACCTCTAATTAATATATAATAAAGTAAGGGTCATGCTAACGTGTGCCCTAAGGGCATATGTTAAGGATACTATAATTAGAAAAAGTTAAATGTAATTAAATGTAATAGAGTCATATTTAAAATTTCAATACATTGAATGCACGCGTTCCAAAAAAACATTTCTATAAATATATCATTAACTTGTGCCCTTGGGGCACATGTTAGCTTTTCCCATAAAGTAAATTGAATGGAAATAATATATTGATTAATGAAATAAAAAAGATACGACACAAAAAAATTGCATTCTACTTAATAGAATATAAATGATTTTTTTACAGCTGTTATGACACACAAACAATTAAAATAATTATTTTATTAATCTAATTGAGATATTTATTATTAACACACATTTATCATAACAAAATAATAATAAAAGACAAAAAATAACTGTTTAATCACATTAATTGGAACATAATAAAAATAAATATTAATAATAATAATAATTAAAATGTTAATACTAAAATTAGTACAAAAATTGAAATCATAAATGTAATGAGAAGGTATTACTATAGTCTCCTTACAAAAAATATCAACGAAATAAATTTTTGATTAATTACATTATGTTAAGGTAACGACAATTAATATAAGGATGAATTATTGTGGATTTTGACTATGAAGTGTAATAATGAAATATATTAATGAGAATACATGTATTAAAAAATAAAAAAGATTTTCCTTTTTATTATTTTAAATTGGAATACATGTATAAAAAAATTAAAGCTTCAAACCTCAAAGAAACTAATGAAAAATTAGGGGACTTTACGTCTCCTAAGCCAAAATGATAATGATAAATGGACATTGGAACTAATGATTTTGTAAAGATAGGAACTAAATTTTGGGAAAATCAATGGGCCATAATCATAATAAAATCTGTAAATTATAGTTTAATTATTTTGGATTTTGAATACGGAGAGTCATTGTTGCAATAATCAAATATATTGGAATATATGTATTAAAAAATTTTGTTTACATTTTGAATACCTGTATTAATTACATTTATCAAATACATTAGTTGGAATATAATATTAGCCCCTCTTTTACCTTGATATATGGAAATTTTACCTTATATAGGGTATAATGTTTATTATTTTGAAAATTAATTAGAAATTTAGTAAAAAATTACAATTAAGGGAATTATACCAAGGCCATTATAATTAAGGGTATAATATTATATTAACTTTGACAATAATACTAATATGATTTTATAATTAGTATTTAATAAAAAGATATAGTCATAAATGGAATCAAAAAGATATGACACAAAAAGATCTATTATATTTAATAGAAAGTAAATAAATTCTTTTTACGGTATTAATCAAAAACAAATATTTTTAGAATTTCTTTAGAAAAAATATTAACATTTTATTATAAAAAATACAAAGTTATATTACATGTATTAAAATTATATTATCTCATTCTTTAGAATAAATATTAACATTTTATTATAAATAATAAAAATAATAATAAAGCTTTGTAATTTCTTTTTTTTGAGCTGACCCTCTCTTGTACCAAAAAAAATTTATATTATGTCATTCAATAAAAAATTATATATTATTGTGAAATTACATTAACATTTAAAATTGAATGATAATAAAATATATTAAATTAATTGTTTGCTTTTTCTTAGGAGAAATTATTCAAATTTTACCGACATGATAATAATCACCAAATTTGCGTAACCTAAAACCCATTGGCATATTGGATAATAAATTAATAATTTATTAATCATATCAATATTTTTTATTATTTATTAAGAGAAAAAATAAAACCTTTTGAGAACTTGTGGATAAATCAGTCTCAAGAAATATCATTCTATGTAATACAAATTTAATATTTAATACAAATTTAATAATTTATTGATTATATACTAAAACAATAAGAATTACTAATTTATTAATCATATAAATATTTTTTTATTTATTAACTGAAAGAAGTTGTATGCAAAAAGAACCGCTCAAAAATCTTGAAATTCAAAAAAGTTGTAGATTATTTTTTTCACAAATACCATCTAATTAAATATAGTTAGAGAATAAAATAATTGTGAGATATTTATCTTTTTTATTTAAATAAATCATAAGTTTTATTTTAGTTTCTTCCATATTTTTATTAATCTTTTCTAAAAATCTAAAAAATTACAAAATATCTTTTATTTCAAAATAAAAAGAATGAATTTCTAAGAAAAATACTACCATTAATTAGTATGAAGTGAATAATTTGTATGAATTTATTAGTGGTAAAAAAACATAAATATATTAAAGTTTCAAATAATTGTAGTCAAATTATTTATTAGTGTTACAAAAACATTAACAGAGACATTAATAAAAAATATTTGATTTCAAATATGATATGATTATATATACAAATTTTTTAAACTCAATTCTTCTTCTTTACATATAAGAAGTCGTTTCACTCCTTTCTTGTTTCTCTTTAACATTAATTTCTATTATTCCCAAAAGATTAATTTCTATTATTCTCAATAAACTGCAATTAATGAGAAAGATTAAGTCAAATTAACTCTCTCCACTTACAACAGCTGTTTCACTCCTTCCTTGTTTCTCTCTAAGATTGATTTCTATTATTTCCAATAAACTAGGCCAAATTAATTCTCTCTCTCCACTTGCATCATATTACACACTCAACACTTTCCTCTCCTTCTTCATGCTTCCTTTCTCTTTCTCAAACAGGTTCATTCTTCTTTTGCTTCAGTTAGTTTCTCACCCTTCATCTCAACATCTCAACATGTCTGTATCGTAAACAACAACTATTTGTTCTTCTCACAACCAAACAACAACAATTAACAACAAAGGTTTAATGATCATAAAATTGTGCTGTACTCCAGCAATTCTGCACATTTGCACACCAGACCAAAGATAATCTAAACAAATTGAAATTCTCGATCATAATTACATTACATGTTAAGAAGTAACTACTTATGTTAAATTGAAATTTGGCCATTTTAAGACTTCTTTATAAATCACAAACTTACCTTCTATGAAGAATCATAAGACAAACCTCATAAAGCATGATAATGTTGGTGAGAATCTTCTACAACATTTTATCAAACAGATAGTGTATCTATACAAAACATGAAAAATAGAAAATAAGAGCATTGAAAGAGAAGATGAATGGAAATGAATGAAAAGGCATACATCAGTCCAAATCAGAAAAAGAAAGTTGTTTCCTTTCCCAAAGAAGGGTGTCTGTCTTCCATCTCTTATTTGCACCATATGTCTGATTTTATAATCAACAACTGCAACAGATCAAATCGAAGACAACTGGAGCTTAAAGGTTGAGCTTAAAGATTCATCTACTTTGGGAACATGTGAGATTGAAAGCGGGTTCTTCCTTCTTCTTTTTATTCTTCACAACACTGTTATCATTCATTGTTGGTGAAAATTTGGAATCAATGGACTTATTATTCATATTCAATAACAATGAAAAATATCATTCACCAAAAAAAAACTAACAAATTAAAGGTGAAAGGTCAACAACGCTCATCGACACAGTCGTTTCATCTTTCAGCCAAATCCTCCAACTGCAAAAAAAAAAAGGACAAAAATGAAACAAATATGAGATGAAATTAACAGAAACGAAAGTGACGAAAAAAATAGGATTTTTACATATTAAAAATATCATTCACAAAAAAAAACTAACAAATTAAAGGTGAAAAGTCGACGCTCATCGTCGCCGTCATTTCATCTTTCAGCCAAATCATCCTCCAACTGAAAAAAAAAAAGGACAAAAATGAAACAAATATGAGATGAAATTAACAAAAACGAAAGTGACGAACAAAAAAGATAAGATTTTTAAAGATTAACGAACCATGGTCGAGGGTTTGATGAAATAATCAAATGAGACTCAAGTATATGAAAGGAACAAATAAATCAACGATTAGAGGAACGATTAACCAAATACATGAATAGATTGAAGAAGAATAAGAAGAGTTTCGTTGTTAAGGAGGAAAAGAAATTGAAGGTGAAGGAGCAAAAAACAATACATGAATAAAACGAAAATGAAAAAGGGATTTAGAACCCAACCTTTGATGCCGATTTCTGATGAAGACAGAGGAGAAAAAATGAAAATGGAGGAATTAGGGTTTGGGAGAGAATTGAGAGAAATAAGAAATAGTAGAAGACAAACCAATGACAATGATGCAGTGAGGAAGAGAGAAGATTGAAAGTTTTGAAAGCAAAAAAAATGATTACAAAGAGGAGAAGCGTGGAGGTGGTTTTGCTGTATTCCAAGAAAGATTGCACAATTCCAAATAAAGTTTTTCACGTTAATAATGATGGTAAAAGAAAAAAGGGATAATGAAAGGTTACAAAATGATTAAAAAATTTATTTATTAATTAAAATATTAAGGGAGATGCAATTACATCTATGTCCCCGTTTATCACCCTCAAAATGGTGATTAGAGGGATAATTATAGGATTTCATATGTATTCTACTTTATTATATTAAAAGTAGATAGCCTCATAAGGAGCTACAATCACAAAAAGTAATACTGTAAATGACAACTCAAGTTCACCTGTAATAAAAAAATATACAACATAATTATTTCCTTCTACCATTAAATAAAAACACATAAGAAAAAATCTACAATTCATTTGAATTATTATATTATAAAGTTAGGATTTCTATCTCGTTTATTGCTACAAGCCACCATAAACAATAAGTTGTATCTCATGACTTCCTTCTTGATCTTCATGAATAAAATAAAGTAGAAATAAAGAGAAAAGTTAAAGAATATAATAAAATCTGAATCTATTTCAATTAAATACCATTCTCTCTCTCTCTCTCTCTCTCTCTCTCTCTCTCTCTCTCTCTCTCTCTCTCTCTCTCTCGCTCTCTCTCTCTACTTTCTTCTTCGTCTTCATATTCAGCCATTCATCCATGGCTTCTTTCTCATTTATCCCTCACTGTTTGCATTGATTTTTAGTTTGAGCTGAAAGAAAGAACGCATTGCTTTAGAAATGCATTTTCGAACTGATCTCACCTACATTTTTTCATAAATACATTTCTGAAATAGTCAATTACTGGTTTTTAAAAATGTTGTTGTTTTGCTTCTTCTTAGATATGGTTCATCCGAATATGTTTCCCAAAGTAGATGTGCATGAAGATAAGGAGGATATTAAACCGGAAAAAGTGAAAGATGATGTTAAAGTGATACAAATTGACGTTGGTTAACGTTTTATAAATGAAGAATAGTATACTTCTCGCGAACATGTGCTTCAATGAGTTTGCATGGTAGTCATGAATTTGGGGTTTGAAATTGTAATTGGATGGTCTGACAATGGTTCTAATAGAAGACAAGCTTTTGTAACAATGACATGCGAGAGAAGTGATACGTATGTTCCCTCAATGCGAAAGTTGAAACGTGATGAAATTGGAACGAGAAAGTGTGGTTGTCTGTTTAAATGGCGCGAATATTGTAGCGTCTATGGGATATGGAAATTATGTGCTTTCTGGAACACATAACCATGTATTGTAAACAAAGCTAGCCAGTCATTAATCAGAGTGGCGCCAAAAAACGTACTTAAACCGGAGGAGAAAGAAGTTATTTAATTTCAGATATGTCTTTAATCAGAGTGGCACCGAAAAACGTACTTGCATATTTGAAACGGAAACACCCAGAAAGTGTTTCAAATATCAAGCATGTATACAGTCAGTGTCATAGAGACAACATGGTGATAAGGGGTCCAAGATCCAAAATGCGACGACTTTTGAAACTTTTGGATGAAAATAATTATGTTTCTCAGTACGCAGTATGTGATGATAAAGTCACTATCCGTGACATTTTATGGACTTCTCCTGAAAGCATCGAATTGTTCAATATATTTTCTACTGTACTCATTATTGGTGCAATATACAATACCAACAAGTATAAGTTTCCGCTTCTTAAAATGATTGGTGTTACTTCTACGGAGAAGACTTTTTCAGTGGGATTTGCATTTCTGGAATCCGATAAAAGAGGTTAATAATATATGGGCTTTGGAAGTGTGTAAGACTTTGTTGAAGGATCAAGAAAACATGCTGATGTTGAGTAAAATCAAATGTAAGTATTGTGTATTATCGTATCCACAGGGATTGAAGCGATATCAAAACCATTCAACATTTTCTATAGTTCTAAGCATAAAGTTTCCAGTTTGTTTGGTTTAAAGTTACGGAAAGTAAAAATTACGTAAATAGCAAAATATAAATTCAAAGGAATAGACTTGTTGGGAATTGGTTTTCATCCACCGATTCAATATGCAAATCTCGGATCAGTTATACACAATTTAAGCTTGTTTCATTATCATCACGTATTGCTTACCAACAAAGTTCATGTCTAAACATTTGTTGAGATTTCTACCTTATGGTTTAATCGATGATTTCTCAGCCTATTAAATGATATGATAGCATTAAGATTCAATACTTTTAGAGTGAATATTAAAATGTCTAACATTTAGAGTTTAATAGTTGTTATCTTAGATCGAGATTAGAATCGTATTTATCAATATCAATTCAATCCATGAAATAAACGGTAAAACAAAGATAACAACGATAATGATTCAAACATAAATTATATATAACACCAAAGAAAATACATACTATTTTGGTGAACTACGACCAATCCCAACAAGAGAGAGATTTAGCTACTCATGGTAGCTTGATGAACAGTGGAGGAATTATGTTGAAACGACATCGCGACTCTTGATGTGTTTCCAGCTTCTTCTCCCTAAAAACCTCTTTTGCTCCTACCTCTATTACAATTCTATAATGTATTTCAATAAAAACTGAATGAATGCTTTCTGAACTGGTTTCTGCTCTATTTATAGCAGTCATGGATGCCATAGTTCACTGCAGCAAACTACGTTTCTTCATCTTTAAGTCTTTCAGTTTGAACCTCCTTCAGCAGACCGCCAAAGTTCACTACAGCGAAATATGGTTTGCTACAACGAACTTCCTTTCTTCAGTGTTAAGTATTTTAAATATCTTCCAGAAACCGCCAGCGTTCGCTACAACGAAATATGGTTCGCTGCAGCGAATCTCCTGCGTTATTGCTTGCTGCTAGCAAAACTAAGAAATTTGCTTCTAACTTGGTTCGCTGCAACGAATCGGGCTTTCGCTACACATTCGCTGCAGCGAAGTATCTGTTTTCTGGAATTTTCCTTTAACTTCATTGGAGTTCGCTACAGCAAAATATAGTTCGCTACAACGAATGTCCTATTTGCTGGTTCTTGCTTTAAGGCGAAATCCTGCACAAATGCAAACCAAACCAAGTAATCTTGCACAATAATACTTTATTCAATAATTGAGGGTTTTTATGTGAGAAATGTGTCAAATAAGTAAGATAAGTGCTATATGTTAATATGATATTTTAATATGAATTAAACACTTATCAAACTCTCCCTAACTTGAATCTTTGTTTGTCCTCAATCAAAGTAAAACAAAAGCAAGAGTTTCTATACCAATCTTCACATAATTAACCAAATTCTTCTTTGAAGTACTTGAGGCACATGGCTCTTGAAGTTGAACATCCAAGGGTTGATGCTTTATGACTTCCTTTAGCATTTAGACATATTCATGAAACAAGTTTTCCACATAAAATTCATGTCAATCAATACAAAGCACTAAACATGTTAATCATGAATCACACTTACCAAATTTTTTGTATAAGTGAAAATGATGAGGTATGTTGATCTCTCACATGCCAAATTTGCTAACATCTAGATCAATTCATACTTTCATCCAAGCAAGATATGTTGATATGTAAAAACATAGATCACAAGGACTTTTCATGGTTGTAATGAAGTGTTATTCCTATGGCTGATGGAAACAAATTGGTATTTTCTTTGTGAAGCATTCATAAGTGTTGATTCTTTTACACATATTGCTCATCCAACCTTTTTTGTTTCATCCTTTGAACATTTTTCTTTTGATAATCATGTTTCTCTCCTTTTGTTACTTTTCTTTTTCTTTTGATTCTTACACATTCCTATTTTTCTTTTTCTTTGGAACAGGACTTTTTCTTTTTCTCCCCAACTTGAACAAAACCTCACTTTTCTTTGAATGCTCCTTAAGATTTAGCAAAGGATATTAATGGTTTTCAAGGTTCTTTTCAAGGAAAGGTAGAATCTATCATATATGAACTTTTATGATTTTCAACGATATAGAACAATATTCATTAAGTGGTTTACTCAATGTATTTGTTCAGTTCAGCAATGATAGATTCATAGCATATGGCTCAATAGGGGATGCAAATGATCACTCTCTCAAGGATATTGAGGTTATATTTGGCTTGCTAGTTATGCTCAATTTTTCAACAAAATGCCTTGATCCCTTTTATGTATATACAAATATCAACATAACTGTAAGATTATGCATGAATCAAACGAGTTAAAACAAGAGTTTGTCAGTCTCCTAAGCATATGGTGAACAATGGAAGGTTACCTCACTTTTATGGTTTAGAACTAAGTGATTCATAAGGAGACATGTCATGGCATAGGATTGAATGGATTAGTTTTATGCAGCTTACTCATGTCATGTATATGCTAAACTCTAAGAAAGCAGTAAACATATACCTTGGATAGTGCAATCCTTTCAAGTCATGTCCTTACCATTGTACCTTTGTTTAATCATGTGAAGGTGGTCTTTCACTATATGCTTTTTCTTTTAACTTAATGTTAGAGGACAAATGTTCAAGCACAAATATCGTGGATTGATCATTAATCACCTACAACTAACTACTATATGAAAACACACAAAATTCAAAGATGAAAAAGATGGCATGATTGGATTTTTTTTGCTGATTCTGCTGTATTCGCGTAGCAAACTCTGCAAAACTCAGTTTTCTGCAGAATTTCCTTTGTACCATTCCATGCCATTTTCTTCATACTACTCCATTAAATATGCATAAAGGAAATAAAATCTATAAATGGTTGGGTTACCTCCCAACAAGTGCTTGTTTAAAGTCATTAGCTCGACGCCTGTGTTACAGTGGTTTATATGAATTATTCAAAGCATCATCATTTGGCATATTTTTCCTCTCTAATTCTAGGCCTATTTCATCAGGAGTTTCAGTCTTGGAGTGATCTTCCTTGTTGTTTAACATTGTTGTAGGCTCTATATCCAAATTACTGATCTATTCAAGGAAGGACAGCGGAAGAAGATTGGTTCTTGAATCAAGTTCCATCAAAGTTTTATCCAATTTGATATTTTCAATGATAACTGGTAATGTAAGGCTTTCAGGATCAACATTGTTTTCTTCCTCCTTTTTCTCAATCTTTTCTTTTTCTACTTGGTTTTCACCAACAACTTTCTCCTTTTCAACACTCTCCTCAACTTTCGTTTTAACCTCTCCACCACTCTCTGTTGTGATTGGATTGTAGGTTTCTTTTGGATTATGTTGAGTTTTGATGGTGAAGGTTCCTTTTTGTTGTTTAGCCAGCTGTTTTTCTATTTGTCCTACTTGTATTTCAAGTTTTCTGATTGAAGCATCAGTATTTTTCTGGTTTTCCATGGACAGCTGCATAAACTGATTCAGTGTGTCTTCTATTTTTGAGAGTTTGTCAGGATGAGTACAAATTTGGTAGGGATTCTAATTGCCTCCCAAATTATTAATTTCTTCATTAATCGGAGGAAAAAAATCTGATTTGATGGCTGTAGCGGGGAAAATCTGAAATCGAAGCCATAGGATTGACTCGACTCAATATTTCAGTGAAAGTCGCCACCGCGCTTTATTTTTTCCAAAGGAAAAGGGAAAAGAACGAAAAAACCCAAAGTTTGTTTTTAAAACAAGAGAGATCTTAGGTACGGGTGTTGTTTATACAAGGGGAAGGTTTTAAGCACCCCTCATATCTGTGGTACTCCACAGGAACCTTTTTGAAAATCTGTGTCGTGTGTGCTAAAAAAGGAGTTTGTTTTATTTTTAAAATAAGCTCGGCAGGACGTTAAGCCTTGTGCCTACATACCTCCTCGATGCAATGGAGAAGTCAGAGCTAATGTAGTTCCGCTAAAAAGGGAAAACATTTTAAAAATGAATAAACACTTTATCGTCGTTGGAGAGAAATACTCAGCCATTGATTTTGAGCATGAGAACAAACGAGTTCTTTGCATCGCTAATGAAAGAAGGGCTCCAACTCGGATAAAATCAACGAGTATGCCACTAGCTCTCTCACGCGGAAAAGATCTCATTATATCAATCAATTTTCAAAATCAAAGGGGTATCGCCACTCGATTCGACAATTAGTCGTGTCTAAACTTTTGAAGAAAAAGGCCATTAAAGGCAAAAGATATTTTTAAAGAAAGGTTTTGAAAAGGTTGCAAACATAAGAAGGTTTTGTAAAAAAAGAGAGAAGATTTTGAAAATTTAAGAAGTGGGAGGAGATGAAGAGGCTATTCCTATTGCGTAAAATAAAAGCTAAGGAGAGAAACGGTCTAACCGAAGAAAGAAGCCAACACTTGACATTATGAGTCAAGGTAGATTTCCCATCCTTTGGACTTATCAATACCAAACCAAAACATTACCACTTGGGGATCCAGATGAACTTATTATCTTAGCACCACTTCGCATTAAGCACATTAAAATTCTGACGAAAATCGGGCAGAGTAACAGCTGTTTTCGGGTAAAATCCTTATCTCAATGCCTTGGAATTAACCATCAAGGGCTTTCAAGGAAGTACCTGCACATACAAATAGACAACAATCCAATGCCAGACAGACAGAATAACAGCAGAGTAACAACAGAATAAGGGTCCAGAGGTACTAAGTCCATAAGTCCGAATCTCCAAAATGCTAGGGATAGTAACCAATAGTCCAAAAGAGAGCCTTAGGTATTTTTTAGATTTTTGTTATTTATTAGTGTTTTAGCATAAAAATAAAGTATGGTCCAAGTGGACAAAAGAAAAATAGCGGAAGCATAAACATACGTCCAAATGGGCAAAAGGAAAATGGTGGAATGTAAATATGATGAAATGATAAAATAAAGCGATAAAGCGAGAAATATAAAGAGCGATATAGTAAATTGCGGAAATTAAAGTCAATTGTTAGATGTTAAAGATAACCATCTTGAAACTTGTCAAGTATGTTATCAAAGTTAGTAATAAAGATCGATGGTGAGTGAATGATGTTCTCGGATTTAAATTCAATGGGGTTTATCAGAAGCTTGATAAAATCATAGCAACTACACGATAAAAACCTCCACAAGTCTTAAATCAACCGCATACAATTCTCTTCCATATTTGATCCTTTTGATTCGGGACACGAAATATTGCGCTATGTTAAGCAGATCGCCAAGTGATTTATGTAGAAATCACCCTACAACGAGGCCGGTCAAAACTTTATGTGCTAATGCATGCGAGAGAAGCGATATGTAGATCACTCTCCGAAAGCAATACCGCACGAAAAGAAAAATGGTGGGTGATCTAGTCTTTACCAAGAATCCATAAGAATTCTCAAGGTATTAAGACTTTCATCGATCAAAATAAAGAGAAGTAAAAGATGGAACCACATTAAAAGCTCCTTTCATCCATAATTTCAATCACATAATTTTGCGGATTTGGATTCTCATCCTATCGACGCCCTAAGTCCATTGAAATTAGAGAGAAATTAGGCCTCTAACTTGTGATTCAAAGAAAATATCAAAAGAAAATATCGATTGCTCCTTCTTCAATTTTCAAAATCTGCGCAGTTTTTCAACTGTGCAATCGATTGCAGCAAGAGAGCAATCGATTGCACTAGGCAATTTTTTCAAAAAAACAGCAATCAAAAGGAGTAAAACTAGTTTAAACATAAAATCAAACACCTTGAGATCCTGGATCTATTTGTGCACGAAAATGTATCAAGTAAGCAAGCAAATCTCATCAATGTAGCACCAAAGGTGCATCAAGCATAAACAACAATGGATCACATCTTGAATTATGGGAAGGATCTAGAATTTTACCAAATCTTTCACAAACTTTGAATCTTCTTCAAGAACACACAACCACAAGCCTTGATCTCTCACTATTGATGAAGAAAGTAGTGTTTAGGTTGAGGTTTAGCTCTAAATTAGTGAGGTTCAAGATGTGACTCACTAATTTGTGTGGAAGAAAAAGAGCTTTGAGTGAGGGGTTTGGAAGAGGTGAGGAGAGAAAGAGCAAGAGTTTTCTTGGCTATCAAAGCTTGAAAAATGAAGAGGGGGATGCCTAAATTTATAGGAGCTAGGCTTGGGAATTTTTGTGGCTTGGAGTTAGGATTGGAAAATAGAATTAGGCTTGGAGAAAGGTTTTGGAGCCAAAAATGAAATCCAATGGTCTTGATGCAATCACATGAGGGCTCATGATAAAATGATGTAGGAAATCCAATGTGAGAACTAAGTCATGCTTCCCATGCTTGCAAATGATGTCAACACTTTCAAAAGCTGAAATTTGCCTTCATTTTTCCAAATTCGCACTGGTGCAATCGATTTGCATCTTATGCAAATCTATTTACATAGCTGAAAAAGGCAAAATCTGCGGAAAAATCAGTTATGCAAATCGATTGCTGTCTTATGCAAATCGATTTGCACTGTTGGCAGAAGCAAATCTGGGCAAAAATCAGTTGTGTAAATCGATTTACACCTTATGCAAATCGATTTGCATAGTGAAATTGTTGAAAAATGCCCTTTTGATGGATGTTTTGACTTGGTACCTACAAAACACATACATACAAAAGCACAAGGCAATATTTTTGGTATTTTGGTTAGTAAAACAATATATACAAGACTAAACATGGGTGCTTGATGATTCCCTTGCAGATGAATTGAGCACAACACCGAGAGCAGAGCTTTTAAGGTGAAACTCTTGATTAATGATTGATATGCAAATAATGTATGATCTTAGGGTCAAAAATTGGGGTATGACAATGGCCACCAGTACAAAGCTCACAAAAGGCAACTTGTTGTGGAAGATTGGATAATTTCTTGGTTAATTCTTCCATTAATTGGGTGAGAACCTCTTGATTTCCATGAAGAGTTGCCATGCTTTGAAGCATAAACAGAAAGTTTACACCTAACCACACACTTGAAGTATATAAACTATTGCGATGTTTTTATATCTTAAACGCCAATCCCCGCCAACAGCGTCAATTTGATGTTTGAGTAAAATCAAATGTAAGTATTGTGTATTATCGAATCCACAGGGATTGGAGCGATATCAAAACCATTCAACAATTTCTATAGTTTTAAGCATAAAGTTTCCAGTTTGTTTGGTTTAAAGTTACAGAAAGTAAAAATTACGTAAATAGCGAAAGATAAATTCAGAGGAATAAACTTGTTGGGAATTAGTTTTCATCCATCGATTCAATATGAAAATCTCAGATTAGTTATACACAATTTAAGCTTGTTTCATTATCATCACATATTGCTCACTAACAAAGTTCATGTCTAAACATTTGTTGAGATTTCTACCTTATGGTTTAATCAACGATTTCTCAGCCTATTAAACGATACGGTAGCATTAAGATTCAATACTTTTAGAGTGAATATTAAACCTAAATATATGTCTAGCATTTAGAGTTTAATAGTTTTTATCTTGGATTGAGACTAGAATTGTATTTGTCAATATCAATTCAATCCATGAAATAAACGGGAAAACGAAGATAACAACGATAATGATTCAAACGTAAATTATATATAACGCCATGATCAAAGAAAATACATACTGTTTCGGTGAACTACAACCAATCCCAACAAGAGAGGGATTTAGCTACTCATGGTAGCTTGAGGAACAATGGAGGAATTAAGTTGAAACGACATCATCGACGATTTCGCGACTCTTGATGTGTTTCCAACTTCTTCTCCCTAAAGCCTCTTCTGTTCCTACCTCTATTACAAATCTATAATGTATTTCAATAAAAACTGAATGAATGCTTTCTGAACTAGTTTCTGCTCTATTTATAGCAGTTCTGGCCGCCTTAGTTCGCTATGCGAAGTATGGTTTGCTGCAGAGAACTACGTTTCTTCATCTTTAAGTCTTTCAGTTTGAACCGCCTTCAGCAAACCGCCAAAGTTTGCTACAACGAAATATGGTTCGCTACAACGGACTTCCTTTCTTCAACGATAAGTATTTTAAATATCTTCCAGAAACCGCCAACGTACGCTACAGCAAAATATGGTTCGCTGCAGCGAATCTCCTACGTTTTTGCTTGCTGCTAGCGAAACTAAGAAATTTTCTTCTGACTTGGTTCTCTGAAGCAAATCGAGCTTTCGCTACACAGTGCATGGACCAAGTGAAGAAGAAGATTGTCTGTGCATAGACCGATCAGTTTAAACACCTCGGTACTACAACAACTAACAGATTTGAATCAGCGTATTCGACATTGAAGAAATAGTTGGATGATAGTAAAGGTGATTTCTGTAAATATTGGGACATGTGAACCAAATGATCCAAAATCAACATTCTGAAATACAAACCATTTTTGGTCGGAGCATAATGGTTCAAGAACATAGATTCAAAGATAAAATTCTCTATTCACATTTGGTTGGATGCGTCTCGTGGCCGACATTAAATTTCATCTTTCACGAAGCAAAGCGAGTTGAACATATATCTACGAACTCGACAAAGTGTGGATGCACAGTTAGGAAGACCTAGGGTCTTCCATGTGTTTGTCTCTTTGCAAAAAAGATAGATTAATTTCCTGATACGTATGGATGAAGTGTATAGTCATTGGAAAAGACTATGTTTTGATGATGATAGTGTGATGAAGGATGGTAACACCGGTATAAGCATCCAGATTGAGTGGGAAATAATCCAAGATAGATTTGCAAAGGTGGATGACACCATAAAGTTGCACGTCAAAGAGTAGTTGCAGAAGATTGCATATTCGGAAACCACATATTTGAAACCACATTCGCAACTGGTTAAAACCAAAGTTCCCCCTAAAAAATGTAAAACCGACTCGAGATGAAAATTCAACAAAGCGGTCTCCATCATACTTTGAACATGTTGATTCATATTTCCCAAATTCTCCAACTCCAAAATCTCAAAAAGTGTTCAAAAGGGTGCTCGCATTAGCAAACCACCTCCACATCCTCCTCCACCACCTCCACTACCACCTATGTCTGGGATTGAATTCATTGATGAAATGCCGCTTTTTATGCACAAACACATTGAGTGAATTGCGAATGTTGGGGACGCTGGTAATTATGGTTATTGGGCTATATCAGGATTTCTTGGTAAATTTGAGGAGGATCGCCCACTTCTCTGCATCGTACGTTTGAAAGAGTTGATGATGCATAGGGAATTCTACACAAAGTTATACGAGTCCAATTTTTTTATATTCTGTTCACAGTGAACTTATACCTTGTCCTAGTGGTAAGGCATCATTTCAAAATGGATGTGTTTTCCTAAAATCGGCTACTTGATAGCAAGTGCATATGACCGAGTATGTATTGATCTGACAACACATGGGTTATCAGAGACATTTTTCCTGTTACGCAATGGTCCACCTAAAAATGGTGTCGGATGCATCATATGCATAGTGTTTCTTTCAAAGGGTCTACATTTTGTTCAGGTTTATTTGAAACTCGGGTGTCTAATTCCAGCTACATCAATCGAGTGGACAACACATTCAACAATTGAGGCAAAAACTTGGCCGAATCAATTTACATAGAGGATGATAAATTTCACCAAGTTGATGAAGCTTCAAAGAGAAACAAATAAGAAAGCGTCAAAGGAGGAACCAGTTGAAGAGTCATGTGGTACTGGATCTTTTGATGCATTTTAGATTATAATCGATACACTTTTTGTATGTATTAATTTTGATAAAATTTAATACATCTTCATTTTATGGTTTACTTATGTTTACTTTGCATGTGCATGTTAACAAGCGTTCTAGTTCTTCTGGTTCAGTGAAGACTTTGAAAATGTTACTCTGAAGTCACTCTTTTTGAAATTAAATGTCTGGTTAATTCGAATATGTGTATCACAACTCACCCTTTTGTAATAAAACGTGTAATTTATTCAGATACGCATTTTTTAAGTCTTACCTGACACATGATAAGAATTTTGCGGTCCAAGTTACCCAATACTTGTATAAATATGGTGTGTCTCAACCCTTATATGTTGCACCGAAATACTAAAACCAGAGAGAATGACTTCATATCCCCACCTAGCATTTGGGTATTTCAATGGCGAGAAATCAGCGCTTCCGTTTAGGAGTCACCGAGGAAACAAACCTCGCAGATCTGACATCCAAATTGAATACTCTGTTGCGCTCTACAAAATATCGTAGAGTTATCAAAGTCGAGTATCGCTCACCCTCATTTGACAGCGAAATGAATGTCCATTTCACCAACCTTGAATTGAAAACGGATGAAGATCTAAAGTTATGTGGAGTATTTTCTTCGTTATGAATCAAAGGGTCAGATTGAAGTTGATGAGAAGATTTAAAGATCCGTCGAGGATATAATCATTATGTTTCAATGTTCCGATAAAATGGTTATTTAATATTGAATTTATTTTAATGGATATCTATGTAATGAATGTTTTTATTTAATGCAATATTGATGTTGGTGTTTGTATATTTTTTATTTTACTATCATGTGTCCATTGATGATGTCTTGGGTGAGTTCTGAAAAGGTCTAGTTCGGAGATGCATCTCCGAATCCACCCTAAAGATGACTTCGTAGATGCATCTTTGAATATTTTTGTGGAAAAATTGAGATTCTTTGCGTCTAGAGATGCATCTCCGAAAATATGGAGCATTTTGGAAATTTCGCGTAAGTTGTTGGAGAACATACAAGGGTGGGAAGAAAAATTGTCCCGGTTTGAGTGAGGTAAATTAACCACCCGTTACATTGATGAGCCAGTTAGGATAAATCTATCGCACGTCTACAAATCCATCGCACTAAAATCACAACAACAAAGTTAATATTCATCAAAATCATTAAAATTATAATAATAAATATTTGATTAGTGAGTTAGTGGGTTGTTTGGGTCGGGCTTTACTTGAAACTCGATTTTTTTAATGAGTGTTTTAGGAATATTATACTTCGTACCCCTACAACTATACCCATAGTCCTACATGATTTTTTTGGGACTGAAATACCCTTGTATAAATAGTTCATATTTTAAAAAAATTCACTTTTTCCTCACATTTCTGAAAAGCTTCTGGAACGCCCAAAAGTATATAAACCGAAACACTTTCAAAATAATTTGGTAAAAAAAAAATTAACTTTTAATATACGGAACACTGGGAAAAAGAGTTCTGATAGTTAAAATTTTCAAAATGCATACCGAAACACTTAGTTAAATTATTCCGATAGTTTTAACATTGATTAAAGTGGGGTTTGAAGTTGCATGCCAGAAAACTTACTTATTTAAAGTGTTCCAATGGTTTAATTTTTTTTATTTAAAATCTAGATTTTAGACAACGATTATAAACCGTTGCCTAAATTTATTGGTCCATAGGAAACCGTTGCCTAAGGTGATTGCTTAATCTTTCTCACACCCACATAGATTTTTTTGCCAAATACACTTTAGGCAACGGTTTTATTTTATTTGTCATTCACTTTAGACAACGGTTTTAAACTGTTACATAAAGACTAGAATTAAAAAAAAAAACCACTGGTCCGGTATGCAACTATAAAAACAATTTGAAAATTATCGGAATTCTTTTTCTAAGTGTTCAAGTGTGTTTTTTTTAAACCGGAAGACTTTGAAAAAGTGTTTCAGTTTATATATTTTTGGGTAATTTTTCTAAAATATGAAAAATGAAAATTTTTAAAATCTGAACTATTTACACGAGGGTATTTGGTCCAAATTTTGTGTGTGTAGGAGTATGAGTATAATTGTAGGGGTACGAAGTAAACATTTTGTTTTTTAGTTTTTAAATTCATATCCACGCAATTACCCTGTTGTTAGGTGCCAATTTGTGTTTATATTTAGTTTAATTAATGGCACCTTTCGACCGTTTTTATCGGATATTCGTACAATTCCCTGAAGTTTTAGATAATTATTTATGGTTTATAATATTAAGCTTTCATTTTATGTTAATATGTGTTTTAGTTATGATTTTGTAGGTTTTAGCCAATTTTGGGGAAGTTTGGAGCTTGTTTTGAGCTTTGCAAGAGAGTGCCTGGCAGAAGTATGCGCGCGTCGCGCTGGGATGTGGGCGCGTCGCGCCCTGGGCAAGATATTTTGGAGCTTCCAGACAGAGAGTTGCGCGCGTCACGCGCATGGGCGGTTTATAATTTTAAGTGTATTGGCGCGAAGCGCGCTGGAGGGCGCGACGCGCCCTGGACAGATTTCAGAAATACTATATAAAGGAGTTTTCAGATATTTTAGGTTAGTTGGTTGATTTTGAGAGCTAAAGAACACTTGTGCACTGTAGCAAACAAAGAATCGAAGATTGGAAGCTTTGATCGTCGATTAATCGCCTTTGATGCTTGTTGATCTTCATCCTTTACTTCTTGAGCAAGCTACCATTTTCATGGATAGCTAAATCTCTTTTGTATCAAGATAAGATGTAATCTTCCTAGCCTTTTGTAGGTTTTTCTTGTGAATATATGTGTATGAACAAGTGATGATCAATATAGATGGTTTAGTTTGTTTATTAAAGCCTTTTCTTTGGTATAAGTGTTTGAGACATCAATATTTGTATCTAGATCTAACTTTATCATCTATCAAACTATAAATTGCAGACATGGATTTAGCGTTTGATGCTTACTTAGTATCGGTTTTAAAACGTTATTTGTATTGTTTAAACGGTGGAGAAATCGTCGGTTAAACAATACGGTAAATCTAACTATATCGTTGCGGACACGGACGATATAGGCGTCGATACGTAATTATGTTGATCGTTACCATGTTCATATACGTATATTTATAAGGAGACATACAAATTTAGGTCGATGAAATCGAATCTTGATACATTTTCTTTAACTTAGAACTTTCATTAATTTACTCTTTGCTACTAAAAGAATTGAATGACCTTTTGCAAACCCAAATTTAAAGTAACATTAACTCAAGACAAAATAGGCTATAGAACGGCGGTGATATCGCAATAATCCCTGTGGATACGATAATAACGAAAAGTACACCACAATACTCTTTCAACAAAATGGCGCCGTTGCCGGGGATTGTTGTTTAGATATTGCAAGCATTGCAATAGTTTGTTTTGTATTGAGTCTTATAATTAATATCTTGTTTCTAAATTTATTTTCCTTGTGTTTGTTAATTTGCTTGGTTAGTTTTTCAGATTACAGTTTATGCGAGGACGTGTACCTGCAGATCAACTCCTTTTTGATCCTGAGATTGAGAGGACTGCTCGTAGAGAGAATAGCAAAACTCGTAGGAGGAGACAACTAGCTAGGGAAAGAAGACAACAACAAGAGGCATCTTCTTCTTCAACTCCGGTTGAAAACTTAGTTGAGGGAGAAATGGCAGGAGAGATTCCTAATGTTCCAGCTCGAGGGCCTTGTGTTAATAGCCCTCGACTCAATGCACAATTTGCTCGTGATCAAGCCAATGGAAGAAACTCCGAGATGAAAACGGGGTTACTTCAATTACTTTATCAGAATCCTTTCACAGGGGCAGATCACGAGGATCCATTTACTCATCTAACAAAGTTCTACGAGATCGCCGGAACAATTGGTGCTCCGGAAGACCAAGAAGAACAGGTGTTCAGGAGACTTTTTCCTCATTCCTTAATTGGAAAAGCTAAGGAATGGTACCTTGATCAACCTAATAATGTCATGACAAATTGGAACGAGTTAGAAGAGAAGTTCTTGGATCGGTTCTTTCCTCACAATAGGTTCATGGAAGCGAAAACTTCTATTGCGGTGTTCTCTCAAGGGTCGAATGAATCTCTCAATGAAGCATGGGAGAGGTTCAAGTCCATGGTTAGAAAGTGCAAAGGTCATGGGTTTGATGAGTTGTCTCAAATCCATATCTTTAGAAATGGACTCCAACCTCAACCAAAAACTCTTTTAGATGCTACCGCGGGTGGTTCGTTGATGTCAAAAACTGCTGCAGAAGCGATTGCTATCATTGATAGAATGGCTTTGAATGATCATCAAGGGCAACACAACCGTAGTGCATTGCAAAGAAAACCGGGAGTTCTTGAATTGAATACTAGTGATGCAATACTTGCTCAAAACAAGTTATTGACACAACAAGTAGAATTGCTCACTCAACAAATGTCAAAACTCCCTCAACAAATCAAAGAGATAAATGGGAGCCCTTCTAAAAATCAACATGTGATGTGTTGTGAATTGTGTAGGGGTGACCATCAAACAGGTTTTTGTCCTCCACCGGGTGAAGAGGTGAATTATGTGTCTAATCCTAATCAAGGATATGGTGGAAGACAACAACAACAACCTTACAACAATAACCAAGGTTACCAACAAAGAGGTAATCAAGGTTATCAACAAGGATGGAGGCCGGAAGCGGGCCCATCGAATCGTCAAAATCCTTACCAAGGCGGTTACAATCAACAACCTCAACAAACAAAGCTTTCTATCGAGGACACTCTTAGCCAATTCATGCAATTGCAAATTGCAAGCCAAAAGAGTACGGATGCCGCAATTAAGAACCTTGAAACTCAAGTCGGGCAATTGTCAAAGCAACTTGCCGATCAAAACAAAGGTCCTTTTCCGGCTACTACACAAGAAAATCCTCGTGAGCATTGTAAGTCAATTCTAACTCGTAGCGGTAGAAATATTGATATGGGTGTAGGAGAAATAGTTGAGGAGGAAATTGTTGAGAGTGAAAAAGATAGGGTGATTGAAGTAGAAAAAAATGTTGAGGGTGATTTAGTTGAAAATGAGAAAGAGAAAGAATTAGTGGAAAAAGAAACTCTTGAGAAAGTTGTAGAAAAAGAGAGAAAAAAATTGAGTGTGAGTGAAAAGGGAAAGAAGAAGGTGGATGATTCTATACAAGTGAAGAAATTACCTTACCCTCCCGGTCCGTCAAAGAAAGAAGATGCAAAGCACTATGCTCGGTTCTTGGATATTTTTAGCAAGTTGCAAATTAATGTTCCTTTTTCCGAAGCATTAGAGCAAATGCCGATGTATGCAAAATTCATCAAAGACATCATCACTAAGAAGAGAAGATTCTTGGATCAGGAGGTAGTAACGGTGAGCTCTTGTTGTAATGCGTTAATTCAACGCACTACTCCGATAAAATCGAATGATCCTGGGCGGGTAACCTTACCGGTGTCTATTGGAAATGTTCACATAGGCAAAGGTTTGGTCGATACCGGTTCTAGCATTAATTTGATCCCATTGTCTATGGTGAGAAGATTAGGAATCAACGATTTGAAGCCGACAAGAATGACGTTATCATTAGCAGATAAATCCACAGCTCATCCTCATGGAGTTGCGGAAGACTTGCTTGTCAAGGTTGACAAATTTTGGTATCCTGTTGATTTTATTGTCATAGACATGGAAGAAGATCCTGAGATTCCATTGATCTTAGGAAGGCCTTTTATGAAGACGGCCCGAATGATGATAGATATTGATGATGGCTTAATGAAATTAAGGTACCAAGATGAAGAATTATGTCTTGATCTCTTTGAAGCCATCAAGCATCCTAATGATGAGGATGATTGTTTTAGAATCGATGCTACCGAAAGGGCTATTATGAAAGTGGAGAATCAAATGCACTTGTCGAATCCTCTTGAGAAGACTTTAATGGAAGCTCTCGAAGTTCTCACCAAAGATCAAGAGAAGGAAATTGAAGATTGCTTGAGAAATTTAGAGGCTTGTGAGGAGATGAATCCATTTGAAACTCAAATTGAAGAGTTGAAGGATGAACCTAAAGTTGAAGAGCAAAAGGTGGAGTTGAATGTGTTACCATCTCACTTGAAATACGTGTTTCTCGGTGACAATTCTACTAAGCCGGTTATCATTAATAGTGGTTTGTCTAACAAGGAAGAGCATCGATTGAAGGAAGTGTTGACAAAGAATCAAGAAGCAATAGGATGGGTTTTATCCGACTTGAAGGGTATTAGTCCGGCCTATTGTATGCATAAGATTATGTTAGAAGAAGATTTTCGGCCCGTGGCACAACCTCAAAGGCGATTGAATCCAACCATGAAAGAAGTTGTTAGAAAAGAGGTTGTGAAGTTATTAGAGGCGGGGATGATTTATCCCATCTCCGATAGTGAATGGGTGAGCCCGGTGCACGTGGTTCCTAAGAAGGGTGGATTGACAGTTGTGAGAAATGAGAAGAACGAGTTGATTCCTTCGAGAGCGGTGACCGGGTGGCGAATGTGTATTGATTATAGGAGATTGAACCAAGCAACAAGAAAAGATCACTTTCCATTACCTTTTATGGATCAAATGTTAGAGAGGTTAGCCGGAAGAAATTTCTATTGTTTCTTGGATGGTTATTCGGGATACAATCAAATATCAGTGAATCCGGCGGACCACGAGAAAACTGCTTTTACATGTCCTTTTGGCGTTTTTGCATACCGAAGAATGCCATTTGGACTATGTAATGCTCCTGCAACATTTCAAAGGTGCATGCAAGCTATTTTCTCAGATTTGATCGAAAAAAGCATTGAGGTGTTCATGGATGATTTTTCTGTGTACGGGTCATCATTTGACTTGTGCTTGAAGAACCTTGATGTGGTGATGGAGAGATGCATTGAGACAAATTTGGTTCTCAACTGGGAGAAATGCACTTTCATGGTGACGGATGGGATTGTTCTTGGCCACAAGGTTTCTTCAAAGGGGCTTGAGGTCGATCCGGCAAAAATTGAAGTTATTGAAAAGCTTCCCCCTCCGGTGAATGTGAAAGGCATAAGGAGCTTCTTGGGACATGCTGGGTTCTATAGAAGATTCATCAAGGATTTCTCCAAGGTCGCAAAGCCTTTGAGTAATTTGCTCAACAAAGGTATGGAATTTAATTTTGATGAATCATGTCTAAAAGCTTTCCTAGAACTTAAAGCAAATTTGACCACCACACCCATAATTGTCGCTCCTAATTGGTCGCTTGAGTTTGAACTCATGTGCGATGTGAGTGACTATGCGGTTGGTGCGGTCTTAGGCCAAAGGAAGAACAAACAATTCCATGCTATACA
Organism: Vicia villosa; assembly: GCF_029867415.1. Classification (NCBI taxonomy): domain Eukaryota; kingdom Viridiplantae; phylum Streptophyta; class Magnoliopsida; order Fabales; family Fabaceae; genus Vicia; species Vicia villosa. The sequence goes on along the minus strand of NC_081182.1, from coordinate 23,103,339 downwards.
TTATGCGAGCAAAGTTTTAAATGAGGCACAGGTTAACTATGCCACTACCGAAAAAGAATTGCTCGCAATTGTATTTGCATTGGAAAAGTTTCGCTCTTACCTCATTGGTTCTAAAGTGGTGTGTTATACTGATCATGCCGCAATCAAATATCTTCTCACCAAGCCTGATTCAAAACAGAGGCTTATTCGGTGGATTCTTTTGCTTCAAGAGTTTGATCTTGAAGTGAAAGATAAGAAAGGTACAGAAAATTTGATTGCGGATCATTTGTCTCGGTTAGTGAATACCGAGGTGACAAACAATGAAAAAGAAGTGAGGGAAGAATTCCCCGATGAAAAACTGTACATGGTACAAGAAGTTAGACCCTGGTTCGCAGATATGGCTAATCACAAAGCATCTGGCTGGATACCGGAGGATCTAACTTGGAATCAAAGAAAAAAGTTTTTGAACGATGCTAATTTCTATGTTTGGGATGATCCTCACTTATTTAAGTTGAGTAGTGACAATCTTCTGAGAAGATGTGTCGCGGATGAGGAGGCGAAAAGCATTTTGTGGCATTGCCACAATTCGCCTTATGGTGGTCATTTTAATGGTTTGCGTACGGCCACAAAAGTCCTTCAATCGGGATTTTGGTGGCCTACTTTGTTCAAAGATGCTTACCACCATGTTGCCTCATGCGACAGTTGTCAAAAAAAATTTGGTAAACCGAAAAGAGTTCTGATAGTTAAAAAAATTAAAGTGGGGTATATAAACCGAAACACTTTCAAAATAATTTGGTAAAAAAAAAATTAACTTTTAATATACGGAACACTGGGAAAAAGAGTTCTGATAGTTAAAATTTTCAAAATGCATACCGAAACACTTAGTTAAATTATTCCGATAGTTTTAACATTGATTAAAGTGGGGTTTGAAGTTGCATGCCAGAAAACTTACTTATTTAAAGTGTTCCAATGGTTTAATTTTTTTTATTTAAAATCTAGATTTTAGACAACGATTATAAACCGTTGCCTAAATTTATTGGTCCATAGGAAACCGTTGCCTAAGGTGATTGCTTAATCTTTCTCACACCCACATAGATTTTTTTGCCAAATACACTTTAGGCAACGGTTTTATTTTATTTGTCATTCACTTTAGACAACGGTTTTAAACTGTTACATAAAGACTAGAATTAAAAAAAAAAACCACTGGTCCGGTATGCAACTATAAAAACAATTTGAAAATTATCGGAATTCTTTTTCTAAGTGTTCAAGTGTGTTTTTTTTAAACCGGAAGACTTTGAAAAAGTGTTTCAGTTTATATATTTTTGGGTAATTTTTCTAAAATATGAAAAATGAAAATTTTTAAAATCTGAACTATTTACACGAGGGTATTTGGTCCAAATTTTGTGTGTGTAGGAGTATGAGTATAATTGTAGGGGTACGAAGTAAACATTTTGTTTTTTAGTTTTTAAATTCATATCCACGCAATTACCCTGTCCAACCCATCTTTATAGAGTTTTATGGACGAATTTGACCGAGTTTTATGAGTTGACCCAACTCATATATACCCCTAGGTAAAATCATCTTTAAATAGTTTATGTGGATGTAATGGTATATTTTTTATTTTTCTCAAACTTCATTTCTAAATTTCATTGAGTTCATATTAGCTCTCTTTTTAAAGTAATATAAAGTAAGATTTATAATTTTTTTATGTTAAGTGCAAGATATTTCTGATTCATTTTACGTTTAAGTATAATTTATCTACAGGGCAAATAACATATTTGAATCATTTAGTGTAATTGTTTTTATATATTTGTGATTATTAACATTTTTTATGATTAATTTTATTAACGGTAAAAAAACTTAATATACTTTCCTAAGTCTTCAAACCCGATTTCCTTGGATGATTATAGGCCGATTTGTTTGGTGGGTTGTCTATACAAAGTGGTTGCTAAAATTTTGGCGGGTAGATTGAAAAAAGTATTACACTCAATAATTTATCTGTGCCAAAACGCTTTTGTGTCGGGGAGACAACTTCTTGATGGTGTTTTGGTGGCAAATGAAGTTGTGGATTTTGCAAGGAAAGAGGGGAGGAGTTGTATGTTCTCCTTTTCTTTTAGTGTTGGTTACCGAGGGTTTTACGGGCCTTGTGCGGAAATCCTTCGAGAATGGTGATTTTAGAGGGGTCGGGATTAATGGATGTAGCGGGGTTGACATTCTTCAATTTGCGGATGACACTTTGTTAGTGGGTGAAGGCTATTGGAGTCAAGTGTGGGCTTTTAAAGTGGTGTTGAAAGCTTTTGAGTTAGCGTCGGGTCTCGGAATCAATTACCATAAAAGTAAATTGATTAGGATTAATGTTAGTAATAATTTTTTACAAGCCGCTTCTTATGTTCTTGCTTGTAAAGTGGAGGAAAGCTCTTTTTCTTTTCTTGGGATTATCATTGGTTGTAATCCTAGGAAATACTCTTCTTGGATCCCTCTTTTGTTAAAGAAGAAGAAGCGTTTGGCGGGTTGAAAGAATTGGTTTCTTAACTTGGGTGGTAGGATCACTCTCTTGAAATCCATTTTAAGTTCGCTCACCATTTTCACGATGTCGTTTTATATAATGCCGATAATGGTGGCTAAGGAATTTACTAGGATGCAAAGTAATTTCCTTTGGGTGGAGGATAGTAAGAGGAGGACTCATTGGGTTAGTTGGAAGAATGTTTGTCTTCCGATTGATAAGGGAGGGCTTGGCATCAAAAACATAACGGATTTCAATTTGGCTTTGCTTAACAAATGGAGATGGAGAATTCTTAAGGGGCACGATCCGCTTTGGCATAAATTGTGGAAAGCTCGTTATGGCGACGTATCCATGAAGATCTTTTGTGGATGTATGAATTCTTTCTTATCTATTCCTTCTTCTTCTTCTTAGTGGTGGAAAGATTTAATTTCGGTGGGAAAGTGTTTGGGTGAAGATCCTATGGTGTCTCATTGTCGTTTTAAGGTGGGTAATGGATTCACAACTCCTTTTTGGAAAGCGAGGTGAAGTGTGGATTTTTGCTTGAAAGAGGAATTCCTGGACTTATTTTTTTGCCTCATCTTTGAAAAACTTGTCGATAGCGAGTATGGGTGGGTGGGAGCACAGGGTTTGGAAATGGGGGAATTGCGGTATATCGTTGCCTAATTTTACCGAAGCGTCCTCTAGGTTGGAGTTCACTTGTTTTCAGAATTTTCTTAATGGTTGTGGGGTGTTATGTGACGTGAAGGATGCCACTACGTGGATTATTTCGCCGAATGGGGAATTTTTCGTTGCCTCTTGTTATTGGCATTATGTCGGGAAGCGCATTCCGTTCGGCCCTTTTAATAAGAACGATGTCGCATTGTCTTTAATTTAGAAGTTGGATGTTTCTTTCAAAATTAAAGTGTTTGGGTGGTGAATTTTTTTGAATTGTCTTCCGACTTAAGACTTGCTTATATATAGAAGTATAACTTTATCTGTGGATAATTCTAAATGTGTTTTTTGTGGTGTTGATCCGGAAAGTAGGATGCATTCTTTTTTTAAGGGCAAGACGGTGGAGTTGGTGTGGAGGGAGGTTGCTATTTGGATAGGGAAGTCGGTTGGTGGTATGGATGAAGAGTGTTTATCTTGTTTCATGGATTGGATATCTTTTTGTAAGAACAAGAAGGTTGAAGAGGGTAAATTAGGTGTGGCGTGGTTAGCTATTTTATGGATCCTTTGACTAGCTAGAAACGGAATTTGCTTTCGTAACGAGGTTTGGAGTGTGAATACTACGGTATGGAGCATAAAATCTTTGGTTTGGAAGTGATCTTTAATAGGAGAGATTACTCGTCCCATTTGTAATTATTACGAATTTAACAAAGACCCTTTGTTACTCCTTTCGTAATTCTAATTGGTTTGTAATTTCTTCCTTTTTATTTTGGCGTATTTCCCCGTTCTTGTGTAAACAGGTTTTAAGAACACTTAGTTTTCAATTTATTATAAAATTGCTTAAAAAAAACATATGACAAGTTTATAAATAGATTGGTTAAATATATATTTGACAAAAAGGTAATGATTACTTTCTCATGTTGTTTATATTGTAACATGGATTTTACATTTATTGCAATAGTATCATTTGATAACATTACTAGTATCACAATTATTGAAAATGTGAATTCTTTTTTATCCAACTCAAAAAGTTGGGTAAGATTACATCCTTTGTAAAATATTTTGAAAACAACAAATAATTATAGTATTTAATAAATAATTAAATATGTTAAATTAGATTGTTTCATGTGATTGGTTGAGGTACTCTACCCAACTTTTTGTAATGAATAAAGAAGTTGTCCCATTACTCAAATACTTGTAATCTGCTTCAGCATACTAACACGGATATGGATCTATCTGAAGTTATCTCTGCGGGGTAAATGCCTTTTTTTTTTGCCATTAGAACATCAATTCAAGGCTTTATGAAAGTTCCTTTATTACTAGCTAACTCGTAATTATTGTGCAGGTTTCTCTCGATGGGCTCATCGTTACCCCATATCAGAGAGGCAATCAAAATATGATTTTGATTATACTAATGTGTATTAGTTGTACATGGATGCTTTTAACTTTCAATAAAATTAATTAGTTTTTTTAGGTGATGTTTGTGTTGAGTAATTATTCAGTCAGGAGCATGTAAAAATGTAAATTCAAGCAGAGCATATACTATAGGATTTTGAACCTTAAAATAATAAAAGATGAGTGAATCAATCGCACACAAGCATCACACAATAAAAGAGACTACTACCAAATTACCGAATCAATGAAAGGTACTGCTTAAACCTGATATTTTCATCCTGCTAATTAAGAGGTTTTGTCAGGTAAGGCTCCCATCCAAGAAGGAGGCAACATCCCTGTTTGCTCATGAACAGTCTTAAACAGAGGTGGCAACATCTTGTACACACCAGCAAGATCTTTCATACCACCTTCTGTTATTCCCCCACCATTATCACCACCATTGCTCCATATACTAATCTTAGGCTCAAGTCCACGAATTGCCTCAGCATTAATCTTTGCAATCTCTTGAAACACGCCACCATTTATCATCAAATAGTCCCTTAGAGCTGTGTAGTTTCCTCCAAGTGCAGTCAGAAGTGTACTTATATACACTCCTTGAGATTGTCCAAGTGCCACAATCCCCTCAGCCTCTTTTTTCTTTGCATATAGATCTGCCTCAGCTGCTTGCTTTTTAGCATAAAATGTTGCGTCTGCCAATGCAATCTGTGCTTCTGCCTCTGCCTTCTTCTCATACAGAATTGCTTCTGCCTCTTTTTGTTTCTTGTACAGCTCCCAGTTTGCTTCTTGTACCTACACAGTCCACCACAATTTCAATCACCAAATAACATAATTTTATAATGACACACTAAATTAGCAACTGTTAAACGAAAAGTTCTTCCATCTTGAAATTTAATCAGATAATGATATCATTTTTAATGTGCACTTATGTGTATACAAGTCATTGGTATTAACTATGGATTGTGGCCCCATCAGTTAACATTTCCCTACTTCTCTTTCTATAATGTTTACTCTGTCAAGTGGATGCCTCTGACTTTTGAGAAGCAAACAATCAAAAGCCAATTGTAATCTCATTGTAGGGTCATAAGGCAGCAACATGTAGGGCCATTGAATAGTAATAAACAAATCATGAGTTATAACTTTATATACATTTATTTGCATGGAGATAACTAACCTTGGTTTCATATTGAACACTTGCTTTACTCAGAAACTCAGCTTTAAGCTTCTCAGTAGTTGTCAAAGCATTCATCCTCTCCACCTCACCCTGCAATTCAGCTTCCCTAAGAGCCACAGCTTTAGCAGCTTCAACTTCAGCCACTTGAGCCGCTTTAGTCCAAGCCGCTTTCTTCGTTGCCAATTCAGAATTAGCCTGAGCCACTTCAGCTTCTCTCTCATTCTCAAAAACCTTCACTTCACTCCTCACTTTAATTCCTTCCTTTTCACCCTCTCCAGTTCTCCGCACAGCAATAACCTTCGTCTCTGCATCAATTTTCGCCGCATTCTGCAGTGTTTGTCCTTTCCTCAATTTCGAACCAATCTCACCTTTCATCGTAGCTTCCGCCACATCAACCTTAGCTTGATTCGCGGCTTCCATTTGCGTCTTTTGCCCTAAATATGAGAAATACTCATGGCCTGGAACATCAACCAATTGCTTAACATTTGCATTGTAAATCAACAATCCAAATTGGTTAAGTTCAAGTTGAACTTTCTCAAACACTTCTTGTTTAAACTCCTTTGTTCCTCTGAAAACCTCTTCCATCGTCATCGAAGCAGCGAGAACACGCGTCTCGCCTTCGATGATTCCTTGAACGAGTTCTTTAACATGATTGGAGAGCTTATCATGTGGTGAAATCAATTTGGCGTATTTGAGGAGGCTTTCGTGATCATTGACACGAGGACCGATTGTGAAGACGGCGGGGAGAACGAAAGGGAGCTTCTCGGCGCTCATTGCTTGAACTTCGAAGGTGTAGTTGACCGGAGAAAGGTCGAAGACGGTGTAGGATTGACCGGGGAGAATCCATGCTTTCTTTGCAAGCTTGATGTCTTTGATTCCGACTCCGGTTATCACAAGGTACTCTGAAGCTTTTGCTACCTTATACATTTTGTGGATCTTGATTTGATTTTTGAAAACCTAGAACAAGAAGAAGAAAATTGAAAGGAAGAACTTGTGAAAAAGTGAGTGTGTTCTTCTTACGTATTAGGGTTAATATCTATATATAGAGATAGATAGTTTGTTAGTATTAAACTAATTAATTAAACGCGATTAATAATTTGTTAGTATTAGACTAATTAATCGCGATCAAAGAAACTGCAGCGAAAGTGTTAATAGCGTGAATTGGAGATTTTTTTTGCCAGAAAGATAGCATGAAATTTATCGTCATAGTTAATAGGTGCACGACAATTTAAGATCTTTTTGTTTTATTATCAATTTTATTTTTTATTTACTTGTATAATATAATATAAGGTGATGAGTTGGAACAGTGACAGGAACTATTTGTTTAATTATTTATTTTAAATTTTTATATGTTTGTATATTTTTTATATGGTAAAAGGAATTGAACGTTAAAAGGATGGTGATGTTGCACTAAACTTGTTGAACAAGTTAACTCATAAACAGTTTCTAGCGGGGATAATCTCCCCTAAAATAATGATTTTAAATACGAAGAATACTGATGAATGACTTAGACTCACTATTTAATTTATTTCTTTTTTAATAATTTAATAGTAAGATATATCTAAAAGCATTTAAATGAGATAGTATTTTCTCTTCGGTTTAGTGAATTTAACTTTGGAAATGTAATAATGTTAAATTTTTTTAGAAATTAGTCTTTATTTATTGTTTTTTCCTCATATTTGAAAAATTAATTTTTCTTTATTATAATTGATTTATAGAAATAAAAATATATATTGAAATTTTATACAAAATATTGTATATGTAAATAAATCTTTCAATATTTTCAATTGGTTCAGAGGGAGGTGACGTCAAAGATATTTTCATTGGTTCGCAAACGTAGAAGAGAAGTATTTAATTCCTGAAAGATACTTAGCGTCAATAAAAAAAATCAACGACTATAGGCCTAACATAGATCTTGAAGAGGCAATGACAAACATTTGGAAGTCCAAGGTTTCGTCGAAAGTTCAAGTTTTTGGATGGAGATGTTTGAACGATAGAGTCACAATAAAAGAACAACTATTCAAAAGGGGAATTATTTCTAATGATAATGATAAGTTGTGCTCAATTTGCGCAATTTCGTGTGAAATCGTTGGATCATTTGCTCATCTCTTGCGCAAGTTCTAAACTTGTGTGGTCCAAGGTCTCAACCTAGGTGGGTATTCCAATCGGTACATCTAAAACTGTGGTGGGACATCTGTTATGGTTTGAAAATGCTATGTGAGGCAAAATTTCTCCAAAAAGAAGATTACTTCTATGGCTATCAACTTATTGGGTGCTATGAAATGCACAAGATGCATTCATTTTCGAAAACGAAACGCATAACGTGGACGACATTGTGGTTAGCGTGAAAACTTTTTCTTGATTGGCATGTTATCGATTTGAAATTCAACGATTATAGAAATTTCTATTATTGGTGTCAAAGTCCTACGGACTTCTTGAATATTTTGTAATCGCGTTGGAATTGGGTGAGTACCCCTTTACTCTTTGATATAATAAATTTCATTACCTATAACAAAACTTTCAAGATATTTTTATCGAATTCAATTTAATTTGTTTTCTTATGAACCTGGTTAAGTTTTAGTATTTTATGAAATGTTACAAATTTTAAAATAAATTAAAAAATATGAAATAAAAAATAATTTAAATAAAAAAATTGTATCAGTCATTAAATATTTTAATTTAAATACTTGATATGTTGAAAAGATTCACTTATTCATTTATTTCTATTTAAGATATTTGTAATTTTTTTATTAAATTATTTGATTAAAAAATTAGTGCAATTAGGGGGTGAAAATAGGCTGGGTCGAGTTAGGCTTTGTCAAGCTTGAGTCTGATCTTTCAAATAATTCAAAACCTAACAAAGACTTATTTTTTGGACTGAGCCTGACTTTTTCAAATTTCTGATTGACCTATTAGCCTACTTAAAAAACCTATATCATATGAACATATGTAAATAAACAATTCAACTAATGTTTAAATAGACTAAAGAATCAAAAATATAATGGGACTAAATGTTTGTTTATATTAACTTATGAAAACACTTATAACATTATTCTTAGAATTTCTTTCAACTTATTTTCATAAGTTCCTCGAGATAACTAAGTTTCACTTTTGTATTTTAATATAAAGTATAAAATATAATATTAAAAAAATAAAGGCTTAAATAGTTTTCTGGTCTATGTAAGTTGACGTGTTTTTGGTTTTTGGTCTCTGTATCTTATTTTTCTTGAAAACGATCCCTGAATGTTAAAATTCTTTTGGTTTTAGTTCCTAAAGTTAAAATCCGCATGAAAATCTGTAGGTTTCTTGCGGATTTTCCTTTGAATTTTCCTGCGAATTTTAATTTTAGGGACTAAAACCAAAATGATTTTAACATTCAGGGATCATTTTCAAGAAAAAGAAGATATAGGGACGAAAATAAAAAACACGCCAACTTACACGGAGCAAAAGACTATTTAAGTCAAAAATAAATTTATTTATATTTATTAAGATAGGCCGGCTTGATACGTTTATAAGGTTTTTTTATGGCACGTGGCTTACCCTATTTATCTAAATAAACTTATAAAAAAGCTTAAATCTTTTTCTACTTAAAAAAAGTCTGGTCTGACCTTGACCTATGTAGATTAGGACGTAAATCCCTATTAGTTGCCATGACCTATTCCACCCCTAAGTGCACCAGTAAGTGTAGCTCATGTTAAATGAATAAATAGGAAAATCCTAAAGGGAATTGTCTAAGAAGTTGATTTGTAGAGGCTAGTTCAACTCTATTTGAGGACTTTTTAGCAGATAACTTGCAATACTTGGAACTCCAATTGGCCAAATTTTTCTATATAAAAAAGTCAAAAGAATATTATGAAGAGCTGAACTTTTCAAAATTTTAATCTTAATTGTTTGTTTTTTCTTTGTGATTTTTACCTTCTGTTTTCGGAGGCACCTGCAAGGTATTGCCAAATGCGATGATGTTTATTTCTACTATATTGTTATGTTGACCAACGCTTCGTATACTCAGAAAATGAAATTTGAATTTCGATGAAATGACAAGGATTTCAAGATGTTCACTTCTCGGATTATTCATTTTTAAACTTTATATTATTGTCTTTAGAAAGAGGCAAACAAATGCTCTCATGCATAAACAATAATTAGAATGGTTAATTTATATGGACCTGTCTAACTTAGCTTTACTTAGAAAGAGTTAATATGTTAGTATTAGATTAAGAGAAAAAAGATGGTGAAATTATTTTTATATTATGTAAAGCGCCAAATTATACTGTAAATTTAAAAATATGTTTATAATGTCACACCTTAAAATATTTTAATTAGGTGTATGTATAATTTTTTGTACACTAACAGTGTACTACCATTAAACTTTTGGATTAATTAAACGCACCGAAGGAAACTACAAAGAAAGAGTTATTAGCGTAAATCATATTATTTCTTTGAAGAAAAAATAACATGAAATTAATCGTTATAGATATTAGGCGATTAGTTTGATTTATTATCGGAGAAATAATTGTTTGACAATTAGATGAGTTTTTTTTGGTCAAATGAGGTTTTATTTTAAATTACAATAATATATAATATCAGAGTAAATTAATAGTGTAATTTTTAAAATCAATTTGCGCCATCACTTTTACTTTTATGAGGTTAAAAATGGTAGTCTCACTTTGGATGTAATTGTGGAATTGTTTTTAGTTTTAACCCTACGATTTTTTTTTTTTTGAAATAAATTTTAACCCTACGATTTTGTAAGGGGCATTTTACTCTATTAATTAATCGTTATTAATTTATGCCGTGCGGAGACAATTTAAGAACTCTTTGTTTTATTATTTTATTATTTTAAATTTACATATATAATATATGATTAAATATACATTTCTGTCAGCGGATTTTGATTTTCCTTCCTATAATTTTTTTTTCTCCTATAGTATTAATTTTTTTGAATTTTTCTCTAAGGTACAATTTTAACACTGAATTTAGAGATAAATTAAAAGAAAGTTTTTTTTACAGGAGTAAATTGTGTCCTTAGGAGGTAAAAGACATAGAATTTTCACATTTTAAGAAGAAAATCGAAATTTTTTATAAGGGGTAAACTGAATCTCGCCTATATTGCAGAGATAAATTGACATTAATCCTATAATATAAGGTGATGCATTGGTGCACCGACAATTTAACAACTATTTGTTTCATTTTTATTTTCAAAGGTTCATACTTTTATATGAAAAAATAAATAAATTGACCATTAAAGGTTAATGATTTAGAGTGTAGTTTAAATAAGGAAAATGATAATGGAGCTTAGGTTTATTTAGTTTGGGGGGAAGAATAACTCTTGTTAAATCGATTCTTAGTTCTCTTTCTATATTCACAATGTCTTTCTTCAAGATGCCATCTTCGGTGGTTAAGGAAGTGGAGAGGATTCAAAGTCATTTCTTGTGGTGCGGTGGTTTGATTGAGAGAAGGAAGATTCATTGGGTTAGTTGGAAAAATGTTTGCCTTCCAACTTCTAAAGGGGGGCTTGGTTTTAGGGATGTTGGTATTTTCAACCTTGCTCTCCTTAATAAATGGCGGTGGAGGATCTTAAAGGGGGACGAAGCGCCTTGGTACAAAGTCCTAAAAGCTCGGTACGGTGATTTGGTGATGAAGTCTTTTGGTGGAGGTACGTCTTCTAATTTTTCTCATTCTTCTACTTCTTCTTCTTCTTCTTCTTCTTGCTCGGTGTGGTGGAAAGATTTGATTGCTTTAGGCAAAGATGGGGCGGAAGACCCGATAGTGTCAAAGTGTAAGTTTGTGGTTGGTAATGGTTATAATACTCCGTTTTGGGAATCTTGTTGGGCCGACAAGTTTAGTTTAAAGGAGCGTTTTCCGAAGTTGTTTGAGTTATCTAGTTTAGGTAACGTTTCGGTGGCGTGTATGGGCGGTTGGGATCATGGTGAGTGGAAGTGGGGGAGTTTAGGGGTGGACTTGAATGCCGTTCTCGACCCTTCGGTGGAGGCCGAGAAGGTTGGTATTGGTGCGTTGTTGTCGGGCCGTACGGTTCACTTGGAGGGGAGAGATAAGGTTGAGTGGAGCGGTTCGGATGGTGACTCGTTTTCTGTTGCTTCTTGTTATGAGTATATGGCCGGTTTAACCTATCCGTTTGGCCCTCCAAATAGACTTGAAGTTGTAAAGGAGTTAATTTGGAAGGTGCATGTGCCGTTTAATATTAAGGCTTTTGGTTGGAGAATTTTTATTAATAGATTACCAACAAAAGACTTATTGATGGGAAGAGGTATTCTTTTGTCTATAGAGAATTCTTTGTGTGCTTTTTGTGGTTCTATTCCGGAAAGTTGCGATCACTCTTTCTTCAAGTGTAAAGAGGCGGGGGAGGTGTGGAGAGAGATAGCGGTTTGGGTTGGAAAACCGATTGGCGGATTGGTAGAAGATTGCAATCAAAGCTTTATGGATTGGTTCCTCTTTTGTAAAAAAAAGAAAGTTAAGGAAGGTAAATGTGGGGTGTTATGGTTAGCTATCGTTTGGATTTTTTGGTTATCTAGAAACGGTTTTTGCTTCCGAAATGAAGGTTGGAATGTTGATAATACGGTGTGGAATATCAAGTCTTTGCTATGGAAGTGGTCGTTTTTTGGAGAAATTACGCACCCAATATATAGCTTCTATGAGTTTACTAAAGACCCTTTGTTTTTTCTCTCATAGCTATATTTGGTTTGTAATTTCTTTTGGCGGATTTTTGTCTTTTCCGTCCGTTTGTGTAAACAGGTTTGAGAACCCTTAGTTCTCCTATATATTTCATCTTGCTTACACAAAAAAAAAAGGATAGGAGAATGTAGATTGGAAGCATGTCTAAGACTTGAACGTTCTGGAAAGAATTCCTATATTCATGCGGTTGTTAAGACATTATAAGCTTATGACAAGTTTGGAACGAATCAACTCTGCGTGTGCTTCGAGACTGCCATAGGGCCATGCAAGTTTGGAACCGTGTGGCTCCCAATGGTATAGTGCATAACTTCTTCTGTGAGATGGATCTTGATGAGTGGTTTTCTAGGAACATTTCCAATGCTGATAATTCTTCTTTACCGTTGCATTTGATTTGGGCTACGAGATGCTACTATATTTGGACATAGAAGAATAAAGAGGAGCATGTGGAAGAAGCAAATCGTCCTTAATTATGACCCAAGGGAATTCATTTTTAATAAAATCAAGGAGTATGCAACTGCCATGAGATTAATTCAGGTTGGCATGGGCAAGACTAAGATTACTAAGACCTTTTGTTGGAGTCCTCCTCAAAAAGCAATTGGGTGAAGTTGAACTCGGATGGAGCTTGTAAAAGCAATCGGGTAGCTGGCTTTAGTTGAGTGATAAGGGATGAGAATGACAGGTGGTTGAGAGGGTTCTCAATTTTTTTTTTTTGGTCTTTGTAAAGTCTTTATGGATGAAATGTGGAGTTTTATTGAGGGCCTTAAACTCACTATGTCTCATAACTTAAATTCAAATTTTAAACAAAGGTATCACACATAATAAAATAATAAAAAATTACAAAGTCTAATTGCAAACAAAGTCTAATTACAACATAATCTAATTGAATAGTTTATAACAAAATAACTCCAATGTGTACCAAATTTAATTCAAAATAGGATCCTCCTAAAAAGAAAATCAAATAAAATTCAATATGTTTATGCTATTTAAGAAAATTTCTTAGCAAAGATAACAAATAGACAATAAAGTTTTTAATTTGTCACTAACGAAAAAAACTATGTGAGAATGCTATTTAAGTAATACACTATTAAATATATTAAAAAAAAAGTTTAAAAGAAATGTTAAAAAAAAAAATTAAAAAAACAAGTTTAAAAGAAATGTTAAAAAAGTTAAAAAAAAAAACAATTAAACCGCCGGTTTCCACCGGTTTGATGGCATAGCCATCCGACTATTGAACCAGACCAGTTACCTGGCCGATTCCCGGTTCGACCGGTCCGACCAGCCGGTCTGGTCCGATTTTTAAAACACTGACTAAAACTAAAATTGTAAGAGAAACAGGCGCCCCAATTATACAGTTTCCCAAAACAAACTTTCAAAGTGCAAGATACTAAATTATAATAATACGGGATAATCATGAATAATTTTATAAAATTTATGGTGTATAATCAAGCATATTTATAAATTTTACTAAAAATTATAAATAATAATTATATAGAATCGCACGGTGATGACTTTTTCAAAACAAAAAAATTAAATATATTTAATAAAAATTTTGAAATAGTACTTCTGTCTTTTTTTTTCCGAGTTTTCGCCCGTCCTTTTATAATTTTATTTTAGAACTTTTGATTCTTCTTTATTAATATATCTTGATTAAAAAAAATAAAAAATCCACACCAACCTTCTCCTTAAAACACTCCATCATGGAGCCAATGCTATTTCTTTTTTTATTGAATGAAGGAATATAGTTTCCTAGGATTTTTCATAAGATTTTACTATCAATTAATTATCAAAAACTAACATTAACATTACTAATATTGAAATCAAACACAAAATTAATACAAATTAAAAGTATGCAGGAACGTGACATATATATAAGATCGAGAGTTAAATCAAAACTAATTGAAAACATCTAAAAATTAAAGCAAACAAATAATAATACAAGGGGCAAAAACAAAGTTTTTAGAATGGAGTTATAGCCTTTTTATTAAAATAAAAAATAAAATCAAACAGAAACTTAGTAGAAATTAAACTCAACGTGACTCATAAAACAAATAGCCTACGTTCATGCACGGAGACTTTAATAAGTGTATTCAAAATAAGAGTAATAAAACCATAAAACTAACCCTAATAACCTAGATCATCATCATCATCATGAAATATTTAAAGGTGGTTAGAATGAAGTTGGTTGCAGAGTGCAAGATATGCTGAATAAACAACTCTATCTTTTGCACCGGTTCGATGACTGTTGTTGTATTTGCAGCAATATCTCAGCTGTACAAGATTGCAACAGCCAAGCATTTGTCCCAGAAACAAAAACAACCAATTAATCTTCTTTTTCTTGTTAGCAATGATTGGCTTCACGCAGTTTTTTTTGTTACAATGCATACAGTCAGGCAACGTTGGATTCATCCATACCTCTGGTGGCGCCCTTTCATCCATGGCTTGACTGTTATTCATAATATAGTTAGAGATTTCAGGAAACCTTTCTCTCACGTCAAATGACATGTCGAATTTTCTTTGGCATTTCATGCACTCAACATCTCCTGTAATATCAAAGATTTCATTTTGAATAAGATAATGGAAACTGTGAACCCTTGCTCTTCGATTAGTAGCCCATCTGAAAGGTATATCGATGGTTTCGGGTTTTTCACTTTGTTGGTCACGGCGAGCACGTTCCCGAGGAGGAAAATTCAAGATTGGTTGTTGAGGTGGTGGTGGGATTGATAGAGGAAACAGGCTGTCAAACTGAAACAAAGTAGGTTTTGGAATAGGATGATGAACCAGTTCTTGAACATGACTTTGAGCCAGTGGTGGAGATGGCGGGACTGGTTGAGAAAACATGCTCTGAATTTCACTTTGAACTGGTTCTGGTTCTGGAACCAGACTTTGAACCGGTTCTAGAATATGACTCTGAACCGGTTCTGGTTCTGGAACAGGACTCTTAACCGGTTCTGAAATAATTCTTTGAGTAGTAAATAGTTCTAAAGTAAGGTTCGGTTCTAAAGTAGGCTTGTCTTCAGTAATAGGAGTTTGAACAAGTGGTTGAGGTGTTGGTATAAACATACACGGAAATAGTTCTAAAGTAGGGTTTCTTCGTGGAAAAGTAGGGTTTACTTCTGTAATGCGAATTTCAACAAATGGATGAGGAGGTGGACTTGTTTCAGAAAACATGCGCTTGTCCATGATTGTGTCCTAGTTGAAAGGTAATTCAAAGAGAATATGGCTGTGTCGTAGAAGAGCTAGAAAGAATTTGAAGTTGAAGAATATAACTCACTTTTGTAGTATATATAGAGATATGAGGAGAGAAAATAGGAAGAGCTAGAAAGAATTTAAATTTGAATCTTAGTTTGTTTTCTATATCAAAGGTTTGTGGTTTGCAACAGAATTAATCAGGATAATACAAATAATTTGGGGCGGAGGAAGTAACATTTTTACCAATTTATTTTAGGCAAATTTTTAGGTATACTCTATTATTTTAACTATCATTTTTCTAAGTTGAATTTCTATTAAAATTTAAAATTAAATTTTTCTCTTATTATATTATTATTAGTATTTTTCTATTTTTAATTAATTATTAGAATAATTGGGAGTGATAATAATGTAATGAGTGGAATTTAGAGTTAATACATGTTCTATTTTTAAGACATTTTTAATTAATTAATTATTTTAAAAAATTGAGAGTGGTGGTAATGGAATTAGTAGAATAATTAACTTTTATCAATAAATAAATATATTAATTAATCATAAAAATGAGAAAATAAAATTACACCCTAAAATTTACCTTAAGATTTAATCAATGATTTAAATTTAATACAAATAAAAATGAGAAAACCAATCTTCTTTCCACACCCAATCTTCTTTCCACATCTTCTCCAACCTCCACGAACTTTTAAACAAATTCTTTTCCGTTTCATTATACTAATAGATAATGTTAATGTTAAACACATGAATTTAAGAACTCCAACCCACATTCATCTTAAACTTTTTTTTCTTTCTTTCAAACTCTCCTTTCATTGCTTTCTTCTTTCTCCTCTCTCATGTCATTTCTTTAAAGTTATACCCATAAAATGTTTAGTATATATCTAATTCATCTTATTTGTTGAAATTGTGAAGACAAAAGTTTTTTTTAAAATTCTTGAGCAAAATATTGGTGGTGTGTTTGAGGGAATTGAAGGGACTGTGAGTTATCAATTAGAAACATAATTATTACTTAGCAAATTTTTTATTGAGAAATATTGTTTTGACTCTATACATAGTGCCAAGATTGCATATATGCTAGAATTTGATGACAAAATACACGATGTCGTGATTGCAATGTATGGTAGAATTGGATGGAAATGATGCAGATCATCAGAAAAAGAAATAAAAGTTAGCATGAAAGTAGAAAGACAAGGAGATAAGATTGAGTTAGGAAATATCTAAATGTTTTTAGACTAGCTGGTAGCTGATAGCAGGTAGTTGGTAGTTGATAGCTGATAGTTGGTAGTTGGTAGTTGGTAGCTGATACTCTTCATTGAGTAATGAATGTATTTGGTCTACATAATATACCAGATACATTCATTATTCAATGAACCTGAAAAAAGAATCTTTGCTTATAAATAAGGTCAGAGGGACTAGTTGGTAGCTTATAGCTGGTGATTGATAATTGATAAGCTAACATGAGTCTTTGGTAAATTAGTTGTTTCATTAGCTGATAGATACAAAATGACATAAAAGATTATTTTAATTAATAAGGGTAATAATATTTTGTTAAAATAATAAGGGTAGAAATGGAAAAAAAAATCACAAGCTCAAACGCTACTTCAAATAACTTTTTTTTTAAAAAAAAACTAAAAGCTAATAAAATAGCTACAAGCTAAAAGCTAAAAGCTAAAACAGTGTTACCAAACAGAGTTTTTTCATTAATGTGAGCTAAAAAATTAAAAGCTAAAAATTCTTTTTTATGTCTTACCAAATAAACCCTAATTTTAGTTTTTATCAAATATAAACCATTGATTAAATTCAATAGTATATTTTAGGGTATCACCGGTGAAAGACTTAATTGCATCCTCGTTATAGATGTCACCGTGTTATAAATATAAAATAAATGAAACCAATAAATATAGTGAAACTACATAAGAAAAAAGCTCTCACCTTTTGAATTCCAACACAATCTTGCCAATTTTATCAATATATCATTGAGAGTGATAAAATACAAAAGAAATCTAACAGACAAAGTAAAGAATATGCGAGGTAGGAAGAGTAAAATATAACAAATGAAAATTGTGATGTGATTAGTATGTTAGGAAAAGAGTTTTCAATGAAGATAGTGAGGATGCTTTGTTTTTTATAATAACAAATTTTAATAGTTATTGAATATTCTCTTTTTCCCCGCCTCATAAGATTACCGGAAGACTATCACATTGACAATCCCTCTCCGACATTATCCCTATCCCTAGGGGTGTGCATGGATCAATAACCACTAGTGCAGAAAACACTTTTTACATCGGGCGAAAAGCACATTTTACATCGGGTCTAGGTCCGATGTAAATCCAAGTGATGTAGTAAATCAAAGACATTTTACATCGGGCCACAACCCGATGTGAAAAATACACTTACCACATCGGTTGACAGCAACGTCTGATGTGAAAAAAAACCAATTTTACTTTTTAAAAAATAAATGATGGTTTTAACATCGGTTGTACATAAGGACCGATGTAATATGTATGTTTTAACATCGGTGCTTTACTTGAACCGATGTAATATGTTTAATTTTTTAAAAAATTAAATAGACTATTTAGTTGATTCACTGTAATTTTTTTTGGTACCTAATTATTCGTTATTTTTCTAACTAACATGTTAATTTCGTTATACCAAATAGCTAGAATGCACATATATACTCTTCAAAATGAAGAATTGATTTATAAAATTAGTACTAATCTAGAATACGCACAAGTGTACAAAATTATAAAGTTTACATGGTGGACTCCTCCAGCAAAACCAATGATAACATACAAAAATATCCAACTAATTATAAATCCTTTCCCACACTTGAATTACCATGCAATCCACAGGGTGAGTTGTAGCTTCAGTAGACAACACCAAAGTGACATCTTGTGTTAGTTTTGTTGGGTCATCAAATACCTACAATACATAAATAACAATATAGAGTTAGTGTTTGAAAATTCACAATAAGTTGCAAAACGCAAAGTAAATAAAAAAAATGTCACTAAAAACAACTCAACGTTAAACACTGACACCCACAAAATTTACTCAAATCAAAATTTAATGTATGATATACAATGTGTGGGATTCTTTCAATCATAAGAACTGCAAAGAAATAAGATGGCTGAAAAGGATAAAAAAATAAAGACGGGGTGGAATAAAGCCAAACTCGCACCTTAACCAAATGAATTGAAACAAAACCTGCTTCACAATTCTCTTAGATATTAGAGCATCAATAATTTAAGTCACTATCTTTCTACTCTGACAGGAAAATATTCTATTTTTGTTGGCGCAGACTATTAGGCTATTATGTTTGCTAAATTAAGTGAAGGTTGTATTTTTGTACTTTGACAAAGAAAGATGGATTACCTTTGCCATTGTTACTGTATCAGGTTGAACACCATGGGCTTCAAACCCCCAAAAATGGCTACCAGTGTGAGCAAACCCAACTTGAACCTCGTCAGCAATACAAAGACCTCAGCTTTTTTGACTCTATCATAGGCAGCAGACAAGTAACTAGGCGCCAATTCAACAATGCCCCCCACTCCCTACCATAAACAACAAGAAGAAAACAACAAGAGCATTATATTACCAATTCATTTTGAATAAAAGTTATACAAAATAGATTTACGCCATGATATATCAGTTTACACTATGAGTATTTTTAGGCAATTTCTTAAATTGGTAAGACTAATTTAATATATAAGACTAAAAAAGTGGTCTATATAGAAGTTTGTGTCGTAATCGCAAGCACAATTTAAAAGCACGATCTAATGAATAATGATGCACACGGGTTATATCTGAACCTTCTTTTTTCATAAAGACTTGATTTAGATGGAACTTGTATATGCTTCATTTAGATGTATACATGTATAGATTCATACATGAATGCAGCAGCATTTGCGAAAGTTCCAAAGTTAATGATATCTTGAACATCTCTTGCATACTTCTCTCCAAAGTTAATGATGCTTGAAATAGGAAACAACACGTAAAAGAGAAAAAAAAACAATACACAAGTTTGCATTTGCATGTGAAGAACTCACATTGGAATTGGCATCAAGTAAAATACATTACCTTAACGAGAAAAATATGAATTTTGGGCCAGGAAACATAATGACATAATTAAGAATGTATAAGACAGCACATAATGACATAATTTTATGATTATTTGTTCAAGACGGGTACACATTTTCTTTATCATATAAATCTTTATCCTGGCACTTTAGAAACTTATCCAAACTAACTTAGTTTCCACAGATATATTCCTATTTTTAATAGTACAAATAACAAGGTGGTCACTTTCATGGTTGATAGAAATGTGCCCACTGATGCCAAACTCCGTTGCGGTTACTATCACACACACACACACATACATATACATATAAAGCTTAGTGAAGTATGCGTCATCTACCTTGACGTGTTACTCCACTACACTGGCCAAATAAATATCATTGATATAAGTCTTTTTTTTTAAAACTTCCTATTCGGTCTTGCAACCGACTAATCCAAATGATCGATCTCACTGTCCAGTAGTCGAGAGATGATTTAAAACTAGAGCAAAACTTTGGTTGGACGACCTTAATACATAAATTGTTAGAACCTAGCGAAATTCGGCACTCATTTCAATCCTTTACCAAAAGGCCCATCTCAGATGTTATAGTTGGTATTAGTTAAATATAGTGCATAATTATAAAAGAATATTGTGTGGTCAAACTTAAAAAAGATAATATATTACCTGAACGACATTAAATTTCTAGATACTTTGAGCTGTGGCCCCCATTGTCCCACTTGCATTCCCATGGTAAGAATTTCTAATTGAAATTATATCATTGCATCCGGTGTACAACCTTGCTATCAGCATTTCCAATTCGTTTGCTTCTGTTAATAGACACAAAACCAATTGCAATGAAATTCTCTCAGTGGCCCAAGCTAGTATAAGAGTTTTCCCAGAGAAAACCAATGCAAAACACTAAAGAGTCGAGCAACGACAACAAACATCCACATAAAAACAACTAAAAAGAAACTAAAGAAAAACAGACACTCACATGTGGGCAATACTTAGCAATAGCAGTGGCAAGTGACTTGACAATGCCGGCATTAATGTTGAAAAGATCATCACGAGTCATTCCAGGCTTTCTAGGCACACCGGTAGGAAATATAACAACATCAGCACCCTCCAAAGCTTTACCGAGCTCTTCCTCACCAGCATACCCAGAAACCTGCAATCAAAACCAAAAAAGAAACAAAAAAAACCTCAATTCATAGCCCAACAATATTACACTACAATAAAATTAGCATGTAACTGCAGAAGGTACAACAGTAGAATCTACAATGGCATAAAAAATAAAAGTTGCATCAGATCTAGAGTTACATGTAGAAAAAATCAATTAAATATAGTAGAAAACCATCAAAATCGATTGAATACAGGTCAAGAATGTACGGTACCTCAGATCTGGAGTTGTTGTGGCTAACATCAGCGGCAACACTAGGGGTTCCAGCGATATCGTAAAGAGATAGGGTCGAAAGGGTTAAGCTTCATCAGAAGAGAGAGGGGCTGGCCGATCCCGCCGGCAGCGCCGAGGATGGCCACCTTGCATTCTGGGACCGATTCGGTAGCATAGCCACGGCGAAGTAGGTGAGAGCGGCTGCGGGAGACGGCGGAGTGGATGGATCTGAGGATGGATGGCCTCATTATTCTCTCCGTTGTTGGATGCTTTTTTTCTCTAGTTTTTGGTGGTGAAAGCTTTTCGAGAATACTCTAATGTTTAGGGTTTTAGGAAAAAAAGGCCGTAACATTTCCCATCGGTTTTTGAATGGCCCGATGTGAAGGTCCCCAGTGCATAACATTTTCTATCGGGTATTACTTAGGCCCGATGTAAAATACGTTATAATAAGATTTTCATTTTATTTGCCACCGCATGTTTATTTTTCCTTTTATTTACAATACTGCCACTACGTTATATATTTTCCATTTTTTTATATATTTTTTATATCATTGAAAATAAATGTCTGATGTAAAATCTTTTGACAAATATTTTTCACATCATGTATTTTGATACCTGATGTAAAATCTTGTAAGCAAATGTCATATTTTTAGTAGTGTTAACCAAACCAAATAGAACCATATATATGGTTTGGTTTGGATCTTAAAACTATTTCTTTAAAACCGGTTTATATTTTTAAAATTGGTTTATACGTGGATCGGTTCAGTTTTAAATCGGTTTTTCATAAAAACCAGTTTTTTAAAAAAACCAGTTTAAAACCGGTTTTTCTCAAAACCATATTTTTTTTATAAAAAAAACCAATTTTATATAAAAAAAACGGTTTTATTTTCTTTAAAAAGTCTATTTATTTTAACTAATTTATGTCAAAACAAATTTTTTAAAAGAAATTGTTTAAATTTGGCTCTTAAAAAAGTATCTAGTTAAATCTAAATGTATTTCTATATTATTTTCTTTAGTCCAAGCTGCTTTCTTGGTAGCCAATTCAGAATTAGCCTGAGCCACTTCAGCTTCTCTCTCATTCTCAAAAACCTTCACTTCACTCCTAACTTTAATTCCTTCCTTTTCACCCTCTCCAGTTCTCCGCACAGCAATAACCTTCGTCTCTGCATCAATTTTTGCCGCATTCTGAAGTGTTTGTCCTTTCCTCAATTTCGAACCAATCTCACCTTTCATCGTCGCTTCCGCCACATCAACCTTAGCTTGATTCGCGGCTTCCATTTGCGTCTTTTGCCCTAAATATGAGAAATACTCATGGCCTGGAACATCAACCAATTGCTTAACATTTGCATTGTAAATCAACAATCCAAATTGGTTAAGTTCAAGTTGAACTTTCTCAAACACTTCTTGTTTAAACTCCTTTGTTCCTCTGAAAACCTCTTCCATCGTCATCGAAGCGGCGAGAACACGCGTCTCGCCTTCGATGATTCCTTGAACGAGTTCTTTAACATGATTGGAGAGCTTATCATGTGGTGAAATCAATTTGGCGTATTTGAGGAGGCTTTCGTGATCATTGACACGAGGACCGATTGTGAAGACGGCGGGGAGAACGAAAGGGAGTTTCTCGGCGCTCATTGCTTGAACTTCGAAGGTGTAGTTGACCGGAGAAAGGTCGAAGACGGTGTAGGATTGACCGGGGAGAATCCATGCTTTCTTTGCAAGCTTGATGTCTTTGATTCCGACTCCAGTTATCACAAGGTACTCTGAAGCTTTTGCTACCTTATACATTTTGTTGATCTTGATTTGATTTTTGAAAACCTAGAACAAGAAGAAGAAAATTGAAAGGAAGAACTTGTGAAAAAGTGAGTGTGTTCTTCTTACGTATTAGGGTTAATATCTATATATAGAGATAGATAGTTTGTTAGTATTAAACTAATTAATTAAACGCGATTAATAATTTGTTAGTATTAGACTAATTAATCGCGATCAAGGAAACTGCAGCGAAAGTGTTAATAGCGTGAATTGGAGATTTTTTTTGCCAGAAAGATAGCATGAAATTTATCGTCATAGTTAATAGGTGCACGACAATTTAAGATCTTTTTGTTTTATTATTGTTGGTGGTATTCTAGAGGCGGTATGTTATAAATTATAGTGTTGCAGAATTCTGCAGAGGAAAACTGGTTTTTGACACTTTTTGCACTATACTTCCACTGGTGGAAGATATGCTTTAAAACTGCACTGGACACTTTTTTCACTATACTTCCACTGGTGGAAGATATGCTTTGAATATGCTATTTTACTGAATTCACCACCAACTGATATATATTTCTTAGCATTACAAAGCCCTTATATAGGCTTGACTCAAAACTGACATAGAAGACAATAAGATGAAAATTAAGATGAGGACTCTTTGGTTCTCTCAATCTTAATGATACAATTCTAACATAACTCTAAATAAAGACAGTAATTATATTATGATGGTTACAACTCTTTTGCACTTCTTTCATAATGCTTACTCATAGTGGTGGTTACAACACATTAATTTTAACACTCCCCCTTAATGTGTTGCTCTTTAACTCCCATTGCTTCTCTAAGTTGCTGAAATCTCCCTCTTGGTAGTGCTTTAGTAAAAATGTCTGCAAGCTGCTCTTCTGAATTGCAGAACACTAACTGCACATCACCATCTTCGATCACACTTCGAATGAAGTGGTGCTTTATATTAA
The DNA here is from genome assembly GCF_029867415.1 of Vicia villosa. Lineage (NCBI taxonomy): Eukaryota > Viridiplantae > Streptophyta > Magnoliopsida > Fabales > Fabaceae > Vicia > Vicia villosa. The sequence goes on along the minus strand of NC_081182.1, from coordinate 23,079,588 downwards.
TATGTCTTGTTCGACTGTGGAAAACAGGATTCTTCGCCATGGCTATTGCTGATTTATTGTCACAGTGAAGCAGTAGACTTTCTTCTTGCTTTTCTCCGATATCTTCAAGTATTTTTCTCAACCACAATGATTGTTGTGTAGCCAAACCAGCTGCCATATATTCTGCTTCAGCTGAAGATTGCGCTACAGTGTCTTGTTTCTTCGAACACCAAGAAATTACTCCTGAACCCAGGCTGAACACATAACCAGAAGTGCTTTTCATGTCATCAACACTTCCAGCCCAATCACTGTCACAGTAGCCTTTAATTTTGAGTTTAAAACTCTTTTCAAACCTGATTCCATGCTCCATGGTTCCCATGACATACCTTAGAACTCGTTTTGCTGCTCCAAGATGTAAATGACTTGGTTTACTCATGAACCTTGAGAGTAAACTAGCAGCAAACATTAAATCAGGTCGTGTAGCTGTTAGATAAAACAAACTTCCAACCAAACTTCTATACATGCTTGCATCTACTAATCTTCCACCATCTTCCTTCTTTAATTTTTCATTCACCACTAAAGGAATGTCAACAGGTTTGCAGTCTTTCATTCCAAACTTTTTCAAAATATTTTCAGCATATCTCCTTTGACAAATAAAAACTCCATATTCATCTTGGTAAACCTCAATACCAAGAAAATGATGCAGCAAGCCAAGATCACTCATCTCATATTTTTTCATCATTTCTATTTTAAAATTTTCAACCATTTTCTTGTTGTTACCCGTATACACCAAATCATCAACATAAAGGGCAACAAGAAGGATATCATCTTTACCTTGATGTTTCACATACAAGGTATGCTCACTTGGACTTCTTTGAAATCCTTGTTGAATGAAGTAGCTGTCAATTTCACTATACCATGCTCTAGGGGCTTGTTTCAACCCATAGAGAGCTTTCTTCAACTTGTAAACTTTTTCTTCTTGGCCTTTAGTCACAAAGCCTTGAGGTTGCTGCACATATACCTCTTCTTTTAATTCTCCATTCAGGAAAGCTGACTTCACATCAAGTTGGTACAGGTTCCACCCTTTTTGAGCTGCTAATGCAATAACTGTTCGTACAGTATCCAATCTTGCAACTGGGGCAAAAGTTTCACTATAGTCAATTCCAGGCTGTTGTGCATAGCCTTTTACTACCAATCTAGCCTTGGCTCTTTGAATTGACCCATCTGGATTATGCTTTAATTTGTACACCCACTTTACTCCAATAGCTTCTTTGTCATTTGGCTTTTCAACTAGCTGCCATGTTTTGTTTTTCTCAATGGCATTTATCTCTTCTTGCATCGCATTCCTCCAAACATCTTCTTTGATTGCTTCATCAAAATTGTCTGGTTCCACAACACAATAGTTACATCTTGCATAAATATCACTCAAATCCTTCAATTTTATTGGAGTTGAGCTGGGAGATGATGAACTTGAACTTGGTGAACTTGGAGAGGATGAGGAACTTGGTGTACATGGAGCTGGTTGCTCATTCTCAGCTGCTGAATTTTGTTGTTGTAATATGATTGCAGGGACTGTTTTCTCCTTCATTCTGTCTTCTTCCCAATTCCAAGAAGCATTCTCATCAAATACAACATCCCGGCTAATGATCACCTTGTTTGTCTTCAAGTTGTAAAGTCTATAGCCCTTCGACATGGAACTATAGCCAATAAAGACACATCTTTCACTTGTTTCTTCCAGCTTTGTCCTCTTTTGTTTAGGAATTTGAGCATAGCAAACACATCCAAAAATTTTAAGATGGTTCACCGACGGTGTTCTCCCACTCCAAGCTTCAAATGGAGTTTTTTTCCACACTGCCTTTGTTGGACACCTGTTCATCAAATACACAGCAGTGTTAACGGCCTCGGGCCAAAAGGTTTTAGGTAAACCTTTCTCAAGTAGCATAGATTTCGCCATCTCCATCACAGTTTGGTTCTTTCTTTCAGATACACCATTTTGCTGAGGTGTATAGCCAACAGTGAGCTGTCTTTCAACACCTTCATCTTCACAAAATTTGTGAAATTCATTTGAGGTGTACTCCTTCCGTCGATCACTTCTCAGCATTTTTATAAATCGGCCACTTTGTTTTTCAACTAATGCTTTAAACTTCTTAAAGATTACAAACGCTTCAGATTTTTGTCTCATGAAATATACCCAAGTCATGCGGGTAAAGTCGTCAATAAACAAGATAAAGTACCTATTTTTGCCATGAGACAGAGTATTCATAGGACCACACACATCTGTGTGTACAAGTTCCAACACTTGTTTGGCTCTCCATGCACTTTCTTTTGGAAATGGTTGCCGGTGGTGTTTGCCTAGGACACATCCTTCACACACACCAGATTTTTCTTCGATTCTTGGTAGCCCATACTCCATCTTCTTTTGATAGAGTAACTTGAGACTTTCGTAATTCAAATGCCCAAGTCTCCTGTGCCATAAACATGAGTCATTCTCTTCTCTGGCCATCAAGCTTACATTTTTCTCATAGTTGAAAGATAGTGGAAAGCTCCTGTTGCTAGTCATCTTCACAACGGCAACACTTCTTCTTTCTGAGTCAAAAATTCTGCACTCTCTATTCTCAAAGTTTAGAGAATAGCCGTGCTCCAGAAGTTGTCCAATGCTAAGCAAATTTTCGTCTAATTCTGGCACATAAAGCGTGTCATGCATGACTTTGCTTCCTTGCTTTGTGGTGACTCCAATGCTTCCTTTCCCTTTCACTTCGACATGTTCTCCATTGCCCAATTTAACTTTTGAGGCAAATGAAGAATCAATGTTTATAAATGCTTCCTTCTGTCCGGTCATATGGTTGCTACAGCCGCTGTCCAAATACCAAACATTTTTACCTTCTTCATGCAATGCTTTTTGACAAGCAAAAAACAAATTTCCTTCATCAGATTCTCCTTCTGCGTACGAAGCATGTTGCTGATTTGCAAGACGACAATCCTTTTGAAGGTGCCCGAATCTCTTGCAATTGTGACATTGCGGTTTGCCTTTGTTCCAACACTCCTTCTCGTCATGAGTGCCGCTGTTACAAATTCTGCACCATTTGTTTGATGCTTCATTCCATCTTCCGCCATTTGTGCCTCTTCCAGATCTGCCACGTTGGTTTCGACCTCTGCCTCTGCCTCTTCCAAATCTGCCACCTCTAGAAGACTCACCTCTAGTTTGTATTTGGGGCTTATTTTCACCATTGTTGGACTGAATGTTGAGTTTAGACTGAAAGGCACTCTCAATTGATTTTTCAGAATGTCGTAACATCCTTTGCTCGTAGGATCTCAAAGACCCCATCAACCCTTGAACAGTTAAGGTTGATAGATCCTTGGTTTCTTCTATCACACCCACCATTGGGTCAAATCTTGCTGTCAAACTAATCAGAATTTTGTCAACAATTCTGCGATCTTCTATCGTATCACCATGCGACTTCATCTGATTCACCAACTCGGAGAGTCTGTTGAAGTACTCATTCAGGCTCTCGTTCTCCTTCATCCTTTCATTTTCGTAATCTCTCTTAAGAGATTGAAGCTTCACCGTTCGCACCTTTGAGTCTCCTTCGAACTCTTGTTGTAGGATACTCCAGGCTTCTTTCGATGTTTTAGCTCTCATAATCCTTGGAAAAATGGATAGAGAGACTCCTCTTTGAATCATTCCGAGAACTCCAGCATCTGTGATCTTCTTCTTCTTCAACTCTTCAAGCCGTTGGCTTGATTCTTCAGCTTTTTCTTTTGATTTTTCAGCCTCCGTTGGTGCCGGTTCTTCATATCCGTTTTTGACATACTCTAGAACATCCAAAGATGTGAATAGAGTCTCCATTTTAACAGCCCAAAAATCATAGTTCTCTCCTTCAAATAGAGGAACTTTGACATTGCTGTAAGTTGCGGAAGGGTTGTTTGTAAAAGCCATAACTTTTGTTGTTTTTGTTGGGGCTGCAAGGATCTGCAGCTCTGATACCACTCTGTTGGTGGTATTCTAGAGGCGGTATGTTATAAATTATAGTGTTGCAGAATTCTGCAGAGGAAAACTGGTTTTTGACACTTTTTGCACTATACTTCCACTGGTGGAAGATATGCTTTAAAACTGCACTGGACACTTTTTTCACTATACTTCCACTGGTGGAAGATATGCTTTGAATATGCTATTTTACTGAATTCACCACCAACTGATATATATTTCTTAGCATTACAAAGCCCTTATATAGGCTTGACTCAAAACTGACATAGAAGACAATAAGATGAAAATTAAGATGAGGACTCTTTGGTTCTCTCAATCTTAATGATACAATTCTAACATAACTCTAAATAAAGACAGTAATTATATTATGATGGTTACAACTCTTTTGCACTTCTTTCATAATGCTTACTCATAGTGGTGGTTACAACACATTAATTTTAACAATTATCAATTTTATTTTTTATTTACTTATATAATATATAATATAAGGTGATGAGTTGGAACAGTGACAGGAACTATTTTTATTTTAAATTTTTAAATGTTTGTATATTTTTTATTTGGAAAAAAAGAAATTGAACGTTAAAAGGATGATGATGTTGCACTAAACTTGTTGAACAAGTTAACTCATAAACAGTTTCTAGCGGTGATAATCTCCCCTAAAATAATGATTTTAAATACGAAGAATACTGATGAATGACTTAGACTCATTATTTAATTTTTCTTTTTTAATAATTTAAAAAAATGCTTATTAGCAAGAAAATAAAAAAACAAAAAATACAAGAAGAAATCAAAACTATTCATTATCATCACAACCTCATGATCCCTATTAAAAAGGAAATTAAAATTAAAATTAATTTAAAATTCACCACTAAAATAGTGACACATGTTTATTTTTGCATTTCTTCTTCAAATATCTTGGTACTAAATAGTAAATAGCACTACTCATAATTTAATAGTAAGATATATCTAAAAGCATTTAAATGAGATAGTATGTTCTCTTCGGTTTAGTGAATTTAACTTGGGAAATGTAATAATGTTAATTTTTTTAGAAATTAGTCTCTATTTATTGTTTTTCCCTCATATTTGAAAAAGTAATCTTTGCTTATTATAATTGTCTCACGGAGATTTTACAATTATACACATCAAATAATTGATTTATAGAAATAAAAAATATTTATATGTAAATAAATCTTTCAATATTTTCAATTGGCTGAGAGGGAGGTGACATCAAAGATATTTTCATTGGTTCGCAAATATAGAAGAGAAGTATTTAATTCGTGAAGGATACTTAGCATTAATAAAGAAAATCAACGAGTATATGTCCAACATAGATCTTGAGGAGGCAATGGCAAGCATTTGGAAGTCCAAGGTTCCGTCGAAAGTTCTAGTTTTCGGAAAACGGAGATGTTTGAAGGATAGAGTCGCAGCAAAAGAACAACTATTTAAAAGGGGGGTTATTTCTAATGATAATGATAGGTTGTGTTCAATTTGCGCAATTTCGTGTGAATCGTTGGATCATTTGCTCATATCTTGCGCAAGTTCTAAACTTGTGTGGTCCAAGGTCTCAACCTAGGTGGGTATTCCAATCTGTACGACTGAAACTGTGGTGGGACATTTGTTATGGTTTGAAAATTCTATGCGAGGCAAAGTTTCTCCAAATAGAAGATTACTTCTATGGCTATCAACTTGTTGGGCACTATGAAATGTACGAAATGCATTCATTTTCAAAAACAAAACGCATAACGTGGATGACATTGTGGTTAGCGTGAAATTTTTTTCTTGGTTTTGACATGTTATCGATTTGAAATTCAACGGTTATAAAAATTTCTATTATTGGTGTCAAAGTCCTACGAACTTCTTGAATATTTTGTAATCGCATTATAATTGGGTGAATATCTCTTGTACTCTTTAATATGATAAATTTCATTACCTATAAAAAAACTTTCAATATATTTTTATCGAATTCAATTTAATTTGTTTTCTTATGAACCTGATTAAAATTTAGTATTTTATGAAATGTTACAAATTTTAAAATAAATTAAAAAAATATGAAATCAAAAAGTAATTTAAATAAAAAATTGTATCAGCCATTAAATAATTTAATTTAAATACTTGATATGTTGAACAAATTCACTTATTCGTTTATTTCTATTTAAGATATTTGATTTTTTTATTAAATCATTTGATTAAAAGAATAGTGCAATTAGGGTGTGGAAATAGGCTGGGCCGAGTTAGACTTTGTCAAATCTTCTAAATAATTCAAAGTCTAAGTCTGACATGTAGCCTATCAAAGATTTATTTTTTGGCCTGATCCTGGCGTTTTCGAATTTTTAATTGACCTATTAGCCTACTTAAAAAGCCTATACCATATGAGCATATGGAAATAAGCAATTCAACTAATGTTTAAATAGATTAGAGAATTAAAAGTACAATAAGACTAAATGTGTGTTTCCATTAACTTATCTGAGCTTACCTAGTAATATAAATTTTGTGAGATAATTTGTTTGAGAGAACTTATGAAAACACCTTATAACATTATTCTTAGAATTTCTTTCAATTTATTTTCATAAATTTTTCATGATAACTAAGTTTCACTTTTGTATTTTAATATAAAGTAAAAAATATAATATTAAAAAAATAAATTCATTTATATTTATTAAGATAGACCAGTTTGATAGTTTATAAGACTTTTGTATGGCATGTGGCCTAATCTATTTATCTAAATAGGCTTATAAAAAAATTTAGATTTATAAGAAAAAGTCTGGTCTAACCTTGACCTATATAAGTTAGAGCGTAGATCCCTGTTAGTTGATTAATTTATTTCTACCGCATAGCTCATATTAAATGAATAAATAGGACATCCTACCAAAGGGAATTGTCTAAGAAATTGATTTGTAGAGGGTAGTTCAACTCTATTTGAGGACTTTTCAGCAGATAACTTGCAATACTTGGAACTCCAATTGGCCAAATTTTTCTATATAAAAAAGTCAAGAATATTATGAAGAGCTGAACTTTTCAAAATTTTAATCTTAATTGTTTGTTTTTTCTTTGTGATTTTTACCTTCTGTTTTCAGAGGCACCTGCAAGGTATTGCCAAATGGGATGATGTTTATTTCTACTATATTGTTATGTTGACCAACGCTTCGTATACTCAGAAAATGAAATTTGAATTTCGATGAAATGACAAGGATTTCAAGATGTTCACTTCTCGGATTATTCATTTTTAAATTTTATATTATTGTCTTTAGAAAGAGGCAAACAAATGCTCTCATGCATAAACAATAATTAGTGGTTAATTTATATTGACCGGTCTAATTTAGCTTTAATTAGAGAGAGTTAATATGTTAGTAGATTAAGAGAAAAAGAATAGTGCACTGACGGTGTAAATTATTTTTATACTGTTAATCAATGTAAATTTAAAAATACTTTTTATTATTTTTTTTTTTGTGTAAGCAAGATGGAATATATAGGAGAACTAAGGGTTTTCAAACCTGTTTACACAGAGAGCGGAAAATAACAAAAATCCGCCAAAAGAAATTACTAACCAAATATAACTATGAGAGAAAAAACAAAGGGTCTTTTGTAAACTCATAGAAACTATATATTACTTTTTATGATGCGACACTTTAAAATATTCTAATTAAATATATGTGTAATTTTTTTTTACACCGACAATGTACTATCACTAAATGCAGTGAAAGAAACTACAAAGAAAGAGTAATTAGCATAAATCATAGTATTTCTTTGAAAAAAAATAACATGAAATTAATCATTATAGATATTAGGCGACTAGTTTGATTTATTTTCGGAGAAAAATAACCCTACAATCTCATTGGCTATAATAATTGTTTGACAATTAAATGAGTTTTTTTGGGTCAAATGAGTCAAATGAGGTTTTATTTTAAATTAAAATAATATATAATATCAGAGTAAATTAATAGTATAATTTTTAAAAACAATTTGCGCCATCACTTTTACTTTTATGAGGTTAAAAATGGTAGTCTCACTTTGGATGTAATTGTGGAATTGTTTTTAGTTTTAACCCTACGATTTTGTAAGGGGCATTTTACTCTATTAATTAATCGTTATTAATTTATGCCGTGCGGAGACAATTTAAGAACTCTTTGTTTTATTATTTTATTATTTTAAATTTACATATATAATATATGATTAAATATACATTTCTGTCAGCGGATTTTGATTTTCCTTCCTATAATTTTTTTTTCTCCTATAGTATTAATTTTTTTGAATTTTTCTCTAAGGTACAATTTTAACACTGAATTTAGAGATAAATTAAAAGAAAGTTTTTTTTACAGGAGTAAATTGTGTCCTTAGGAGGTAAAAGACATAGAATTTTCACATTTTAAGAAGAAAATCGAAATTTTTTATAAGGGGTAAACTGAATCTCGCCTATATTGCAGAGATAAATTGACATTAATCCTATAATATAAGGTGATGCATTGGTGCACCGACAATTTAACAACTATTTGTTTCATTTTTATTTTCAAAGGTTCATACTTTTATATGAAAAAATAAATAAATTGACCATTAAAGGTTAATGATTTAGAGTGTAGTTTAAATAAGGAAAATGATAATGGAGCTTATAGGTTTATTTAATTTGGGACTGACGATGGTTCTTTCTCAGTTAAGGATAGGAGAATGTAGATTGGAAGCATGTCTAAGACTTGAAAGTTCTGGAAAGAATTCCTATATTCATGTGGTTGGTTAAGACATGATAAGTTTGGAACGAATCAACTGTGCATGTGCTTCGAGACTGCCATAGGGCCATGCAAGTTTGGAACCGTGTGGCTCCCAATGGTCTAGTGCATAACTTCTTCTGTGAGATGGATCTTGATGAGTGGTTTTCTAGGAACATTTCCAATGCTGATAATTCCTCTTTACCGTTGCATTTGATTTGGGCTACGAGATGCTACTATATTTGGACATAGAAGAATAAAGAGGAACATGTGGAAGAAGCAAATCGTCCTTATGACCCCAGGGCATTCATTTTTAATAAAATCAAGGAGTATGCAACTGCCATGAGATTAAATTCAGGTTGGCATGGACAAGACTAAGATTACAAAGACCTTTTTGTTGGAGTCCTCCACAAAGCAACTGGGTGAAGTTGAACTCGGATGAAGCTTGTAAAAGCAATCGGGTAGCTGGCTTTAGTTGAGTGATAAGGGATGAGAATGACAGGTGGTTGGGAGGGTTCTCAATTTTTTTTTTGGTCTTTGTAAGGTCTTTATGGATGAAATGGGGAGTTTTCTTGAGGGCATTAAGCTCACTATGTCTCTTGGCTATCGGAAGGTTGAAGTGAACATGGACTCTCTAATGGTGGTTCAGGCCGTGGACAAAGGATGTTCACAAACTAGAGAAAGTTTGGCGATTATGTCTCAAATTAAGTAGTTCATGGAGAAGCATAACGAAGTTCGTATTTAACATTCTTTTAAAGAAGCAAACAAGTGTATTGATGTGCTTGCGAGTATTAGTTGTGTTAGTGGCCCTGATATTGTGATCTACAATTGGGTGCCTGATTGTCTGCTTAGTCTTTTAGACAAGGATTCTCGTGGTGTCTCTTATTATGAGTAATGGTTATGTCTTGAGCAGATATTCGATCCACCTTATTATGACTTCCACTAGGGATATGTAGGCATGAGATTCACAAGGAATCTTTGCGAGCGAACAAAAAACCAAAAACAATTAGTTTCCTTGTTTTCTTTCAATTCTCTCTCCTATCACAAAGGAGAAACTTTCACAGTAAACAAATAGAAAACAACCTAAAACACAAACATAAATAGCAAAGGGCTCCCATATAGTACTATGGATACATAAGGTGATAATACTTTTCCTCTGTATAACCAACCTCCCGGACCCTAGATCTTTATTAGGTGATATCCCACAACAAAAACTCCCAAGGTTTATTTATATTTTTCCCCTTCCTTCGTTTTAGGATAAATTAAAAGTTCTACTGTACCGCAAGAAGGGTGGTAGCACCTGAAAATTGCGCGACAGTCAGGTCTTGACTCGACTCGATAACAAGAACAGTGGGACGGTTCAAAAGCAACGACGTGTAACGCGCGCTAACTGAACCAACTCGATGAAATGTGACGGGGGTCGATTATGAACCCTTTCTGCTTGCCTACCATGAGGACTTAACGGTGTTGCCTTCTTGAGTTCTTATTGCACCATTGACACCCTTCCGCAAGCATAAAGATAAACAAACACAAGCATGGCCTCCTAGAGAGGACTTCCAGCTAACAGATGAAAAATGAATGTCTAACCTACTTTTCATGGAAAAAGATGATGCAGATAAGAGGATAAAAGGGAAGCAAGAATCATTACCAAATGGATAGTAATCCTTAAATAACAACAAACTGTCAAAAAGAAACCCAGAGGTCTGCGTGCAAGCTAGCATCAAGCAACAAACAATGTCAGAAGTACGATAGACGACATAAGCATCAACAAAGCACAATGGCAAACGCAAAAGTAAACCGCGTGTCAGAATCATAATGTGTATCGGTACATCCGAATAATACACCTGCAAGAAAAATCACAAGACAGACAAGTAACAACAGGCATATATATCGTGTCTCAACGGGTGAGACGAACGAATCAGAAGAGAAGATATTGTCGTGTTCCACAAATAAAGAGGAACACGGAGCAACACGCGTCCATCGGAAATCGTCCTTAAAGTTCCTTGCACAAGCTATCACACTTATTATAAACAAAAGGAAATTGCAATCGGAATTGCACAATTGCATTATGTAACAAAATAGAAGTGAAAGACGGAAAATGAAATGGAAAACGCATGTCGGAAGCGCAAGATAGCATACGGGGCAACAATGACGCAAAAAGGTAACACAAACGGAATATCAAGTCAAATGCTCACAAAACGGTAAACGATTATGTTAAATCACAAAGTATGAACAGACTAGGTCCGAATCAAGCAGACACAAGAGAATTAGTACACAATTAACTAAGCCAACATGAATACAAGTCAAGTAAAAGTGAAAGTACAAAATACATGTTAATCAGAAGCAAAAGCCGTAAAAGCGAAAAAATAAGCATCAAAATTTATCGACTAGGAATTGAACGAAAACCACATGGTCAATCGCAAACATGCCAACGGACTCAAAAACAAAATCGGTTTGAATTAATTCTGCCCAGAAGTGAGCCTTTTAGGCCATTTTCGTTGGTTCGCAATAGCAAAATTGTAAAAAAAAAGTGTCTGAATTTGACTAAAAAGAATACCAATAGTTCCTGAATCATCAACAAACTCGAGTTACATTATTTACAAAGTTAAAAACTCCATACGGTTAGGAAATTAAGGCAAAATCAAGAAAACCGACACAATAACGTTCATGAGCAACCAAACTTTTAATTTCCCAAACAATTCAACATCAAGTTTCATCAATAATAGTTATTAGCAATGCGGAAAAATAAGCACAACACAATTAAGCTCAAAGTTCGACATATATCGTATTTAGGCATTTGTTCACAAATTCAAGAATCTCACATATTACCACAATTATTCACAATTCCTCAAAAATTAAACTATGTCATCAACAATTAGTATCACAATTCAAGTCAATCACATCATTCAATGTCTATGAGGAAATTTCACATACACCTAAAGTGGAAGAATTAGTGCTATGTTTATGTCTCACATTATTCCACAATTCACACAAACATTATCACAAACACATGAAGTGCACAATTTTATTCACAAATTCTATGACAAAAATTCTAGATTTAAACAAATCTACATCATCAATTCACCTCCAATTCACAAATAAAAAATTAATTTACCAATTCATGACAAGAATTAAGGTACATGTGATTACCACTTGAAGCTTGGAGGAAAAAATTGAAGGAAGATGATGATGATGATGATTTGCGATAAAGAAGAGAGGAGTGACAGGGGGTTTCGCGAGCCGAAGGGAGCGACAGAGGGATCACGTGGCCGAAATTTAGAGTGGGTATGGTTGGCGTGGGGGAGAAGAGAGAAAAAAGATTTGAAGAATTTCCGGAAAAATCATCTTTGTGTTCTTGAGATTGTTGTTTACGTTGTTAGTGTTCTTAAATTTTTGTGGTTTTTGATTCAACAAAGAATGGAGAGAGAGTTGTAAGAAGTTTGTGAAGAGAGAGAGAGAGTGTAAAGTGGTGAATGAGGGAAAAAGAGAGGGAAAAAGTATTTATAGTGAGTTCAAATTTTAAATCGAGGAAACGTGATTCGGTGCACAAGTCAAAATTGAGACTACCAGAAAATCGAAGATGACAAAATTTATGAACTATTTCTTTCGGAACAGACTCAATCTGATAAACGCTGAAGAAGTTATGCGAGTTTGAACAGCGATAAATTCATCTAGTCATCTGAGGCGGAAAACTTGACAGTGTAGAATTTTTGTGCGCATTGCTCAAAGAATGCAATGAAACTCGACCTTGTGACCAAAATCCGAGCTTGAGGTCTAAATATAAATCGAAGCCGACGAAATTTTTGAAAGAATGCCACCGGTTGGAGCTCAATCGAATAAAAATCGAAACAATTATGCAATTTTGAATTTTGTTAGACAGTGTCCGAAAATGCATTTCGATGGTAAAATCATTATGCTTTTGCAATAAACTGGAATTTCTGGTGCAAAATTGGTCTTAGGTCTTAACATATGAATAGTCGGGAACATCAAGATGGAATTACTGTTAAAATTTCAGCACAATCGGATAAACGACATGAGAGCTATGAATTTTTTAGCATCCAGAAGACAGCAGAGTTCAACACCTTTTTTCACCGTAAAACCTCAGGAAAATTGCGAATTCGAGTTCCTTCCTCAAAGAAACAATTGTTGACCCCAACTTATGAAATATAGTAAACTTCGAGATGGAACTTTTGGCATATGGCTCGCTTCAAAACAGTATCCCGATCAGAAGTTATGGATTTTCAAATATCCAGAAGACAATGGAACGACAAAATGAAATTTCAGAAACGATTAATTCCCGCCCCTTTTCTTGATGAATTGGCCTCCGGGTTGAACACAATATAGAAAGTGAAACAGTCTCGGCACGCGAGAACCAAGTCCATACGACTTTCCAATCGGAAGTTATGGAATTTGCACTTGCACCGTAAAAACTGACTTCTTCACCAAACCGTCTTGAGACTTCTTCACGAAATAAACATATTCCATAACTTATAGCACAAATGAAGAGGGCAAATTATAGGGTGCAACATCGATGACCATGTTCTTTCCCTCTCTTAGGTTTACTCAGTGTTTCCTTTCCCTCTCTTGGGATAAATAACATTGATGGCGACTCTTCTTTTGCCTACCCTATCGCGTCTTCGGATGAAAATTCGAGATGCGAAAGCACCCTTACATCCATCATACTCACTTGGGAGATTAAAGAGATTCACACTTGGGCGAGAAAAAGAGTGATGAGTTGAAATTATTTTTAAGTGTTTTGTGAAAAGGTTAGACAAATTGAGTTTTAAGAGGTCTTTAATGGAATCCACACATTCAAACAAAGGCTTAAGAGCCTTCACCGAAATGCTTTAGAACAACTTGCACTAGTACGTGCAAACCCTTCTTGATCCATTCATCATACACTAAACTCGATTCGATTATTAAAAAATATTTTGACTATGAAAAAGAAGTTGGAAAAAAGGCACTTGGTGTTGACCAAGATTTGTTGTGAAATTGTTTGAAGTGAGAAATGAGATTTGAAAATAAAGATGGAAAAGTTGACGGCGATGCTCAAGACGATCGACTTCCAAGGATTAAAAATGACTCGACGTTGGATCGAGAATTTTTTAAAGTGAATGGCAAAAGATGAATGAGATATCATGCATAAAAAAAATATGGCAAGCAAATCATACAAGGACAAGATTATTTCTAAAAGATAATAACTAAAAGGAAAAGAAAATCTTTTTGTGACTTTTTGAATATTTTTAGAAGGAAACAAAACCCTAAATCTAAAATATTTTTGTGATTATGAAGATATTTTAAAAATAACTGAGTCAATTTTTTTTTGTCTCTTTAACATTTGATCTAGAAAATAAAGGGAAAAAAAATCATTTAAAAACATGTTATTACTTATTAGCATAATTCATATTAATTTAACTAATAATTAAAATCTAAATGATAAAAAAACAAACTAAATTAAAAATAATAAAATAAACTAGAAAATGGGAAAAGGGCGCCCCACTTTCCATTATTATTAAAATCTATTTTTTAAAACAAAAATCAAAATTAATAAAATTAATTAAGTCACTCGGTTCATTTATTGGTCAATAATTAAAAACTTAATAACAAAAATTAAATTGAATTAATTATAATAATAAAAAAAACTAATTCATCCTAAAAATGGGAAAGGGAACGCCCCATTGCCCCCACTCCTTCAATTTTAACCCGTGTTTTAAAAACCGGATCGGTCTTCAAACCAATGAGGGTATTGGATCATTGGTTCATTGGTTGAACCATTGAGTTACTGGTCGAATCGCATGACTAAATCGGATTAAACCGGATAAACTCGGTGGAATAAACCGGTCTCTATTGCAATATTATATATTTATTAAATCGGTCGAACCGAATAACTTTATTGCAATAGTAATCATGCATAATTTTATAAAATTTATGGTATGTATAATCAAGCATATTTATAAATTTTATTAAAAATTATAAATAATAATTATATAGAATCGCACGGTGATGACTTTTTCAAAACAAAAAAATTAAATATATTCAATAAAAAATTTGAAATAATACTTCTGACTTTTTTTTCCGAGTTTTGGCTCGTCCTTTTATAATTTTATTTTAGAACTTTTAATTCTTCTTTATTAATATATCTTGATTAAAAAAATAAAAAAATCCACACCAACCTTCTCCTTAAAATACTCTATCATGGAGCCAATGCTATTTCTTTTCTTTTTTTTTATCGAATGAAGGAATATAGTTTCGTAGGATTTTTCATAAGATTTTACTATCCATTAATTATCAAAAACTAACATTAACATTACTAATATTGAAATCAAACACAAAATTAATACAAATTAAAAGTATGCAGGAACGTGCGTATATATAAGATGGAGAGTTAAATCAAAACTAATTGAAAACATCTAAAAATTAAAGCAAACAAATAATAATACAAGGGGCAAAAACAAAGTTTTTAGAATGGAGTTATAGCCTTTTTATTAAAATAAAAAATAAATCAAACAGAAACTTAGTAGAAATTAAACTCAACATGACTCATAAAACAAATAGCCTACGTTCATGCACGGAGACTTTAATAAGTGTATTCAAAATAAGAGTAATAATACCATAAAACTAACCCTAATATGAAATAATACAATAATAACCTAGATGATCATCGTCATGAAATATTTAAAGGTGGTTAGAATGAAGTTGGTTGCAGAGTGCAAGATATGCTGAATAAACAACTCTATCTTTTGCACCTGTTCGATGACTGTTGTTGTATTTGCAGCAATATCTCAGCTGTACAAGATTGCAACAGCCAAGCATTTGTCCCAGAAACAAAAACAACCAATTAATCTTCTTTTTCTTGTTAGCAATGATTGGCTTCACGCAGTTTTTTTTGTTACAATGCATACAGTCAGGCAATGTTGGATTCATCCATACCTCTGGTGGCGCCCTTTCATCCATGGCTTGACTGTTATTCATAATATAGTTAGAGATTTCAGGAAACCTTTCTCTCACGTCAAATGACATTTCGAATTTTCTTTGGCATTTCATGCACTCAACATCTCCTGTAATATCAAAGATTTCATTTTGAATAAGATGACGGAAACTGTGAACCCTTGCTCTTCGATTAGTAGCCCATCTGAAAGGTATATCGATGGTTTCGGGTTTTTCACTTTGTTGATCACGGCGAGCACGTTCCCGAGGAGGAAAATTCAAGATTTGTTGTTGAGGTGGTGGGATTGATAGAGGAAATAGGCTGTCAAACTGAAACAAAGTTGGTTTTGGAATAGGATGATGAACCAGTTCTTGAACATGACTTTGAGCCAGTGGTGGAGATGGTGGGACTGGTTGAGAAAACATGCTCTGAATTTCACTTTGAACTGGTTCTGGTTCTGGAACCAGACTTTGAACCGGTTCTAGAATATGACTCTGAACCGGTTCTGGTTCTGGAACAGGACTCTGAACCGGTTCTGAAATAATTCTTTGAGTAGTAAATAGTTCTAAAGTAAGGTTCGGTTCTAAAGTAGGATTGTCTTCAGTAATAAGAGTTTGAACAAGTGGTTGAGGTGTTGGGATAAACATGCACGGAAATAGTTCTAAAGTAGGGTTCCTTCGATGAAAAGTAGGGTTTACTTCTGTAATGCGAATTTCAACAAATGGATGAGGAGGTGGACTTGTTTCAGAAAACATGCGCTTGTCCATGATTGTGTCCTAGTTGAGAGGTAATTCAAAGAGAATATGGCTGTGTCGTAGAAGAGCTAGAAAGAATTTGAAGTTGAAGAATGTAACTCACTTTTGTAGTATATATAGAGATATGAGGAGAGAAAATAGGAAGAGCTAGAAAGAATTTAAATTTGAATCTTAGTTTGTTTTCTATATCAAAGGTTTGTGGTTTGCAACAGAATTAATCAGGATAATACAAATAATTTGGGGCGGAGGAAGTAACATTTTTACCAATTTATTTTAGGCAAATTTTTAGGTATACTCTATTATTTTAACTATCATTTTTCTAAGTTGAATTTCTATTAAAATTTAAAATTAATTTTTTCTCTTATTATATTATTATTAGTATTTTTCTATTTTTAATTAATTATTAGAATAATTGGGAGTGATAATAATGTAATGAGTGGAATTTAGAGTTAATACATGTTCTATTTTTAAGACATTTTTAATTAATTAATTATTTTAAAAAATTGAGAGTGGTGGTAATGGAATTAGTAGAATAATTAACTTTTATCAATAAATAAATATATTAATTAATCATAAAAATGAGAAAATAAAATTACACCCTAAAATTTACCTTAAGATTTAATCAATGATTTAAATTTAATACAAATAAAAATGAGAAAACCAATCTTCTTTCCACACCCAATCTTCTTTCCACATCTTCTCCAACCTCCACGAACTTTTAAACAAATTCTTTTCCGTTTCATTATACTAATAGATAATGTTAATGTTAAACACATGAATTTAAGAACTCCAACCCACATTCATCTTAAACTTTTTTTTCTTTCTTTCAAACTCTCCTTTCATTGCTTTCTTCTTTCTCCTCTCTCATGTCATTTCTTTAAAGTTATACCCATAAAATGTTTAGTATATATCTAATTCATCTTATTTGTTGAAATTGTGAAGACAAAAGTTTTTTTTAAAATTCTTGAGCAAAATATTGGTGGTGTGTTTGAGGGAATTGAAGGGACTGTGAGTTATCAATTAGAAACATAATTATTACTTAGCAAATTTTTTATTGAGAAATATTGTTTTGACTCTATACATAGTGCCAAGATTGCATATATGCTAGAATTTGATGACAAAATACACGATGTCGTGATTGCAATGTATGGTAGAATTGGATGGAAATGATGCAGATCATCAGAAAAAGAAATAAAAGTTAGCATGAAAGTAGAAAGACAAGGAGATAAGATTGAGTTAGGAAATATCTAAATGTTTTTAGACTAGCTGGTAGCTGATAGCAGGTAGTTGGTAGTTGATAGCTGATAGTTGGTAGTTGGTAGTTGGTAGCTGATACTCTTCATTGAGTAATGAATGTATTTGGTCTACATAATATACCAGATACATTCATTATTCAATGAACCTGAAAAAAGAATCTTTGCTTATAAATAAGGTCAGAGGGACTAGTTGGTAGCTTATAGCTGGTGATTGATAATTGATAAGCTAACATGAGTCTTTGGTAAATTAGTTGTTTCATTAGCTGATAGATACAAAATGACATAAAAGATTATTTTAATTAATAAGGGTAATAATATTTTGTTAAAATAATAAGGGTAGAAATGGAAAAAAAAATCACAAGCTCAAACGCTACTTCAAATAACTTTTTTTTTTAAAAAAAAACTAAAAGCTAATAAAATAGCTACAAGCTAAAAGCTAAAAGCTAAAACAGTGTTACCAAACAGAGTTTTTTCATTAATGTGAGCTAAAAAATTAAAAGCTAAAAATTCTTTTTTATGTCTTACCAAATAAACCCTAATTTTAGTTTTTATCAAATATAAACCATTGATTAAATTCAATAGTATATTTTAGGGTATCACCGGTGAAAGACTTAATTGCATCCTCGTTATAGATGTCACCGTGTTATAAATATAAAATAAATGAAACCAATAAATATAGTGAAACTACATAAGAAAAAAGCTCTCACCTTTTGAATTCCAACACAATCTTGCCAATTTTATCAATATATCATTGAGAGTGATAAAATACAAAAGAAATCTAACAGACAAAGTAAAGAATATGCGAGGTAGGAAGAGTAAAATATAACAAATGAAAATTGTGATGTGATTAGTATGTTAGGAAAAGAGTTTTCAATGAAGATAGTGAGGATGCTTTGTTTTTTATAATAACAAATTTTAATAGTTATTGAATATTCTCTTTTTCCCCGCCTCATAAGATTACCGGAAGACTATCACATTGACAATCCCTCTCCGACATTATCCCTATCCCTAGGGGTGTGCATGGATCAATAACCAAACCAAATAGAACCATATATATGGTTTGGTTTGGATCTTAAAACTATTTCTTTAAAACCGGTTTATATTTTTAAAATTGGTTTATACGTGGATCGGTTCAGTTTTAAATCGGTTTTTCATAAAAACCAGTTTTTTAAAAAAACCAGTTTAAAACCGGTTTTTCTCAAAACCATATTTTTTTTATAAAAAAAACCAATTTTATATAAAAAAAACGGTTTTATTTTCTTTAAGAAGTCTATTTATTTTAACTAATTTATGTCAAAACAAATTTTTTAAAAGAAATTGTTTAAATTTGGCTCTTAAAAAAGTATCTAGTTAAATCTAAATGTATTTCTATATTTGATTTCTCCATGTCTTCTTGTATTTAGGGCCTGAAGAAACGAAAAAGTAATTCTGTTAATTTTCATTATTGTGATAGTAAAGAAAATTCGTAACTACTATGTTTAATCTACTGTGATTAGTCATTAGTGTTGTTAAATACAGATTACAGAAAATAGCTGGTTGTTTAGATTCTGTTATGCACTGATGATTTATTATGTAAGATTCTGTTATGCACTGATGATTTATTATGTAAGATTCTGTTATGCACTGATGATTTATTATAGAACAGTACTGCAAAATAATCCAGTGCTAACTGTTGCATAATTAGGGGTGTAAAAAAAACCAAATTTGGGTACCCAATAACTAAACCATATGGGTACCGGTTTATATTTGGATAACAAAATGGATACCCGTTTTTATATTTTAGTATTTGGATTGGGTTTTAAAAAGTGGAATAATTTGGATACTAATTTGGTTAAGGATAACCGGTTTTTCTGCACACCCCTACCTATCCTTACATTATTCTTCTCCCTATCTATTTTTATTTCAAGCACTCCTAAACCCATCAAAATAATATTTATTTAAATAAAATTTGTGAAACTATATAAGGTCTTATTTAAATAATATTTATACTAGGTCTTATGTTGGGATTGCTACTAAACATTCTATCCTTCTGTGTTTTTTTTTTATAATCAACTATGTATTCAAGAAAAAGTACAGAGAGGTATTTTAGAAAAAAAAATTTAAATAACCAGGTTTATTAAAAAAAATACCAAAAAAACCATGTTTTCGGGGTATTTATCAAACTGTCTAGGTTTGGGACCGACTCGAAGTGAATGCGCCAAATGGTTTGGCGCACAGGTATTATTTTTTAGTGAATACGCCAAACCATTTGGCTAACACTAATTTAATAAGTGTTTGCGCCAGTGGCGGAGCCAGGAATTTTATGCAGCCTGGGCAAAAACTTTACACCATTGATTATTCATCTGTTTTAATTTTCACACCCTATTTTTACTAATTTTGCCCTTAATTTTGCCCCTGAATTTGTCTAAAAATCGACTATTAAATTGGAGGAGTACAAAGAAAATAGGGGTTGAGCCCGGGCGCCTGCCCGGGCTAGCTGGGCCTTGGCTCCGCCCCTGGTTTGCGCCAAATGGAATGGCGCATTAGGTTAGGGTTTTTGCCGTAATAGCCAAACCATTTGGCGCCAAAGTGTACCCCTCTTTTTTTTTTTCAATTTTTTTTTTAACTTATGTTACTATATTTTTTTTTTCAATTTTGTTAAATTATTTTTTTTTACCTTATGTTAAATTATTTTTTTTTCTTTTTTTTTCAATTTTTATTTTTTAAAGTTTTGTTAAATATATAGGTTTTTACCTAGTTTTAAAACTAATTTTTTAGGGTTTATAGTTTTAAAATTGCATTTTTTTTAGTTATGTTAAACATACCTATATATATATATATATCGATGCTTAAATATTGTATTATTTGTAAAAATGTAGTGCACAAAATGTAAAATGAAATTTGATAATCGAAAACAAAACATTGGTTATAATAGATCAAAGAAAGGAAACATCGATTACAACTGATTAAAAAAAACAAAACACAATTGATTAAAGAAAACACAACAAAATGCTCAATGGCGTCCATCGCCAAGATAGCCATCCGTTCCGCACCCTGGTCTTGTTATGACGCGTTTACCGCGATCGACGATCCCGCCACGAAGATTGGCACCACCCCTTTCCCTAGCTCTACCCCTACCCCTGACCCTTTGTGCTTCTTGCTGGGTCTGTGTCATTGGGCCGGGAAGTGGGATGTCTCGTGGGTCGCTGTCTATGAATTCGTCGACTCCCCCATAATTTTCCGGAAAACGGCTGTTGTAAAGTCGGTTACCCATCCCCTCAAAAGTGTTAAGTCGTGGTGGTGAGGTTCGTAGCACCCAGCAGCACTAGAACTACCCTGAATAAACCCGAATTGGTTCGATGGTGTTGCATATCCGGAGGGGGTGCCTCGGTGAGAGGATTCACCATAAGGACCATCGTCGGGACTTAGATGTAGGCTAGAAGAACCGGGCGTAAGGTTTTGGCCGAAAGGCCTTGAGGACCCTGCAAACGCTGTAAATCCTAATGGTTGTGAATGGGTCTCATATTGGCCCGCGGAATGATGGTGGTCTTCAGATTGTTGAAAAGGCTGGGACTGGGATTGGAACATATTTGGTTGTCGGTAGTTGTGTGCGGAACGGGAGGAGTGCTGAAAATATTTTGTTGTTGCTGCTGCTGTTGTTGTTGTTGTTGCTGTAGTTGCTGGCGTTGTTGTAGGCGTTGTTGTTGCCGTAGTTGTTGTCGTAGTTGTTGTTGTTCTTCTTCTTCTTCTTCTTCCTCCTCAAGGTTGTTGTTGTGGTAAGATGTAATTGTGAGCACGAGGATCAATTAAATAGAACGGAGCTGCAATAAACAGGTTAGGGGATGTAATTGTACGATACCAACTCATGTACTCGGCGGTCGGTTTCATCTCATGGTCACTGACGGGGAAGTTGAGGACATGTTGGCGACGGTTCTTCCACATCTCATGGTCACTGACGGGGAAGTTGAGGACATGTCCATTGATGATTGACTCGTTTGAGGTGCCACTGTCCCACGTCAATTGGAGGGTCTGGTATACGTTGGCGCATTCCGAACTGTAGCATAACCCGGTCACTATGATGCATTTCAATGATGTTGTACCGGATTATGCAACACTTTGTGGTCCAAATTTCTGCATCCTGAGCTCTAGGCACATGCTCACATTCGAGACACGGTCTCCATATAAACTGCATGCATAAGAGTTATACATTATCTCGGGAAATTATTTATAAAAAATAAACTTAGAAAACAGGAAAAGATTAGAGATAATACTTGATGGGGTCCTAGGTGATCAATCAGCGAGCGGTACATTGTGATAGGGTGCAGGAATCTATCAGGAATCGTGCAGGAATCATGCAGGCGCATGCTAGGGTACAGGAACTCGTTTCGGACGCATGCGAAGGACAGAAAATAGGTGGGGACCATGTGGGGCCCTGGGGGGTCCACACCTAATACACATGCGCCAAATGATTTGGCTTCTTCTTCAAAAATTCCTTCTTATGCGCCAATTCATTTGGCGCCTTCCTGTTGTTTGTTTTCACTAATGCGCCATATGACGACCAATCTCGTGGAATCCATGAATGGCGTTTTCAAAGGCATTCGTAACCTTCCAATCACAGCACTGGTGGAGGCCACATACTTTAGGATGACTTCACTCTTCTCAACAAGAGGCAGGAGATGGGGTGATGTTAGGCAAGCTGTTCAACTATTAAGTGATAGTTGCATGAAATTTATGCAACAACAATCGGCAAAAGCAAACACTCACCAAGTAACTTCTTTCGACCGATTCAATCGCACGTTCAGTGTACGCGAGACAATTGACCACAATGAGGGATTGCCAAGACAACAATATAGGGTTCTTCTTGACGAAGATTGGTGCGACTGTGGAAGGTTTCAAGCTTTTCGTATGCCTTGCTCGCACGTCATAGCTGCATGTGCGTATGCCCACCGCGACGCTATATCACTACTGTCTCCGATTTACAAGACTCAGACATTGCTCAGAGTTTACAGTGTTGCGTTTCCTGTGGTGGCCAAGGAGGATTACTGGCCTGAGTATGATGGAGAGGTAGTTTGGCACAACGACGCAATGCGGCGAAAGAAAAAAGGGCGTCCCAATAGTACACGGATTAGAACCGAAATGGACGTCCACGACAAAATGGAACGAAAATGCAGCATTTGTCGTCAGGTGGGGCACAATAGAAAAAGATGCCCTAATCGTGGCTCGACCTCGTCGCAAGTTTAGTATAATCTGTATTTTTTTTAAGGCAATGTATCAGTTTCGCTTGCCACCTCTTGTAACCGTTCATCGGTCTTTCATCAATAAATTGAGCTTTAGTGAAAAACCGATATCGGTAACGCAAACATTATATAGGGTTAGTAAAAATTTTACGAATTCGATTTCTCAGACGTTTTTACGAAAATAAAATACCGGAATAAAAAACGGTGCGCGAAAATACCCAAAGGGGTTTTTTTTTTAAAAAAAATAACCCAACACATAGGAGCCATATGAAATGGCGCCTATGTGTGGGAACCTAAAGCCATGCGCCATTTGAAATGGCTTTCAACTTTTGCCCTAATTTTTTCTTCTTTTGCGCCAAATGATTTGGCTTGCAACACATGAATGCGCCATTTCATTTGGCGCATCCACTTGTCTAGGGTCCCAAACGTAGACAGTTTGGTAAATACCCCGAAAACATGGTTTTTTTCGTATTTTTTTTATTAAACCTAGTTATTTAAATTTTTTTTCGGTATTTTAAGCCCAAATACAAGAAAAAGATATAAACAATCCACCCACCCCAGTAACTCTATAGAAACTTTAAAGGATTCTTAGACCATTCATAGAAATTACAGTAAACCTTCTTCATATTTCCTATCGCTAACCACCACCAAGAATACATCATTACATTGTGAACAATCTCATCCGGATCAGCCACCCTGTTGTTGAAAATAATTTTGTCATGGTGTCGCCACAAACACCAGCATACTGCCAACCAGATTTCGTCGGCACGATTATTGACACAAAACGATTTCAACACAGTCACCATTTGGATAAAGTGATCACAACAATTGACCTCTTCCATATAATCTAAACCCAACCAAAGGAACATCTTCGACCAAACCACCCTTCCGCAACAGCATGAAATGAACACATAATCTACCTCCTCCACTTGACCACATCCAAATACACATGGAGAATCTGCATTTTCCATAATAATACCCCTTTTTGACAGTTGGGATTTTGTAGGTAACCTATCATGCATCAATCTCCATCCAAATATTTGCATCTTTGATGGAACCTTCACTTTCCATATCACCTGCAGAGCAGCCCTCACTCTGCTATCGCCCAACTCTACCACTGAATCTTGCACAAGTTTTGTATAATAAGACCGAACAGAATAGCAATGCGAGTCTTGTAATGGCCAAATCAACACGTCCCTATTCTGACCAGATGGAGCCACTCTATCCAACACTGCCTTCAAATCTGATAATTCATTACATGCCTCTTGATTTAATACCGAGAAACAATTCTCGATCTGCCATTCCCACCCATTGCCCACCCAACACCCTATATTATAAACACTACTGTTAGGATCCTCAACTAGCTGATATAGATTAGGAAATATGTATCTAAAAGCTCTATGCCCCAGCCACTGGATATTCCAAAAAGGAGTTGACTTACCAGTTACCATCCTCAATCCTGCTAGAAATAGTCCGAGTGAAACTAGTGTTTTTGATCGAATCTCCTAATACCATCAAATCTCTCCACCATTGAGACTCAAAGCATTTGCTTCCCACCTTTTTCTTGAATAGAATTCGATCAGTTAAATTTCCGTAATGCGCCTCCAAATTGCATCTTCCTCATTAAGAAATCTCCAAAGTCATTTCAAAATAACCGCCTTATTAAATAAACCCACATCCTTAATCCCTAACCCTCCATCCGACTTCCTTTTACAAATCGACTTCCAACTAATCCAATCAATAAAATGAGAACCAAAATTTATAATAATGTAATGTATGAGCACAATTTTTAAAGAGTTTAAAACGAGAAGCAAAATTTATATATATATATATATATATATATATATATATATATATATATATATATATATATATATATATATATATATATTAAAACTTAGTACTTTCAATAAAAAAAAAAAAAAAGACAGAAATCCACCGAAACAAAATAATACAAATCAGAATGATAACACGTTCTTAGTGGCTTGTCGGAGCTTCATATATATAAACTCCCTAATTAATTAATTTAATTGTTCAATCATATAGTACTAACCGAAACAAAATAATACAAATCAGAGTGATAACACGTTCTTAGTGGCTTGTCGGAGCTTCATATATATAAACTCCCTAATTAATTAATTTAATTGTTCAATCATATAGTACTTACTGACCATGCAGTTTAATAACATTCAATAAAATACAAATTTAATTGATGAATCATATAACACTATCATATTTAAGCATACACCTATATTTCCAGTTGATTTTGTTTGTAGCAGCTATATGAAGCAATGAGAGTAGTAACATGGTTGTTGTTTGCAAGTAGAAAAGCTCTAAACTCAATAACAATAAATTACAAGAATAGATTTGTTCAAGCATTCCATAAAGATCTAAAAGATAATAACACATTTTGCATATCTACTCAGATCTTCCAAATTACTCAATGGATGCAACAACCTCAAACATGATCAACACCCTCTCAACACATCAAGCTTGGGATGATAAAACAATTCATGGAAACTTCTCAGCAATATGGTACAGAGAACCACTTGATTCGGTCACAGGTAAAAAAATCGAAAAAGCAATGAAAATTGCACCAAAATATTTAATCAACGTTGCTGGACTTTCACAAGTTCCTGATGGTGTAGCTACATGGCATGTAGCAGTTAGTAAATTTGAAGATTCGCTTTTGCTTTCAGCAGCGTTGCAACTGCATTTTATAGTGTTGGACAGTTAATGGAAGAACTTGTTGAGAAGCATATGGGTCATATGTATTTAACTTCACAACAAGTCTATTTATTCACAACTGCTAAAAGAATATGCTGCGCAAGATGAAGCAAGAAAATACTTTCAGCAGCTTATATGTGGTTGATGAAGAGAGTCCCACATCTTTTATATTACAAGTACTTTTAAGTTTTTAAATAATTTAAACTAATAGCATGTAGGTACATTTCAGGTTTGGCTAGATGTGGTAAACATTTGGGCCTAAAGCTCAAAAGTGACTTTTAATACTCAAAAAAATTAACCAACAAGCGAATTTTTTAACAGAATTTTTAATTTTTTTGTCAAATTTTTTTTAAAAAACTAATTTAACAAGTTGTTTGTTTTTTTAAAAATTTTAAACATATTTTTAAAATTTTTTATTTAAAAGTTATTTATTTTTTTGATTTTATTCTATTTTTTAAAATTAAATTTTTTATTTTATTTAGGGCCTTATAGTCCTCTTTAAAATTTTGGGCTCCGAAAAAGGTGTGCAGCCAGCTGAACGCGATCCAAAACCGATTCATATGGGGCGGAGACGAGAGTAGGAGAAAGATTCACTGGATCGGGTGGAACTACACTTGTCTACCTATAAAGGAAGGAGGTTTAGGCCTGAAAAACATCGAGGATTTCAATTCGGCTTTATTGCTAAAGTGGAAGTGGCGGATTCTCGGAGGCGAAAAGGCTAAATGGATTGAAGTTCTAAGCGCGAGGTACGGGAGAATTCAGCTGATACTTCAAAACGATGATGCTGTTAGGAGCAGAAATTCTTCCTCTGCTTGGTGGAGCGATTTGAAAAAGACGGAACATCGGTACAACGGTGAGGTTTTCATGGGAAGATGCAGGTACATCGTGGGCAACGGCAAATCTGTTTCTTTTTGGAACATAGCTTGGCTAAAAGAAGTACCTTTGAAATCTGCGTATCCTAATCTGTTCGCTCTGAGCAAGAAGAAGTGTATCAGCGTTGCGGAAGCAGGGACGGCAGTCGACAACCAATGGTGTTGGGGAGATATCGGTATAGAACTTCCTTTGGATTCTACTGATTTCAAATCTATGGCAGATCTATCTCGTGACTTGCAGGCAGCAATGATGCGGAATGACGATATGGACAGCATTATTTGGAGAAACATTCCAAGTGAGGGATATACGGCAAAGGACGGATACGGCTGCATATATGTCCCACCTGTGGTTAACGATAGAGTGGTGGAGGCGGCTCATCTCAAAGTCTTCGAGAGGTTATGGAAAACTAAGATCCCTCAAAGAATCAAAGCGTTTGGTTGGCGGTGCTTTTGGAACAGACTCGCGACTAAGGATCTTCTTTCCACGAGAGGCAGCTCGGGTAATCCTTTGGACATGTCTTGTAGTTTCTGTACGACTGCAGACAAATCCCTCCATCATATGTTACTCAACTGTCCTTCTTCTAAGAAGATATGGGAAGATGTCGGTGTTTGGTTCGGAATTTCGGTGGATCACGAGACATCTCTATGCGACAGTTATAATTTCTGGTTTAATTTCTTCAGAAACAAGAAAGTCAAGGAAGGAAAGGAGGGTTTTTTGTGGCTTGTGGTGTGTTGGAACATTTGGAACACCCGCAACGCCATCATCTTTAAGCACGAATCTTTTTCGTGGTCGGATTTACGGTGGAATATTAAAATTTCAGCTTGGAAGTGGCTCTCGGTGGGGGATATTACACACACCAATTGCAATTTTTACAATTTTTGCAAAGATCCTTTGTTATATCTTGTTTAAAGGCTCAATTGGTTTGTAATTTCTTTTAGCCTTTCCTTTTTGTATCAGGGTTTGAGTACCCCTAGTACTCTTTATCAATATAACCTTGCTTACAAAAAAAAAAACATTGGGCCCTATTTATTTGAGGGCTTAGTATTTTAAAATTATTTTAGGCCCTCTTATTATAAGGGCTAGGGTCCAAATTAATTGGCCCCTTAAATTGACACCTCTGCAATTAAAATTTTCAAAATATTTTTATCAAATTCAATTTAATTTGTTTTCGCATGAACTTTACTGAATTTCAGTATTTTAAGAAATGTTATAGATTTTTTTACAATTAAAACTAAAAAATATGAAATGAAAAATATTGTATCTACAATTAAACATTTCAATTTAATTGGAATATACTGTCAATGTAAAAAAAATTACACCGTCAATGAATCACAATTGTTAATTTGTTGGAAGTGTTTGACTGTTATTTTAATTTTAAAAAATAATATAACTGAGTGATTGATAATATAAAAAGGCTATAAAAAGTTTTACACTAATTGTGTAGAGCAATTAAACTCTAAACATTTCAATTTAATTTCTTAATATGTTGTTTATTTATGAAAAATGTTATTTTTACATACAAAATATATATTATATTGTATTTATTGTTCATCAATACGGCGAACAATGTTTTATTAAAAAATAATATTTATTTAAAAAAATAATATTTAAAAAAAAAATAAAATTAAAATACTTTTTTTTGAATTTTTTTATTAAAAAAACTGATATAAAAATTGTGTGATTAATCAACTTCATCACTTCATTAACCAACATTTTATACTTCATAACTAACTTTGTTTTTAATATTAAAAAAAATATTTTTAATAACTGAGCGTTTATGAATCAAATAGAAAAGGCTTAAAAGGCTCAGGTCAAACCACTTTTTTTTAAAAGAAAAGACCTAGGTTTTTTTAATAAGCCTATTTAGTTAAAAGGCTAGGTCTCAGGCCCCAAAAAAGCCTTTTAAGCCTAACAGGCCGACCTATTTAAATAAATATGAATAATTTTTTTTATTATCGTTATGTTTTGTACTTTGAATTAAATTACAAAAATAAAATTTGGTTATCCTTAAGAACTTGTGAAAATAAGATGAAAACACCTGATAAACATTGTTTTCATAAGTTCTCTTAAACAAATAGTATCACAGAACTTATGCTAATAAGTTAGTTAGTCAATGCAAACAAATTTTTAGTCTCTTGATATTTTAGTTAGATAGTCTATTTAAACATTATTTTAATTGCTTATTTATATATGTCTACAACAAATAGACTTTTATGTAGGCTAACAGGCTAACCAGACCTTCAAAATTAAAAGGTCAGGCTCAGACCTAAAAGTAAGCCCAACAAACTATAGACCAGGCTTAGACTTCAATTTTTTGACAGATCAGACTTAGACTTGACAAAACTTAGCTTGGTGCAGCCTATTTTAAGGTATATTTGAGATGCTTGAATTTTTCTACCAATCATTTGATTAATAAAATAGTGCATCTCATATTAAATGAATAAATAGAAAATCTTGTCAAAGAAAAAAGTTTAAGTTGATTTATAGATTTGAGTTTAACTCTATCAGACAATTTTTCAAATTTTATAATATTTGAAAAGTTAATTCACATAATTTTTATATGAAAAATTCAAGAAAATGATGAAAAGTTGAACTTTTCAAAATTTTAATCTTGATGGTTAATAAGTAATTGATAGTTATTTTTTACCATATGTTTTCAGTGGTACTTGCCAACTGGATTATTTGTAACTAAATGTAAATGTTATTTAGTGCATGTTTGAATTGACTTCTACAAGTTTCAATTGCATTTTTATTCTATTCAATTTAAATTTTTTTTTTTTTGAATATTTTTCCAAATACAATTCTATTAGAAGCTATAAGTTCTAACTTTTGAATTTAGTATAATCAATTCTACATTTATTATATATAATTTGTTACAACTCCTTTTAATTTTTCTTTTTTATCCTCTTTAATTTTCATCAATTACTTCTTTTCTTTTTTATTTGTATTAGAATTTAGGCAAAATACCCTTTTTGGTCCCTTAAGTATACCCCAAGGTACATTGTGGTCTCTGTTCAAAAAGGTCCACGTTAGTCATTTCCGTCCATTTTTTTGTAACGGCATCAACGTTTGCTTGGGTGGCATCTGACGTGGTCTTTTTCGTCCAATTGGTCATACACATGGCATGTGAGGTCATTAAATACCAGAAAATTTCTAAAAAAATTTGTTTCAACCAGGATTTGAACTAGGGCCATTTTGTTTGCTAGGCTAGATATTTAACCACTACTAGATCACTTTACTTTTTTGAATTTAATTTACAAATTAAATATATATTGAAATCTTGATTATTAGTAAAAAGAAGATATTCAACTCAACTAATACTGAACCCATAAATGTTTCCATCTTCATCGCTTCCATCTTCTTTCAAACCCCAAAAACAACCACAACAACAATCTCACCCTCATAAACCCTTATCCCCATTCAAATCCCCAAACCTCCAAGACACTAAAACCCTTTTCAATTTCATCATTAACAACGCTTATGCGCCTAACGATTTCTGCTTCCATCTCTGCGAATTGGGATTAGGATTTATCTTAATGCCCTGATAAGTGCAAAAATGTACTTATTTTGTATATATGTTTTGTTGCACTTATCGATACTTTGTGTTAATACAGTTTGAATAATACCCCGTTTTGTGTATAAATACGTATACTTTGTGAATAGATGTATTTTCATATACTTTTATACTTTTTGATAGTTTTCTATTCATTTTGTAGGTATTGAGGCGTATTTGGAGCATGAGCAACAACGTGTCGAAAACACGGCTTCAAACACGCATTTTTGAGCAACGAAACCAACTCGTCAACGAATAAAACTCAAAACCAAAGAATAATAAATCACCAATTTGGTTGATATGTTGTCATTGTTAGATGGGAAATTGAATAAGCTTTCCAACGCTTCGAACCGAACGCAAATCGGAGTTACGGTTCTCAAGTTACGTCATTTTTACTAAAAGCTGTCTTTTCATGACAGCAGTGTGGGCGCGATGCGCGCTCCTGCGCGCGACGCGCGCTGTACAGAACTGAAAAATTGCATAAATAGGCAAAAATCAGATTTTTTAGGTCATGCTTTGGGTATTTTTGAACCCCAACTCATCCTAGGTCATTTTTGGGTAGATTTAGCTTGGAAACACCATTGGAGCTTACAATCGGATGATCGGAGGTCGAATTTCTCATCGATCGGAGTTGACAAACCATGAAATGTTTGGTTCCTCTTCTTCTCTTCTCTTTGTATTTCTCTTTTGGTGAGTTTGTATATTAATTACTCTAAACACATGGATGTTTGTTACTATTTCTACTAGTTGTATAAAGTTTGCTTTACAAATCTTAATCGGTGTTTTTATGATCTTTTTGCTTAATCGCTTCGGATTTATGTTGTTATAGACATATGCTTCGTAAATCTTGATTAGGAGAACACCTGATAGCTTTTGATTTTAGACATAGGGTTGGGGTTAACATCCACATAATATCTAAGTTTCATGCCTCTATGTTGTTCGATCGGTTGAGACATCGTCGAAAGAGCAATATGGTTGAAATCTCGTCGGTGTTTCAGAAATGGACATTGATGTGAGGGATATGTGGTGATTCTGACGAGTATTGTAGATTGAGTGCGGCGGAGTGATAAATCTAAGTTTGTGAGGAGTAGTTTAGATTCGAACCAGATAAGTTATTTCTTTCCAAAGAACGAACTCATTCTATGTTTATAGTTACTTTTCAGTTTTTACTTTCAACCCATTTAACCCGAACTCATAACTACGGAAACTGTTGAACGGCAGTTCAATGCACTAGTCCCTGTGGAGACGATAAATTCTCGGATAAATACTTCCAAAACTTTTGTTGCTTGCCGCTTTACGGCTTCAACATGCCCCTAACGATTTATGCTTCCATTTCTGCTTTCATTTCTTTCTATTGCAACAAACACAACTTTGTTTCATTTGTTATTGTTACTCAATCACTTATTCAAACTTATGGCGTCGTGTAAGGGAATTGTATGTTGTTGTAGCCGTTTTCCATCTTCGAATCCAACAGTGTATCTCTGCAATCCTTCAATCAGATAATGGATTCAATTGAAGTGCCCTATTCGATCTGATGTAACCGATAATATAGCACTTGTTGTGTGGGAGGAGGGAGAGGAACTGGAATTAGAATCGGAAGAGGGGTCCTTCTTATTTACATTTGAATTGTACTCATCGGAAACAAAGACTTGGAGGAAATCAGAAGAGACGTGTGATTGTAATCATGATTTGATTAAAAACAAAGCTGTGTACATAAGAGGTGTCTTACACAGGTTGATAGAGGGGGATAAAATCATCACCTTTAACGTTGAAAAGGAGTTGTGTTTGTTGATTTCTGTACCTGTACCTTAATCCTCTTTTCTAAACAAACGAAGAAGAAAAGGCTTTTAGCTAAATCAGAAGATAGCGTTATTTTTGTTCTCTGGTTTTTTATTACTGCAAGTTACATATTTCCAGTGTCTGTGCTTTAAGATATGAGAGTTACTTAATTAATTGATAATAAACTTGAATGAAATAATGAACATCAATTGTGAGGTAGTGTAGTGGTAAGTTGTTATTATTGGAAAGCAAGATGCCCTGGGTTCGAATCTAGACTAAAGCAAAAATTTTGGAATGTTTTTACAATCACTTCTAAATTATTGTATTCAAACATAAATCAATTCAGTTCGCCAATCCAAACACACCTTTAGTTATGTATTGGTGACCAACGCGTTGCATACTCAAAAAATGAAGTGTGAATTGTAAAGAAGTTGCTAACGGTTTTAAAACTCAGTTGTTCATTTTCAAACTGTATATTATTGTCTTTTAAAAATGGAAACAAATTAATAACTGAAAATGAGTTCATCTATATGGACCCATCTGACAAGAATAACAAAATATATGGAGTTATTTTTTCTACCTTTAGAGGTTCTCTCCCACCACGGTGAAAAGTCAAAATTGTCTCTACCGTCCAGAGATGTATCTCCGGACGCATTTTTTACACACCCTTTAAGCGCAATGGATGAGTTATACTTATTTTGCCAAAATTTAATCCGAAGATGTATTTTTTGTATACCATAAGGGTGAGTTCATAGATACATCTGTGTAAACACCATTAATTTAAAATTTAGTGGGTGGTTCAAAAATACATCTCCGGACACGTTTTATGCATTAACCCGCGCCAGACCCTTCCCTTTTCCTTTTTCATTTTTTTAATACTCACTCAAAACACTCCATTTTATCTCTTTTGATACAATTCAAATCCAAACCATATTTGAGAACGTTTCATCAAGTTCACTCACTCCATTCTACTTCATTTGTTGCTAAGTTACTCAATCCATTCAAGATTCTCAATCACAACTCTATTTTGATAAGTTTATCATTTCATTCATTTTTTTGTGTTTTGAATGATGTTTTAGGTAACATAGGTTGTTTAACCTACATTATATAGTGGTACAATCGAATTAGGTAGTTGATATAGACATGCATTTCCATTTGAATGGAATTTATTGCAACAATGGGGTTTCTATCGTTGTTGAAAATTATGAATTCATTTGCAGATGTATGTCAAGAATATATATATATATATATATATATATATATATATATATATATATATATATATATATATATATATATATATATATATATATATATATATATATATATATATATATATATATATATATATATATATATATATATATATATATATATATATATTCCTTCTAAAAACTTATAAACAATTAATTTCAGGCCAACCAATCAATTAGAGCATGATGTCAATTGATTGACTCATTAGTTATGGCCACAATCTTTTTTTGTCAACCTCTAGCCTATAAATCATGCCCCTTCCCTCGTATTTTAACATCCAGAATTGTGAGTTATCATATATCTCACTCATCACTCTCTCTAAGAATATTTTCTCAATTTCTCTTATAATTCAAGCATAATTTTGGATCCAATTTGGAACATAGTCAAAGTGAGGATGTTACATATTGCTTATGTTGTTATCTTATGAAGTTACATGTTGAAAGCATAAAGGTTTCGGTGATGCCTTTATAAGAGAAGGCTTTACAAATTGGAAAATAGTGAAAGGTTGGAGTTCATCTTGAACCTACAAATAGATCTCACAATCAAAATTTGAGAAATAGTCAAGTTCTAATGAAATGAAAACAACATATTAAAGACGTGTTTTGTCAAAATAATACAATCAAGTTAAAGAGGGCTATGGAATTCATTTCAGTGCCGGCCCGAGACATATTGAGGCCTAAGGCGGATTTTAAATAAAATATTAGATTTAAAAAAATAAGACTTAAAATTATTTATTAAATTATTTATTTTATTTGATTTGGCACAAAATGATCAAATAAAAATGCTTAAACTTTTTTACAACCAAAAATATGTCTTATATAAAAAGGAGTGCTATATTTGTCAAATTTTATGGGTCCATATTATTAAATTGTTATTATTATGTTAATAATAAAAGTAGTGCAACACTGCATTTCTGCAGTTATTTTTATTTGTAGTATCTTTAGTTGATTCTCTTTTCATATCAAATCTAATTAATTAAGCTATCAAAGTTCTCCAATTATTTTTCCTTTTTCTTATACTAATTACTAGTATTGTTACTAATCTAAAGAAAAAATAATTGGAGGCCCAAGGCAGTAGCCTAGTTGGCCTACCCCTTGGGCCGGGCCTGATTCATTTAACATGTATAATTAATTACATTGGATACTTATAAGCACAAGGTTTATCTTTTCGTGATAATGATGAGTCAATATCATCTAGAATTAAGGAATTTTTTTTTTGAACTTATGAATTTTCTTGTTAACCACAATAAAGCTATTAATTAAGTTTAGAAAAACTGTTGTGAAAATATTAAGTTAACATCTCCTTATATTCAAAAGGATATTGTTAAAGTTGTTGCAAGTGTCACTACTCAAGTTATACTGGATGATCTTGGAGATGATTTATTTTATATTTTAATTGATTAATCTCGTGATATCTCATTGAAAGAACAAATGGGTGTGGTTATACGTTATATGAATAATGAAGAGAAAGTTATTGAGTGTTTTCTTGGTGTCGTTAATAATTTAAATACTAGTGCTCTAACATAAAATTAGATTTGGAGTTATTATTTGCAAAGTATGGATCAAGTTTGTCAAGTATGCATGCACAAGGCTATGACGGAGGAAGTAATATGCAAGGTGAATACAATGTTCTCAAAAGCTTGATATTAAAAGAGAATTGTTTTTCATTTTTTATTTATTATTTTTTCCATCAACTCCAATTAGCTCTTTTGATATTAGCAACAAATTTTTTTTGAAATTGCTTTATTTTTTAGTTTGGTTGCTAATTTATCTAATTTTGTTGGAGCATCATGTAACCGCCGAGATATTCTTCGTGAAAGTCAAACTAAAAAGGTGAAAAAAGAATTACAACAAGGATAAATTTCTAGTAGGCATGAACTAAATCAAGAAATTTCAGTTAAGAAGCATGAGGAAACAAGATGAGGCTCAAATTACATTACATTACTTAGTATAGTTTCTCTATTCTCTTCAATGATTGATGTGCTAAAATGGTTGAGAAAGATGAAATGGATTTTGATTCAAAAAAGATGAAGCACTTATTCTGATGAAGTACACCCTTCAGTCACTATTGGGAGGTTTGAAAAAATCGGGAGATTTTCCGTACGCAATGCTTATCGTTATTGTAGTAAAGAGGCTATCAATACTTCACATCTTATGATCAGTGAGAAGTGGGATCTTCTGTAGAAAATCATAGCACGTTCAACGGTTAAGAATATCCTCTGATGGCTTTGTAGGAATTATGTGCCGGTTAAGCATCACTTACTTACAATGTTCTCATTCTTGTGGTATTTGCGGTGATAGTTTGGAAGATGATAAATACATTTTCCTTCTTTGTCCAAAGAGTATCGAATGTTGGCAAAAAGTAAGACTGTGGACCTTGCTACAGCAGCTGACGACATTTGACCCATCTTTTGCTACTATAGCTTTATCCTTTTTGCAGGTTGCTACTCAAGATCAACAAGAAGTTTTCTCGACCAATTTGTGGAGTATATGGAACCGTAGGAATAATCAAGTTTGGAACCAAATAGAAGACTCTGCGGACACTATTTGTACTTGAGCTAACCTTTTGCTAACAGGTTGGAGGAATGCTTAAACTATCCGCCCTGATAATAATAATCAAGCTCTTAGGCCGCCGGAAGTCAAATGCAACATCGATGCTTCTTTTGTGAATAACAAGGTTGGTATAGGATCTTGTATTCGAGATGATGAGGGTCGGTTCGTTGTAGCTCAAACAGAGTGGTTCTCTCCTATTACAAATTTAGGTAGATGTAGGGGAAGCTTTTGGTCTGTTGTCTTCCCTCAAATGGATTCATGAGCTTGGGTTCGACTATGTGGATTTTGAGCTGGATGCCAAAAGTGTTGTGAATTACATGATTAATCACCAACCAAATGATTTTGATTTTGGTGCTATTACTCTTGAATACAAACATTTATTATCCATTTTATTTAGAAACTCTCATGTTAAGCTCGTTAGAAAACAAGTTAATGAAATTGCTTATGCTTTGGCACAGTTGACTCAGTCTCTTAGTAGTTTTCATAATTTTACCATTATTCCGATATGTATTCAAAATAGTATCAATAATAAAATTATAGAAGTCTTTTTTGGTTAAAAAAAAATCATGTATGAGGTGATTACCAAACCCCTTATAACCAGCTAAAAAATATTTATTAAAAATTACATATTTTGATTTTTAATTTATTTTGAACATACAATTTTAATAGTCAAACAGTTATTATAGTTATTTAATGAGATTGAATAGTTATTTCTTTCCGAAAATAAATCAAAAGATCCGTTAAAATTTTAATAACTAGGTGCCTATTAACTATAACGATTAATTTCATGCTATTTTTTCGCCAATAAAATCTACCATTCATACTCTTAACACTTTCGCTGCAGTTTCTTTGATCCCGTTTAATTAGTCTAATACTAACAAACTATCTCTATATATAGATATTAACCCTAATACCTTACCCCATACTAATAACGAAGAAGATCACACACTCACTTTTTCACAAGTGTTTCTTTCTAATTTTCTAGGGTTTCGAAATCATTCAAAATCAACAATATGTACCGGGTAGCCAAAGCATCAGAATATCTTGTGATAACCGGAGCCGGAATCCAAGATATCAAACTTGCAAAGAAAGCATGGATTCTCCCCGGTCAATCTTGCACCGTCTTCGACCTTTCTCCGGTCAACTACACCTTCGAAGTTCAAGCTATGAGCGCCGAGAAGCTCCCTTTTGTTCTCCCCGCCGTCTTCACAATCGGTCCTCGTGCCGACGATCACGAAAGTCTCCTCAAATACGCCAAATTGATTTCACCACATGATAAGCTTTCCAATCATGTTAATGAACTCGTTCAAGGAATCATCGAAGGCGAGACGCGTGTTCTTGCTGCTTCGATGACGATGGAAGATGTTTTCAGAGGAACGAAAGAGTTTAAACAAGAAGTGTTTGCGAAAGTTCAACTTGAACTTAACCAGTTTGGGTTATTGATTTACAATGCAAATGTTAAACAGTTGGTTGATGTTCCAGGTCATGAGTATTTCTCATATTTAGGGCAAAAGACGCAGATGGAAGCGGCGAATCAAGCTAAGGTTGACATTGCGGAAGCTAGGATGAAAGGTGAGATTGGTTCGAAATTGAGGGAAGGACAAACGCTGCAGAATGCGGCGAAAATTGATGCGGAGACGAAGGTTATTGCCATGCAGAGAAGTGGAGAGGGTGAGAAGGAAGGAATTAAAGTGAGGAGTGAAGTGAAGGTTTTTGAGAATGCGAGAGAAGCTGAAGTGGCTCAGGCTAATTCTGAGTTGGCTAAGAAGAAAGCGGCCTGGAGTAAAGCGGCTCAAGTGGCTGAAGTGGAAGCTGCTAAAGCTGTGGCTCTTAGGGAAGCTGAGTTGCAAGGTGAGGTGGAGAGGATGAATGCTTTGACAACAACTGAGAAGCTTAAAGCTGAGTTTCTAAGTAAAGCCAGTGTTCAATATGAAACCAAGGTTAGTTATCTCCATGCAAATAAATGTATATAAAGTTATAACTCATGATTTGTTTATTACTATTCAATGGCCCTACATGTTGTTGCCTTTATGACCCTACAATGAGATTACAGTTGGCTTTTGATTGTTTGCTTCTCAAAAGTCAGAGGCATCCACTTGACAGAATATACATTATAAAAAGAGAAGTCGGGAATTTTTAATTGATGGGGCAGAAAATCCATTGCTAATATTCAATTTTGAGTGAAATTTGTGGTTTTCTCGTATATCAATTTGTACCTTTGCATCATAGTCTTTATCTAATTAAATTTCATGATAGAAGAGCTTTTCGTGTTTATAGGTTGTTTATTTAATGTGTCAGTATAAAACCATATTATTTGGTGATTGAAATTGTGGATGGTGTAGGTACAAGAAGCAAATTGGGAGCTGTACAAGAAACAAAAAGAGGCAGAAGCAATTCTGTATGAGAAGAAGACAGAGGCTGAAGCACAGAGAGCATTGGCAGATGCAACATTTTATGCTAGAAAGCAAGCAGCTGAAGCAGATCTATATGCAAAGAAAAAGGAGGCTGAGGGGATTATGGCACTTGGACAATCTCAAGGAGTGTATATAAGTACACTTCTGACTGCACTTGGAGGAAACTACGCTGCTCTAAGGGACTACTTGATGATAAATGGTGGCATGTTTCAAGAGATTGCAAAGATTAATGCTGAGGCAATTCGTGGACTTGAGCCTAAGATAAGTATATGGAGCAATGGTGGTGATAATGGTGGGGGAATAACAGAAGGTGGTATGAAAGATCTTGCTGGTGTGTACAAGATGTTGCCACCTCTGTTTAAGACTGTTCATGAGCAAACAGGAATGTTGCCTCCTTCTTGGATGGGAGCCTTGCCTGACAAAAGCACTTAACTAGCAGGATGGAAATATTAGGTTTATAGTTAGTATTAGTACCTTTCTATTTTATCCAGTAGTTTAGTAGTAGTGCCTTTTATTGTGTGATACATGTGTGCCATTCACTCCTTCTTTTATTAGTTTTGATTAGTTTAAGATTCAAAATCTTATATTATATGCTGATTTAATTTACATTTTTACATGCTTGGTACTATTATCTCATGAGATTAATTGATATACAATGGAGTCACTAAACCAATTCCTATTTGGGTCAGAGGCGACCAAGTAATTAATAAGCAGCTGCGCTGACCAACCGGTCTGATTTAAGCAGCAATGCTGATCAAGGAAGGTGGCAACAGAACAATTGAGTCATCTTGTTTCCTTGTTGTCTTACTGTTGTTTGTGAAGGATGTCAATGGCAAAAATTCTTTCCCATTTGAGTTATTTCATGCATAAGCCATGATAAAACATGGTGGACCAAAGAACACTGATAACTAAATGTATCACAAAGATCTCAACCAAAACAACGGTACCATATTAAAGTGGAAGCTTGAGAGTTAAAAATGAATCATATTAAAAGATTTGTAAAATGAATAGAGTGCTAAATACATAAAGTTGAGAACTAACCAACTATCAACTAAGTGTGTGTTTGGAAACCAAGTCTATCACCGCTACCGTGTGTTTAATGCCATATCCACCGTGTTTTCTTGAAGCAACAAAAGCTTTTGGCAAACGTACGGTCTCACCGTGATTTTGAACAAATCCCAAACATAGGGTAAATCTAACCTTCTAACTGAGTTGTTACTCTAAACAATTACTATCACATTAAAGAAACTAATTAATGCTAACTAAACTTAAGAGGATCCCGAACAACTAATAAATATTAGGAAAACTAAAATCATATTTTGACTGCCTCTCTGGTGTGGGGTACCACCGATGAGTCCATTGAGATAAACCTGCACAATAAAAAAAGCATCTTTCAGAAAGCCTTGAACTAATGCTCTAATTCCTAGAGTATGTTTTCTAACGGTAGGAAATGCATAACAGATGGAAATGATGTCAAAACCAATGTGCTAAAACGTGATAGCTCCTAACAATGACATATTGTAATGCTTAGCAGCCTCAGCTCATTCATAGTTCCCAACAATGACATATTGCAATGCTAGCTCATTCATAGTTCCCAACAATGACATATTGCAATGCTTAGCTATTTGATAGTTCCTAACCAATGTTTAAAAACTCTAGAGTTTACACGGTAGGGGCGGATCCACCCTTAAGTAGAAAACTTGTGATGTGCGTTATTTTTATAGACTAGAAAACACACATTAGGAAACAACAAATTAGAATTAGAATCACTTGTGATGTAATGATTTTAAAATTGATTGCTTGCTTTTTATAGACTAGAAAACTTGTGATGTGTGTTATTTTTAGTCCAACTTTTTTTATTACATTTCTTATTACTAAAATTAGAATTAAAACTATTACTATTACTGTAATTAGAAATTAATATAAAACGATAAATAGACTAACATAATAGTTGTTGCTCTAACTTCTGCACGAGAAATATTTGTTGCTAGACTAACATAATAGTTGTTGCTCTAACTTCTAAACGAGAAATATTATATATTTACATAACTTTAGCTATAAATTATATAATTTATGTTCTATGTTTTTTTTAAAATTTAAATAATATTTTAATATTACTTTGATAAATATCAAATCAATTTTATCGAACAAAACAACACATTCTCTATCAATTTGATTTGATAAAAATGGTCAGGTTCATAAAAAAATTACAAAAATTATATTTTATTAATTATTTTTAAAAAAACATATTAAACTAAACTTGATTTTTTACATTCTATCACAAATCACAAGTATAAAAGGTCCTGGCTCCGCCATGGAAACAACGGATGATTGAAAAAACGTAACTCAAGAATCGTAGCACGGAACGTAAGTTTCTAATAATGATAAAAAAAAAATTATATAAGCATAATTTTATACACATGTAAAAAATAATCATATATAAAAAAAAAATAAGTTCTAAATCATAACCAAAACTTCATAAGTTCACCATCTATATTCATAAATTCGTAAGTTATAGTATTAATTATAATAATCAAGTAATAAGGCATGAAAAAGGAATTGGATGATAATTATTTTTATTAGAGAATAAAAATAATTATTATAGGTTGAATCATTAAAAAGTTTCTCTTTTTAGATCTGAGACAATAATAATAATGATATATTGTTATCCAAATGAATGATGTACAGGTGAGAGATAACCTAACAATTGAAGCATCACCCATGTAGATAGAAGGTTAGAAAGTGAAGCAGTTGCGAGGTAAGGAGATTGCCTTGGTGAAGGTACTGTGGGATGGACCAGCTAGTGGGAGTTTGACTTGGGAGCATGAGGATCAGGTGTGAGAGTCATACCCGACTCTGTTTACCTCAGGTAATTTTCGAGGACGAGCCCAAAAATTTAGATTAAACTATTTAATCGATTATTTGTGATTTATGGTGGATTTATGAGATATAGTTGCGTGGTAAGGAGATTGTCTTGGTGAAGGTATTGTGGGATGGACCAGCTAGTGGGAGTTTGACTTGGGAGCGTGAAGATCAGGTGTGAGAGTCGTACCCGACTCTGTTTACCTCAGGTAATTTTCGAGGGCGAAAATTCTTTAAGTGAGGAAGAGTTATAAGACTCCAAAAATTTAGATTAAACTATTTAATCGATTATTTGTGATTTATGGTGGATTTATGAGATATATTTGTGGTATGTTGCGGGGTAGTGTTACATTAAGGGATAATTGAAAATTATTTAGATTTAAATAATTGAGTTCTAATAATAATAATTAAAATAAATAGATTTTTAAGGTGAAAGGTGAATAAAGGCATAAGGGGAATAACATAAAAGGGGTCTTATGGATAACTAAGTAAAGAGGAGAAAACATAGAGAGAAGATTCATTATGTACGGTCGTGAAGTTAGTTTTGGAGAAAAGTGAAAAGCGGCTAGGGAACAAGGAGAAGAGAAGAGGAATTCGTCCCTTAGAGGTTGAAAGAGGTCAAAGTGCTAAGAATTCGAGGTAAGAAGGTAATATCGGTTTATTATGATTGATAAAGGGTTAAGGTATATATAGGTTTGTTGTATGTGTGAGTTTGATATGCCATTGATTTGATGTTTGAAGGTTGTGACCTTAAGTGTGTTAATGGTTATTTAGAAATGATGAATTGATGTTATTATGTGTTTATTTGCCTTGATTCATGTATCATATGATACAATATGTTTTAGGATTGTTGAAGGTCAAAGCTTGGGGTTTGGGGTTTGTTGAAAGGATGAAAAACAATAAAGATTGCATAAAATCGCGTGAGAAATATGATTTTTTGGGCTCTATTACGACCCGTAATAGCTCTTACGGGTGGTCGTAATAGCCCTTTGGATTTTTGTACCAGAAACGTGGAAAAAGTAAAATGAATGACTGGGAGCATTACGGGTCGTAATGGGCACTACGGTTGGCCATAACAGCTCCCTGGTTTTTGTACTGTGAAATCGTTTTGATCATAACTTTTGATCTGTATGTCACAATGACGTCTTGTTCGAAGCGTTAGAAATCTAACACTCTAAACTATAACATGATGGAGATGAGTGGATTGTATCAGTGTTATTCCTATGTCAATTATGCATGTGAAGTTGATTGTTCATATGTTGTTTTTAACTATGATATGCTTTGATGTTTTACCTCATAACTTTCAAACCGTATGTCCAAATCGAGTACCGTTCGAAACATTGGGAAGCTGGTGTGCTGAACTATAATATGATAAAATAATATGAGATATGTGATGCCTTATTTGCATGCAATTTAGTTTTAATGAATCCGGAGGGTAAAAATGACTTAAATAATTGGGGAGCAATATATGTTGGTTATGTGTAAGTGAAACATGTGAGTTTTATGTGGTCATAGTGGTGACAAGAGGTTTGTACGCAAAATTCATGGAATCCTTAAATTATGTTTATATACTTCTGTGAATTAAGTAATTCTGAGATAGAATTACGATGAGTATATGGCTCACGAGTGATGAAGGAGGATCGTGTTATGTACAAGATTATATAAAATTGTGCATTAGTTGTATGCCATGCATCATCATGTCGTGTTATATAGAGATGGGCCTAAGTGGGAATCCATGATGGGTGTCTAGTCTCATATGGACTCCAGTGGGAGTCGAGTGGAGATAAGTCGTAGTTCAAGGGAACACACATTGCTTATCCATATTTTGACAGGAATCGGGTTAATATAAATGAATCGTATTTGGTTGTGTTGGTACCGCATGCATAGAGTCATGATGGTTGAGTCACATTGCATACATTAATATGATGTGGAATG
Source organism: Vicia villosa (assembly GCF_029867415.1). Taxonomy (NCBI): domain Eukaryota; kingdom Viridiplantae; phylum Streptophyta; class Magnoliopsida; order Fabales; family Fabaceae; genus Vicia; species Vicia villosa. The sequence goes on along the minus strand of NC_081182.1, from coordinate 23,036,823 downwards.
TGTACAATTAAATGTGCTTTAAATTGTGGTGTAATGATAATTGCGAAGTGCATGGTTTTATGATGCTAGAATGACAAAAGATGTTCATGTGCTATTGTGAAGTATTATGAGTATAAGGTGTTGATAAATGATGTGCTTTATATGATGATAATGTTGTTTGTAACTACTACTCTTTTCCTTGTATCTTTTATAATGAATTGTGATTACTCACCATTTCTGTTTGAATGTTACCTCCACGTGGGTAACGCGCAGGTGATCAGGAGTAGTTTCGTAGAGACTTTGAAGATAGCTTCAGAGTATTTTATTTAGTTTCGTTATTAGGAGGTGTCTTGCTGCTCTGATACGTAACATCAGGTTGGGAATGCTATATTTTGCGATTGTTATGTTCTTTTGATGTCGACATAAATTTATGATGGTTTGATTGTTAAAATAGTTTTAAATTGATGAAACTAATACTACGAGTTTTGAGAAGTTACGTATGATATTATGATGATGATTCCACTGCGAAGTTTTAAATGATACGTTGAATTATTATCATATGCATGTTTTAAATTGATGCAACCCGTGTTACGGAGCATGAATTGTTACCATGATGTTTTATGTGAAGTGTGACACGCTTTAGTGGTGATTCTACTTGAATTATTTTCGTAAATTATTTGCGAAATAATTACGGGGTTAGAAGGGTGTTAAAATATTAACTTTGGATGTACCTTCATAAGTTGTTTTGTGGATTTCCCAAGCATCCTTGGCTACAGTACAAGTGTTGATCAACCTAAAAACATTTTTGTCTACTCCATTGAATAGAGCATTCAAAGCCTTGGAGTTTCCAAGAGAAAATTTATCATCTTCATCAGACCAATCTTCTTCAGGTTTTAAGGACACATTTCATTCTTTGTCCTTTTCAACAGGATTCTCCCATCCTTTTAGAACAACCTTCCAACCCTTGTTATCCATGGATTTAAAAAAAGCCACCTTTCTGACTTTCCACCAGTCATAGTTTGAACCATCCAACAAAGGTGGTTTGTTGTTGTATCCTCCTTCTTTATCCATAGTACTAAAAAATATTCTCCCTGAAGTTCACCCAATAAACAGAATATGGTGTCTACTCTGATGCCAATTGAAATTCTAACACTTACAAAACAGATTCAAGACGGATGTCCTAACACAACATAATGTCAAGACAGACGTTATAACATTTGCTGATTGACAACACAAATATCAAAACTGAAATAAAATGCAGAATGATAAATAACACACTTAATTGTTAACCCAGATCAGTGTAACAACACCTAATTTGGGGGCTATCAATCTAGGAAGGAAATCCACAATTAGCAGTACTAGTTCAAAGTCTAAACAGTCTCAGTTTACAACTTCTCTCCTACTCACCACCCAGTGAAACTTCTACCTAGAAATCAACATCTAGACATGAGAAATCAACATCTCACTCTCATTCACCTCAATGATAAAAAATAGTCACACACCCCGTGACCAAAGGAACCAAATAGAAAGAGTATATTTTCAAATAAACAATACTTAGTCAAGAACCTTAACTAAGAACAATATTTAATCCATCTTAAAAGCTTCAATCAAGAACAATACTCAACTCTTTTTCTTAAAAGCTTCAAGAGTGAGAACACACGTCCACCTCAATGTATCAGAAGATTCATGAGTGACACAAAGAACAAAAACACACGAAGGACTTGAACTCCCCTCAAAACCTAAACCCTTATTGCACCCACGGTTTCCTTTATTTGTGAATGCTTGCTATACTAGGTTTAGCAAGTCTTCATTTATAGACTCTTGCAGTATGAGCTTGTACTTCTGAATAGAATCCAATCGTCTCCTTTTTCAATCAGCTGTAAAATCTTTACACAAAATAAGAACAAATCAAATCAAATCAAATCTAAGTTTCCTAAAAAATTCTCAATGATCCTTTTTTTTCTTCTGAAACTCGATCAAATATGTATTTCTCCTTGGCTGCGCCTGAATAAGTGTCTGAATCTTCCAGAATCTCATATTTTTCAAATATTCAAGGATTAAAATCCAATTTGAACTGTCAGGATGTTCTGGTATAGCATGTCACAATATCTGGCAGAGCATCTCTCAAAACACATATCAGTTGAACCTGTTATGACAGTTGGTCAAGATGTTAAAACATCTTGCTCAACATTAGTTAAGAACTATGTTTTAGCAAAATTATGTCATTACAAAACCATGAAAATAACACAAATTTTCTGAAAAATAGAAACATGTGTAGACATATGTAAGTCATGTGTCGACCTATATTGATGCATGTGTCGATTTGTATAAGGTTATGCGTTGACACATTCAAACATTAGTTATAGGCTTTAAAACTGCAGCACATCTGTTGACCTGAAAATCGTATGTGTCAACACATAGATTAACTTCTTTAGTATGTGTCAACCTAAGAAGTTGTATGTGTCGACACATTCAAACAGAAGCTACAAGCTTTAATATTGCAGTACATGTGTCGTCCTTTAAAAGGTATGTGTCGACACATACATTTGTGTTTTGAGCAAAAAGTAAATTTTAAAGCTTGCAATTGATTTTTAACGCTATGTAATTCATTTTTTATGCATGATACCTTTTTCAAACATGTTTTAGGTGCATGCTAAGATCCATAATGCTAAGGAGCACATGATGACTCAAAGATACCGTTCAACGTACATAAATGTTAAAGTTTTCCTAATTTTGACATCATTTAAAACATTTAATGGACAAATGCACTCACAAATGCTTCTTGACCAACACCCTTCCAAGCTTATGAACATTTTCCTCTCCTTTTTCTTTCTTTCTTTCTTGTCCTAACTCTCTCACTTTTTTTTAGTTTTCTCTCATAGAAGAATGAAATGATAAGAATGAGACTTTCGTCTTGGTTCGGGGTTATATAATGTCATGCTCAATTATCCAATTGCCCTTGTCACCAAGACTAATTCTCTAATACATGCCACTCTTGATTAGTAAGTGAATTAGCTCCCTAATTAATCCAATTATCACACTAATTCATTATTAGTGTCACAATATTGGGTATTAGGAGTCTAAGGTATTCTCATAATATTTTTTGTTTTTCTATATAGGTCGGAAATGTTAGATATGACGTTTTATTGTTTTCTTCTTGAAATTAAATATTTTATTTTTATATTAGTTTTCATTATAATGATGATATAAATTATACGAATTAATTATGGTTGATTCAGGTAGACGAACTCGCGAATAAAATTTTAGAAATTTGTTAGCCATTGAATTTCATTAGATTGATTTGATTTTTGTTCGAACTATATTTAGTTTAAATTTATCATAACTAATAAACACTCGACAATATATTTTTAATTCTTATTATTGAAAATGTCTTGTAGGATTAGTTTTTAGATTAATTTCAATCTAAATTTCTTTCTGATTAAGTGTGTACTAGTTTGTAGTGATAATTTTTTAATATTTAATATTATAAAATGATTTATAACTTAAAACTATGATATATTGGGGGTGTTTGATGCACTCCAACAGTGACCTTTTTATGCTCCAGCACTCACCGGTAAAGATATTTTTTCATGTAAACCAAACAAACAAATCAAAAGGACGTGATTGGCTTAAGGGAAGCCCTTTTTGAAGGCCATAAGCTGCATAGAGAGAAGGAAAGACATGACAAAGGGCGCGAAAAATGACACACACTTTTGCATTGAAGTCAAAAGCGGGACTGAAACTTCGTTGGGGAACGAGCCCAATCAATTCGTAACTATTTTGGCATTTTGTGATATTGTAGAGGGCTAGAGGGGAAGCTATTTATGGAGATTTAAGTTAAAAGTACATTTTTTAAGAGCTGTAAAAATTAATTAAAATTTTGTTGCTGTTGTTGTAAAAGTATACAATTTGGAGGTAGAGACTTCAGGGTATGTTTGTAGTGATGAAATAAGATGGAATAAACGGTATGAAATGAAATAAGGTTATGTTTTATTGTTTGGATTGATTAAAGATAGATGAATTATAGTGGTATCAGATAGAATGTATTTTCTTCTATTTCATCACTTTTTATCATTTTTTGTATTCTTTGAATTAGTCTAAATAACAAAATTTCTCCATTCTATCATAAAGTATCCAAAAAATAAAATGATAAATTTATTTTATTCTACTCCATTTTTGTTCTATTTCATCCCGCCTCCACTACATTCCACTCCATTTATTTTATTGTATTCAAACATAGCCTATGTAAAGAAAATAATTTTGTACTAAATTTGTATGAATCCTATTTGTTTCATTAATCTAATTCTATTTAATGGGGAGGTAAACACAAGTTATTTAATAAAAAGCATTAGTAAAATTTATATTAAAAAAGAAATTCAGTCCTCTGTGTTTGAGTTTTTATTTTCCTTTTTTTCAATTTTTTGTTGAATAATGTCTTATCTTATTCAGTGATGCATTTGTTTTTCTAAATTATATGAAATAAAAGTGTAATCTATTTTAAAAGTAAATCATAAAGAAGTCACAAACAAACTTGCAAATTCGTAGATTTGAATTGCACGGCTTATATTATAAATGATCCAACCCATGGAGAAAGATTTAAATATATCTGAAAATTTGGCTTAGCACCCACTTAGATGGGGAATCTATATACTCAACCCTATTAAAAAAATTTATAAAAAAAAGTATTTAGTATAAGAGTAAAAAATAGTTACACATGGAAAAAATCACATTCCATTTGAGCAACACACATTTGTGTGAGGCACACCATTTCTTCACTTAAAACCTTAAGATAATAGATGAGTATATTCTCTCACTTATATATGTTCAATTCACCAGATACATTTCTAATATGAGACTATTATCCACACTCACACTTGTTATATTCTCAAGATCTATGTGTATATTGTAACTCAAATAGAGTTAAAGAATAGATACCATGTAAAAAAGGTCATGATGACTTGGGTTATAAGAGTTTGGAAATATATAAAACTATAAAAAAAAATAAAAGTATTTCATTGAAAAAATAAACTTTGAATTTTTTTAACTTGTGTCATTATTGCATAAATTAGTATTTTCCAAACAATAAAATAAAAAGAGATAGTCTAACTTACCGTTATTATGAATTTGTTAAATTAACCTTAAGCATGGTTTAATAATTTGATTAAAATTTTCCCGGCATTTGTTAATGGTAGGGTAACCTTTGAGAGAAACGAGGTTAGTCTCAAACACCATTCCCGGAAACCAAATGTTTTCCAACACTTAAACTCTGTTCACACTCTCATCTCTCTCTCTCTCTCTCTCTCTCTCTCTCTCTCTCTCTCTCTCTCCATTCGCCACTGTCACTGAGTTTCCACACACAAACAAACTCCACTCTTTCTCCACTTTCATGTTCCTTACTCTCTCACACCATAATGCTTACTAGTTACCGGCCACTTCATTTTTGTTCCGTTCTCACATTTTTCTTCTTATTCTTCCACTCACACTTCACTTCAGGTAACAACATCTCACCAACACTTCTCTTTCCCTTTTCACTACAAACTTTTTGATTCTTTACTTTCCTTTTCTTTTCCAGGTCAACAAAATGATGTAACTGCTGTAACATTTTCTCGGTATGATGCACTTGCTGCTGAACCTGAACCTGAGCCTGAGCCTCAACCATATGGAAACTCACCACTTCCCTTATCTGCTCAGAGAACTAGAAGAAAAGATCCTTTAAATGGCTTCAATGAGTACACTAATGGATGGAACATCAGTGACCACCATTATTGGGCTGTAAGTAACCTCATTCAACCCTCACTCCTTTTGTTCTTTTTTTAGCTTCAAGTTTTGTTGTATGAAAATAGTTAGGTTTTGTTAACTATCACTGTTAAGGTTTAACATTTGAGCTTAGTTTATTCTATTCTGCAAAATACTGAAATATTCAACTATTTATGTTCTGTGAATGACTAATTTTAGTTAACATTGCAAAATTTTTTCAAGTGGTTAATTTAGTTTAAATAGATGGTTAATCACAATTTTAAACACGATTAACTATAACTTCAAGGTGTTAAAATTTATTGGCTTAATTGTGGTTAATTGAGTTTTTTCATTGAATGCAGTCAGTGGCATATACAGCAGTTCCTGTATTCAGCATTGCAGCAATCTGGTTCATAGGCTTTGGCTTCTGTTTATTACTTCTCATTGTTTGTTACTGCTGTCGGAAAAACGAGCCTTATGGCTATTCTCCAACATGCTACGCATTTTCCCTTATTCTTCTCATATTGTTCACAATTACAACATTGTATGTACACATCTCTTTCTCTTCCTTTGTTTTATTGATTTCTGATTTAGTTTAATCTGCATCAAAAATTACGCGTCTCTCTGTGTTAACAGGATTGGATGCGCGGTTTTATATTTTGGCCAAGGTAGTTTTCATCGCAGCACGACGTCAACGTTGCAGTATGTGGTATATCAAGCTGATTCTACTGTGGATAAATTAAGGAATGTTTCTGATTTCCTTGCTCAAGCTAAGCAAGTTGGAATTGACAGAGTTTTTCTCCCTGTGAATGTTCAAACTGACATCGATGAGGCAGAAACACATATCAACGCTTCTGTTGCCACAATTTCTGATAAAACAAAGGAGAATTCAGACAACATTCAAGATCTATTAGATTCTGTGTAATGATTTAATAGTTGACTAATTTTTAGGTCTTCAGCTTCGTATATCTTTTTGATTTTTCTGTATAAAATAAATATTGTGAGCCTGATACAGGAGGATGGCGCTCATCATAATAGCCGCAGTTATGCTGGTTTTGACGTTTCTTGGATTTCGTAAGTTTTTATGTCCAAGTTTAGATGTATAATATCTTATTCTTATTGAGGTATTATTTTTTCTGACTTGTTGTTACTATTCAGTGTTCTCAATTTTCGGAATGCAGGTCCTTGTGTACATGTAAGTGTAATATATTGTTACCATATACATTTATATAGTACTTTGATGATTCTTTGCTACTGAACATAACTCTTTCTTATCATTACATTTTCTCATCGAAAGCTTTGGTATGAATAATTGCAGCCTGGTAATCGCAGGATGGTTTCTTGTTACCGGCACCCTTATATTATGTGGCTTGTTCCTTATTCTCCACAAGTAAGTTTCCCTAAAATCGTAAAATCTGAACTCAATGGTTATCCCATATGGTTTTATAGGTATGCGCCTTATGTGAATTTGTAATGTTTAATATGTGCATGCTACTTTTGATAGTGTGACAGCAGATACATGTGTAGCCATGAATGAGTGGATCCAATATCCTACTGCAAATACAGCTCTTGATGATATTCTGCCCTGTGTGGACAACGCGACTGCTCAAGTAACGTTGTTACGAAGCAAAGAAGTGACTTCTGAACTAGTAAACTTGGTGAATCAGGTTATTACCAATGTTTCTAACATCAACTTTGCTCCCAACTTCACGCCATTGTATTACAATCAATCTGGTCCCTTGATGCCGCTTCTATGTGATCCATTTCATCCTGATATGACAGATAGACAGTGTGACTCTGGTGAAGTGAACCTAAGCAACGCAACACAGGTACATTAATTAAATTGAATCTTCATAAAACATTGGTTTGTGTTAACAATGTGAAGGTCATAATGTTGATTAGTTTTGGTATGATGCAGGTATATGGAAATTCTGTGTGCCAGGTTTCACCGTCCGAGATATGCATGACTCAAGGGCGTTTAACCCCAACCTTCTATAACCAAATATCCGCTGGAATAAACGTTGGTAATGCGTTATATATGTATGCACCTTCCCTTGTGGAGCTACAAGACTGCACATTCGTTCGAGAAACATTCACTGATATATACAATGATCATTGTCCTGGTCTACGGCGTTACAGTAGATGGATTTATGTTGGATTAGTAATGGTCTCTTTTGCTGTGATGTTCTCATTGATCTGCTGGGTTGTGTATGGAAGAGAACGGCGACATCGTCTGTATACAAAAGAGTCGAAAGATTCGAGAATAACAACACCTGCACCCAGAAATGCACCTGCTCCAAGAAATGCACCTGCACTCAGAAATGCACCTGCTCCAAGAAATGCACCTGCACTCAGAAATGCACCTGCTCCGAGAAATGCACCTGCACCAACAAATGCTCTGGCATTATATTCCTGAAGGAGACAAGGATATGTATTGAGTAATCACATTGATGATTGATGTTTTTTAACTAAGTTTAGATTTATTTTTCAGTGTTGGTGTATAATGTCGTAGCTTCTTTGTAATGACAATAGTACGAATTTTTATTTTAATGAAAAGAATGTGGTTATTTTATATGGGAACAAGGATAAGGAATGACTTATGAGACACAAGATAAGACAAAATTTACAGTTTGTAGTACTTTGGTGGACCTCAAATTGTAGGTGTTGGATTTTGGGCAATTTATCACGAGTTTCTCAATCCATCCCTAGATTGTAGATAGTTGACATTAGGGGTGTTTAAAATCAAACCGGTCCAATACAAAACCGCAAAATTGAACCGAACCAAATCGAAACCGCAAAAAACCGCATTTGGTTTGGATGTGTTTGGGTCATTTTTTACCAAAACCGCACGGTTCAGTTCGGTTTGCGGTTTATAATCTACAAACCAAACCGCGTTGCACTACAACCAACATTCACTCAACCCGCATCTAATCCAAACTCGAACTTATTGCCTTAGCCTTACAATTACGAATGATTTACCCTACCTCACACTTAAGGTTTCAATTTAAGTGTTCTTAAATCCTGCTTAGCGCTATCGTGCCTTCTTATCATCTTCTTTTCCAAGTACATATCATCTCTTCTTCTCTAGTCTCTCGTATCTTACGTTCATTCTTTTTCATCTTATTACTTTACTTTATTGTTCTGTCTTCCAATTACGTTTTTAATGTTCCTCTTAGTCTCTTATCTCTCCTCTCTTTCGCTCTTTCTTTTTTCATCTTCTCTAATCTTTCACTCTTTTTTTTCTATTTCATTATAATATATTTTATATTGTTTTATGCTAGTATTTTTTATTTTTCATTTCACTTTTATATAATCTTACTTTTGTATATTAAATAAAAAGTTATTGTCCAAATATGATGAGTTTTGTCATTATAATATATGTTATATATATATATATATATATATATATATGCCTCAATAATTTTGTTTTTTAAAACACCGAATCAATCCAAACCGCATTACTTTGGTTAGGTTTGATTTTATTTCTAAAAGTCTACCACACACTTTTTTCTCATGCGGTTCGGATGTTCTTTTACATCGAAACCGCCCAAACCACACCGCGAACACCCCTAATTGACATGAGATTTTTTGGGAATCGCTTATTCCATCTTAAGAGCATCTCCAATGCAAGTTGCTTAATGTACACTAGGATTCATAAGTTCTGGAACTTAGCATTTTTATCATTGGAGTAGATACACGTGGCGTTCTCGTTGCTTAAATATTTATGTAAGTTATATCATGAAACAATCCAAAAAGTAGGTTGTTTAGCATTAAATAATATTAATCTTGATAATTGGTGGGGTCAAATATAAATTGATTGGGCCACATATAGATTGCTTATTCAAATTACCATTGGAGTTGTTTAAATTGCCTAGATGTTGCTTAAATCCAATGTGGCAATTGGTCCCACAAAAAATAGCTCAAGTAACCAAAAATAAGTTCTCCCATTGGAGATGCTCTAAATGTGTGCATGTTTCGAGCAATAAAAAAGTGGGTGTTAGAGAGAGTGTTGAAAAGAGAGTGTTGCTAGCATTTTTCTATTTTAGAAATGCATTTTTAGACACACCATTCTCACATTAAAACACATCCTAAAGTGAGTCTCGTTTGATTTCCCCCTAAAAATTGGTCCAAAAATGTACTTTAGAATTCACCATATATGCGATGCACTTATGTATTTCTAATCGAGATACATTCATTTTGAGATAAATTGATTCGAAAATACATTTTCGAAATCATCTCAAATAAAATGCAGAAATGTATCTCCATATTCACACTAAATGTAATTATATTGTTTCTTTTAATTGGTTTTTAAAAGTCAAGTTGAGTTCTGTTTATTTTTGAATTCTTTACCCAACATAATCCATGTTCACTTATTTTTCACAATTCACATCTACAAGTAACAAACTCAATAATATTTACTCTCCTCCAAATATCATTTACCAAATTATTCACTCATACACCCTTATGAATCCCTCACCACTGTTCAGATCTTCCCAGAGCTAGCCACGGAGGTGGCTGCCTTATGCTTTTCTCCTTCGCAGCCACCCGAAGCAACCGACCTGCCATAGAGACACGGCGGTCTTTTTTCCACCACCGTTTCCCATTATTCCACTACGTGGCAACCTTTTACTCATTCCCATAACGCCTCGTTTTATTTTTACGAAAAGCCTTGGCATGGAAATTTCAGAATTGAATTTGAAAAGTCACGTTTTTTCAAAACCCCAACCGAAACGTCTTCATAGATTTCCAACGGTAATTAACTGCCAAACACCAGCATATATAATTCCCATCACATCCAGACAAATGTTCTCACAGTTTTTTTCGTTTTCTGTTTCTCCATCATTCAACAAATTCTCTCTCAGAGTACTCTTCTCAGTTCTCAGTGGCGGCACTTTCTTCTTCTACCGCCGCCACTGCCATTACAACATTCCATAAACAATAATAAACTCAAACATGGAGTATCAATTCAATGACCCTTATGAAACTTCCATTGATCCGAGTTTCTTCGATATAACTAACCCCACACTAGCAGATTTATCCATTACTGACAACAATGCACCCCACCAAAATCATCATGGAGTATTTCAACAGTCACATGATACTAACTTTAATCATCATTTTTCCAACCATAATGGTATACTTCAACAGGAACATGGTACTAATGATTTCGAAATGTCACAGAATGATTCATTTGATTACAATGCAATGTCATCTCATCCAATGCATGAGGATCAACAAACTCAACCTTTGAATCAGATTCCGGTTTCGATGAACCAAACCGATGCAATGACACTTGATCAATGGCCACCCACACCAATTCCATATTTTTGCAGTTGTTGTCAAGTTCTCAGAGAAATCATCCATGCAAATGGTTAGTTAGTCTTTAATCGTATACAACAAGACCCTAATAAATTTATGTATGTATGTATGATTCGATTTGATTCGATTATATTTTTTGCATGGTGAATAGGTAGTCAATTCGAAAAGCTTGAGATTCATGGAAGGTTGGGTTTGATTACCCATGCAATTCATCATCAGACACCTGTTAATGGAGACCTACCAATTAGTCAAATGATTGAGTATGTTCTAAGCCTAAATTCACTATTTATTATTTGCATGTTATTATGTTATGACAAATTTAAATAATCAAATTTTTCTTTTAACAGTTTAAGCAGAAAAAGCCTTGATGAAATAAAGAATTATCTGGCGCAATACTGCATGGAGCATATTTTAGAAGGATACTTTATTCTTCAAGATCCCATGTCTGCATATTATGAAACTCTTTGCACTGGATTGGATTGGATTGAAGATTTTAACATGGAGGGTCCTGTTGATAATAATCAAAATAATTCAGGTTTGTCTTATTTTGTTTCTTTTTTATATGTTATTATTTTTTTATGCTTAGTTGAGTTTGAATTGTTAATGTTATTTTGTTAGATGAAATGGTGGAGCAAGAGCAAGAACAACAGCAAGTGAGTGAGAATGGAAATCCTATTACTGATAAAAAGAACCTCTCAGAACAGGTAACAATTATATGTTTCTCTTTGTTTTCTTGAACAATAAGTTATTAATTTGATTTTGATATATATATTTATATCCTATTGTATTGTATTTAACAGAGGGAAAAAGCGGGAAAATTGACATTGAATGATTTATGCGATTATTTTCATCTACCTATTGAGGAAGCAGCGAAAACTGTGGATTTGTGTCCAACAGTTCTCAAGAAAACATGTCGTAAAGCAGGATTAGCAAGATGGCCTCACCGAAAGGTAAACTTTTTGTGTGTTATTAATACATAATTTTTTATTGGACGACAGTGTAAAACCATCTGTCTATCATGCATGTCATTTAAATTCGACGAATATTGCTTTTTGCTGATTTAATACATGTTAAAATATGAGCAACAGGTGAAAAGCCTTTTGAAGCAGATAGCATTACTAGGAACTCAATTGGAAAAACAAGAACCGGCGACAAGGGCAAGGACTGAAGAGGATATTAGCAGGCTTAAGCAAGAAATGATTGATCATTGTGGTGGACATATACCAACAGCCATGTATAACATCGCCGCCTTCTTGCCACCAAAATATCAGAAGCGCCAGTAGTTCATGGTTCAATTGTTCTGGAGAAGCTAGAGTGCCTAAATCGATATATTGATTCTTAACTTGTACAAAATGTATATGATATATGATAGTTTGGTGTGTTTTTTTTGTTTGTTTGTTTTGGTTTGTGATTACTTTAGATTGAATGGTGGTGGTGATAATGTACATAAAGTACCAAAGAATTTGCCCATATTTTATAAGGTGTTTTAATTTTTTAAAAATATTTTAATGGCATCTTGAAATGAGTGCATGCACATAATTGTATACAACCTCATATAATATCCTACTGTGTAAAATTCTGATGTAAGATTTGGAATATATATCTAGCATCGCTCTCACAGAGAAATTATATTTTTACACTAAATGTAACACTTACATCTCAATACTCTTTAGAATGTATAATAATTATTTTTTTTAATATTTTGACATAGACAAACATATATCCATGTTGTATTTTCGGTGTAAATATATGGTGTATGATTCTTGGGGTTAGAATAGCAAGCCTCTTGCTCATATATTAAAGGTGGTAAATAATGTGGGTTGTATTTTTTTTTTTAGGGAAATGATATTTGTACACCAGGGATTACACTTACACCGTACATCTATACAGTTTTGTTTTTTTAGAATATTTAACAATTATTTTTTTGGTTTAATTGCAACTTTGGTCCCTCTATCTAGTCATTTTCTTGATTTTGATCCCCCACTTTAAAAACTACTATTTTAGTCTCTTTTTAAAGTTTTTTGTTCAATTTTGGTCCCCTTCAAATCTGGGGATATTTTTTAATGAGGTGGCGTTATTTTTCTTATGTGTCAATGCCATGTCATTTTAAGATAATTTTTTTAATTTATTATTTTAATTTTTTAAAATTTACTTTTTAATAATTAAATATTTTTAGTTATTTTATTTTATACTTTTCCCTTTATTTATTTAGGCTTAATTGCAATTTTGGTCCTCTTATTTAGCAATTTTCTTGATTTTGATCGCCCACTTTAAAAATCACTATCATTTTTTAAGTTTTCTTTTCAATTTTGGTTCCCCATTCAAATCTGGGGGTATTTTTTTAATGAGCTGGTGCGTTATTTTTGCTTATGTATCAATGCCATGTCATTTTAATATAATTTTTTTTATTCATTAGTTTATTTTATTAAAAATTTCTTTCTAATAATTAAATATTTTTAGTTATTTTATTTTATACATATTTATTTATTTAGAAAGTAAATATTACATTACATATAAACACTAATTTTTGGACTTAAAAATTCAATGTAGGACTTAAAGAGACAGGAAGAGTTCAAAACTTAAATGCTTTGCGGAAATGTTCGTCGTTCTCCATTCTTTGCAAGTGAATCCTCACACCTACAAGCTCTCCATTATGGCTACTGGTTTCTTTATGATTCTTTGGTTGCTCATCTAAGTCCGACTTTCTAATTTGCAGAAACTGATGCTGGTTTTAAGCCAACCCAGTCAAAGGTTAGGCTTGCAATAGTTCAAAATATTTGTAAATAAATTGTGTACCCTTCGCTACAGTGACCTTTTTTCTGTTGAACATTGTTGTGATAATTTACTTTCTTAAAAAATCATATTGGCTACAATTACATATTATACGGTGCACATATAAAGATGCATCATGTGTGTTCCATTAATCCTTCCAAGAAAATACAAGTGCTCGTGCTTTTTCATATTTGTGTATACATGTATACTCCTATGAAGTACGAAACCACGGGAAATCTAAATTCTCTGCTTCTAAATTCTCATCATAATATTTCAAGTTAAAATCTTATGACTGGTTTTTTCTGCTTATTAAATACTCAAATTCTCATGCAAAACTGGTTTTTTCTACTAATTAAATACTCAAAAGTACTCCACTTATCTCTTATTTACAATTAACAGTTGTTTCTGTTGAAATTAGCACGGGTACAAAAATGTTAACTCCTGCACAGCTCGAAAAGGAGTACCAAGAGGGGATACTAAAAATGCACAATCAATATAATGAAGAAGCTGATGCCACTGAAGAGGATAACCCGGTTATAATTGTCAATCCACCAAACAAGAAAGCTAAGCACTTGGCATTTCTAAAGAGGGTATGACTTGGAATGGAGTGCTTGATTATGGAGAGTTTGTAGGTGTGAGGATTCACTTGCAAAGAATGGGGAAAGACGAACATTTCCGCAAAGCATTCAAGTTTTGAACTCTTCCCATTTCTTTTAAGTCCCACGTTGAATTTTTAAGGGGGACAACTTCTCTACCCATCATAAAAAGTTGGATAGTGTACCTTCCACCAATCACATGATGCCATCTAATCTTAACACATTTAATTATTTATTAAATATTATAATTGTTTGTTGTTTTCAAAGCATTTTACATAGGAGGTAACCTTACCCAAATTTTTGAGTTGGGTAGATAAGAATTCACCATTTTTAAGTCCAAAAACTAGTGTTTATAATATACTTTTATACTTGATTTGTTGTATTGTTAGAAATTGGGTTGCACTTATAAAGAAGTTGGAGTTTAGGCCCAAACATATATTTTAGAACAATTAATATTTAATTTTTAAATAAATAAATGACTTAATTGCAACTTTGTCCTCTTATTTAGCTATTTTCTTGATTTTGATCTCCACTTTAAAAACCACTATTTTGGTCTCTTTTTAAGTTTTTTTTTCAATTTTGGTCCCCCTTCAAATTTGGAGGTATTTTTTAATAAGGTGGCGTTATTTTTGCTTATGTGTCAACGCCGTGTCATTTTAATATAATTTTTTTAATTTATTATTTTAATTTCTTAAAATTTTCTTTTTAATAATTATATATTTTTTAATTTATTATTTTTAGCTATGGGGAATTGCCCATCAATTAAAACTTAACTTAAGTAAAACAACGGATATTTGTCCGCCCATGTTGGTTCAGTAGCGTTGCGTATGACGCAAGAAATTTTTTTCCTTTTAAATTTTTTTATGTTGTGTATTTTATGTATATTAGTTTAACGAGATTCCATATCTTTATTTGAAAAGTGATTTTAATTTAATTTGATGGAAGGTGGAAGAGTTAATTACATCTGTGTGTGGACAACCTGTGCAGGAAGAAGCACCCTGTTTTGGACTGATATCATAGATGACAAAATAAAAATAAAAATAAAATATTAATCAAAATAAAATAAATAACAATTAATAGAAATTGACATTTTATTTAAAGTATAGTACTAAGTTGATTGAAAATATTATATAAAATACGAATAGTAGCCTTCATGGTCCACGTGGAAGAAGGAAAAATTTGAAATTGGAAACTTCAAATGAATTTTAAAGTTTGGTAAGGAAATGTTGAACAATAATGGAAATTTGTTTACGAGAAACATTGCCGCCACCAGCTAGCTGGTTGGCCATGTGCCATTTCATACATAATTCAATAATAATTGTGGTATAATTGTTCATTGTTGAAATTGCTGTTTTTACCACTTCAATTGGCGTAATCGGTTATAGTGGTTGTCGTAACCGATTACGAACCCGTGAAACAGAATTACTGGAGGTGTTGAAGTTGCGTAACCGGTTACGCTGTTTGCCACCGGTTACACTGAAGCTTAACTGTTTTTCTGTTTCTGTTTTGGGTGTTTTAATTCATTCCAATCATTTTGTAATGTGTACTATATAAGGAGCTCACTACTCCTATTTGTTGTTAATGCCAATTTATCATCTCACCCTCTCTCTCTCTCTCTCTCTCTCTCTCTCTCTCTCTCTCTCTCTCTCTCTCTCTCTCTCTCTCTCTCTCTCTCTCTCTCTCTCTCTCTCTCTCTCTCTCTCTCTCTCTCTCTCTCTCTCTCTCTCTCTCTCTCTCTCTCTCTCTCTCTCTCTCTCTCTTATTTTACTCTCTATTCTCTAATCTTTATCTTCTTCAATTCATCATTTTCTCCATTAAAGAAACCTTAATTTGATTCGTATGTTCCAACATTTGGCATCAAGAGCACTGGTTCTGATCCGATTCCGCTGCAACAATGAGTTCCAATGATCGAATTCCTTCCAATTTACCGATTCTTGATTCGAAGAATTACGATAAGTGGTCTAAACAAATGAAGGTCTTGTTTGGATACCAAGAAGTTCTTGATATCGTCAACAATGGTGTCACACCACTTGGGGCTGAACCTACAACTGCACATCAAGCCACTTTCAGGGAAGAGAAGAAGAAAGATTACAAAGCTCTCTTCTTGATACACTCTTGCGTCGATGGTGATAATTTCGAAAAGGTCGGTGATTGCGAGTCCGCGAAGCAAGCTTGGTTAATTCTTGAGAAAGCATATGCTGGGGCTGCGAAGGCGAAGGTTGTGAGGTTACAAACTCACAAGAGGCAATTCGAGTTAACGCAAATGGAAGAGAAGGAAACGATCAACGATTATGTGACGCGCATTACGCGCTTAGTGAATCAAATCAAGTCGTGTGGGGAAACCATCTTAGAGCAGAATGTTGTGTCAAAAATTTTACGTTCGTTAACGTCAAGATTCGACAACATTGTAGTTGCTATTGAAGAGTCGAAGGACCTTACGTCGTTGAGCAAGGATGAGCTTCAAAGTTCCTTAGAAGCACATGAACAAAGAATGGACGAGAGAGGAAGCGATAAGGCAAAGGCGGAGATAGCTTTGCAAGCTCGTTTCAATGAAAGGAGTAAAGGTTCGAAAGGGAAATGGCCTTTGAAAGAGAAGCAAGGCGATGGTGAATCTAAACATTCGAAGGGACAAAAGGGTGAGAGCAGCAACTCAAACAGTTATGGTGATCGGAGCAACGCGAGAGGTGGAAAACCAAGAGACATGAGCAAAATACAATGCTGGAAATGTAAGAAACTTGGGCATTTTCAAGCAAAGTGTGGTGCTAAACAACTTGAATCTAAAGGGGATGAAGCCAAGGTTGCGAGGAAAGAGGTGGATGATGAAGCCACACTATTAATGATGATTACCGATGAGTGTGACGGCATGACAGAGGTGCTGGACAGCAGCTGCAAGTCACGGGACAGCAGCTGCAGCAGTGCAGAAAATGCGACAGTTTTGAGTTCGGAACAAAATGTGATGATTTCGGTTCGAGATGGAACTCAAGGCAACGAGGAATGGTACTTAGACTCCGGATGTTCAACGCATATGACGGGAAGAAGAGATTGGTTTGTGCAAATCAATCAAGTGGCGAAAAATAAAGTGAAGTTTGCGGACGATTCCACTCTCATGGCTGAAGGTGTCGGTGATGTGTTGATCGAGAAAAAGGATGGTGGACATTTTATGATCAAGGATGTGCTATATATTCCAGGTATTAAATGTAATCTTTTGAGTATTGGTCAATTGCTCGAAAAGGGTTATAACATACGTTTGGAAGATAAGATCTTGCGGGTTGTTGATGCTAGTGGTGTGTTGATCCTAAAGGCTCCTATGGCTACCAATAGGACTTTCAAAGTTGAGCTGAAAGTATTGGAGCATAGGTGTTTAGCTACAGCTGCAAGTAGAGAGGAGTGGCTATGGAATTATCATTTCGGTCACTTGAATTTTCGTGATCTCAAAGCGTTGCAACAAGAAGGTATGGTTACCGGGCTGCCACACATTAACGTTCCAGCTGAGTTGTGTGAAGAATGTGTGAAAAGAAAGCAACACAAAGGAAGATTTAGCAAGGATGCGGGTCATATGACCAAAGCACACCTTGAGGTGGTGTATTCGGATGTTTGTGGACCTATGCAAGTGGACACATTCGGTGGCAATCAATATTTTGTCACGTTCATTGATGATTTTAGTAGAAAGTTGTGGACCTACATCATCAAGAGAAAGGATGAGGTGTTTGATGTAGTCAAGAAGTTCAAGTCCATGGCGGAGAGGCAATCCGGTCACAAGTTGAAAACTCTCAAAACGGATGGTGGAGGTGAGTATACCTCGGTTGCGTTTGGGAAGTATTGTGATGATGAGGGTATAGTGCGTGAGGTTGTACCACCCTATACGCCGCAGCAAAATGGTATTGCCGAGAGGAAAAATCGCTCGATTATGAACATGGTTCGAAGCATGTTAAGCGGTAAAAATCTACCGAAGGAACTATGGGGAGAAGCGGTCTCTACAGCCACTTACTTGTTGAATCGTTGTCCTACAAAGAAGCTCGAGAAGCTTACACCGGAAGAGGCTTGGTGTGGATTCAAACCAAATCTAAGTCATTTGCGAATATTCGGTTCGGTGGCTTATAGACATGTGTCGGGTCAACTAAGAAAGAAGTTGGACGACAAAGGAGAGGAAATGATATTCGTTGGATATCACTCTACAGGCGGTTACAAACTGTTCGATGCGAGAAATCGGAAGATTCTGATTAGTCGAGATGTTATTTTTGAAGAAAATAACAGCAGCAGTCACAGCGTAACCGGTTATGGCCAGCTAGTACAAACTGGCGTAACAGGTTACAGACAGGAAAAACAGAGCATGAATTCTGCAGAGAACAGCGTAACTGGTTACGGCCAGCCAGTTCAAATAGGTGTAACCGGTTACGAGCAGAACAGAATCCCAACTGCTATGTTTTTTGATGATCCAGTCAGTCCCGAAACAGTTCCGCAGCCCCCGAATGATGTTCAAACTGAAGAAAATCGTAGAAGATCAACAAGGCAAATGGTGTTGCCCTCTAGACTCCAAGAATGCGAGAGATTCCAAGATAATGAAGTTAATAATGAAGGTGATTTCGTGCATTTTGCGCTTATGGCCGAATCCGAACCGGTGAATACGGAGGAGGCTCTAAGGGATCCAAAATGGATTTGTGCAATGAAAGAGGAGCTGGAATCAATCGAGAAGAATGGTACTTGGGAGTTAGTTGATCTACCTCATGGTAAAAAGCCGATTAGTGTACGTTGGGTCTATAAAGTGAAAGCAAATCCGAAGGGCGAGATAATCAAGTATAAGGCTCGATTGGTAGCAAAAGGATTTTTGCAACGTGAAGGAATAGACTTTGAGGAGGTGTTTGCTCCTGTAGCTAGGCTTGAGACCATCCGGTTGGTTGTTGGTATTGCAAACAACAACAATTGGAACGTTTATCAAATGGATGTCAAATCTGCGTTTTTGAACGTTCCACTTGATGAAGAGGTTTATGTTGGACAGCCCCCCGGTTTTGTAGTGAAGAATCAAGAGATGAGATACTACAAGTTGAATAAAGCCTTGTATGGTTTGAAACAAGCTCCAAGAGCTTGGAACAAACGCATAGATGGTTTTCTTGTCGACATTAACTTCAAGCGGTGTGTGTCCGAACATGGCGTATATGTGAGATCGAATGCTAAGGATGGTGTGATAATTCTTTGCCTATATGTGGACGATCTCTTGATTACCGGAAGCTCTAAGGAGAGTATTTCAAGGTTTAAGAAGGAACTCATGAGTGAGTTTGAGATGGCGGACCTTGGTATCATGAAATACTTCCTTGGCATAGAGTTCCAAAAGTCAAAAATGGGACTGCTCATGCACCAAAGGAGGTATGCACTTGAGATCTTGAAGAGGTGTGAAATGGAGCATTGTAATGTTGCCATTACACCATGTGAGGCAAGACTACAGCTGTCCAAGAGTGAGGATGAGCAAGATGTTGATCCAACTCAATATCGAAGATTGATTGGATCATTGCGGTATTTGTGCAATACGCGACCGGACTTGGCATTTAGTGTCGGTATTGCGAGTAGCTTCATGGAGAGACCAAAGGTATCTCATATTGCAACTGTCAAGAGGATCCTTAGATACATTAAAGGGACTCTTGGTTGTGGAATTCTCTTTCCGACATCGGATACGGGCCGAAAGTGTGATTTACTTGGTTTCACCGATTCCAATTGGTGTGGTGATAAGGATGATAGAAAGTCAACGGCTGGATACATCTTTATGCTAGGTAGAACTCCAATCTCTTGGTGTTCGAAAAAGGAACCGGTGGTAGCACTCTCATCTTGTGAGGCCGAGTATATTACGGCATCGCTGTGTGCTTGCCAAGCCATGTGGCTTATGAATCTATTGATGGAGCTTAATAGTAGTGAGGGTGAGGCTATTACTCTCCTTGTTGATAATGTTTATGCGATTAATCTTGCGAAGAATCCAATTGCACACGGAAGGAGCAAGCATATAGAGATGCGGTTTCATTATTTGAGGGAGTTAGTGAGCGATGGAAAGTTACGATTGAAATATTGTCGAAGCGAAGATCAAGTGGCTGACTTGTTGACCAAGGGGGGTGACAAATGAAGTGTTCAATAAGCTGAGAATGAAACTGAGCATGCTTGATTTGGACCAACTGAAGTGAGGTGGTGTGTTGAAACTGATGTTTTTACCACTTCAGTTGGCGTAACCGGTTACAGTGGTTGTCGTAACCGGTTACGAACCCGTGAAACAGAGTTACTGGAGGTGTTGAAGTTGCGTAACCGGTTACGCTGTTTGCCGTAACCGGTTTACACTGAAGCTTAACTGTTTTTCTGTTTCTGTTTTGGGTGTTTTAATTTATTCCAATCATTTTGTAATGTGTTACTATATAAGGAGCTCACTACTCCTATTTGTTGTTAATGCCAATTTATCATCTCACCCTCAATCTACTTACTCTCTCTATCTCTCTCTCTCTCTCTCTCTCTCTCTCTCTCTCTCTCTCTCTCTCTCTCTCTCTCTCTCTCTCTCTCTCTCTCTCTCTCTCTCTCTCTCTCTCTCTCTCTCTCTCTCTCTCTCTCTCTCTCTCTCTCTCTCTCTCTCTCTCTCTCTCTCTCTCTCTCTCTCTCTCATCTCTCTCATTTTACTCTCTATTCTCTAATCTTCATCTTCTTCAATTCATCATTTTCTCCATTAAAGAAACCTTAATTTGATTCGTATGTTCCAATTCATAACCACTTTTTTTTTTCACAGTTTGGAGACAAAACGATAGTAACCATAAAAAAAGTTTGTATCCGAGATAAGATAACATATATATATATATATATATATATATATATATATATATATATATATATATATATATATATATATAAAATCAACACTTAAAATATATTCATTTCATTTCAATGGAAAAAAAGGTAATATTTTAGATAAGAATTAAAAACATATATATTTTGTTGTAAAATATGGAGGTTGACACGAGTGTATTTACAATCTGAAAAAAAATAATATCTAATGCAATATGACAAAGATGGGAAGAAACTTCTATTTTAAAGAGAGTTAGTTTACGGAAATTAAATTTATTACAGTCAATTTTTAACGTATTTATGTATTTAAAAAATTTTTCCTTCGTTAGATCAAAATTAAACAGTTAAATTTTAATAATATTTCTAATTTATATTAAATAAAATATTTAATTTAAAATTTTAATTGTTTGATCTTAATTCAACGACCAAAAAATATCGAATGCGGCAAATAGACGATTACGGGATAGTGGTCTGACTTTACGCAATATCCTACACATTTTCTTGGATAGGGATCCATGGTTTTGTTACATATTGAAAAATTCAACATGAGCAGAAATAAAACTGAGATTTAAGATTAAGCACAAATTGTATTTGCTAAAGTATAATAAGAGACAATCTTTAATGATGTAGGATTGTTTAAGAGTTTTAAGATTGTTATTGGTGTTAGAACAAGATTACGCGGAGTGGTGACAAGCTCTATATCTAAAAAATTTAGGTGGATTGAGTGTTCTATCAACTTCCTTAGTTGGGGTATTTATAGTGTGGTCTATTGGGTCTGGAGTTATGGATCAGATGAAGGGTTATTTTCTCCTCTCTTAGGAACATGAATGGTTATTACTCCTATTTTTGTGGGGAACATTGTCACTCCTTTTGACTAAATTTTATAGCGTTGGTGCTCCAAAGACATGTATATCCCTATGTTACTCATGTGGGTGATGAGTGGTTCAACCCAAGCCTAACATAGGTAAGTCATACCACCAAAGGGCAAATGTTACGACCAATGAACGCGTGTTATGATTAATGAGCGACTACGACATCACCTTGGGAGGTTGAGGTGTTACCTATGCACTTTCCTCGATCTGGTTTGTCTTGCCTTCCATATATAAATGGATTACCCAGTACGTAGTCCCTCAAGCAAGAGATCTTGTAAAGAGAATAATGATTTAGTTTAGGTTCTCATGCAAGAATTTAAGTTAGGTTCCTCATGCGGGACTTCAAGTTGAGTCTCTCAGGAGAGACTTTAAGTTAAGTCTCAAGTGAGAATTTAACTCAAGTCCCTCATGCGAGAGTTCTAGTTGAGTCCCTCATATGATACTTTAAGTCAAGTCCCTCAGGAGAGACTTTAAGTTATATCTCTCTAGTGACACTTTAAGTTGAGTCCCTGAAGCGAGACTTTAAGTTAAATCTCTCAGGCGAGACTTTAACTCGAGTCATTCAGGCGAGACTTCAAGTTGAGTTCCTCATAAAAGATTTTAAGTTGAGTCCATCAGGCCATACTTTAAGTCAAGTCCCTTAAGAGATACTTTAAGTTATATCTTTCAGGCGAGACTTTAAGTTGAGTCCCTCGGGCTAGATTTTAAGTTAGATGTCTAAGGCTAGACTTTAAGTTGAGTTCTTTGGGCGAGACTTCAAGTTGAGTCTCTCAAGCGAGACTTTAATTTGAGTCCATCAGGTGAGACTTTAAGATGAGCCCCTCAGTAGATAATTTAAGTTGATTTATTAGTTTTTTACTCATTAAAGGGTTTAAGACATGGCAAATTTTACGCATCATGGGAATTCATTTAGTATCGGTTCAATATTTCTATTATCCTTTGGGCGACAAGGATCTTCCCATGGAAGTCCAACATTAATGTTGCATATGAGGGTGACAAGAATCTTCCAATGGAAGTCCATCATTAACGTTGCCTCTAAGAGTGGAAAAGACCTTTCAATGGAATTCTTGAATTAAAATCACCTCTGAGAGAGGCAAGGATCTTCCAATGGAAGTTCAACATTTCCTCTGATGGAGACAAGGATCTTCCCATGAAAGGCTAACATTAACATTACCTCTGAGGGCGGCAAGGATTTGCCAATGAAAATCCATAATTAACATAAACTAGTGATGCGCTTATTTTATATGAACACAATAACAAATCAATTTTAAGATAGTTCATATATTAGCGGGCTAAATGCCATTGCCTCATTAAAAATAGAAAAACAAGGCATGTCTATCTATAATAGTATCTTAGTTAACTGATTTCTATGTTATTGGGATGAGTCTTCCATTCATCGCCTCGATTTTTTAAGCTTCGTGAGTTAACTTCTAATATATGTGGTATGAACCCTCCTAGTTAGGTTGTAGCTTACCTAATTGAGGTGGCACAACAACCTTATGGATTTATATGCTTGCAAAGAAAAATTTATGAAGTTGTAATGAAAAATTTACAAATTTTGAAAAATAGAACTTATGAAACTAGGTCAAACATCTCCATCCCCGCATCCAGCCGTCAGTTTCCTCGTGAGAATGCGCTCCATCAGTGCTGGATGCACACCCAACCAACCAACCCATCAACCTGTTAAGCTAGAACATAATTCCTTTAATACTGTATCACAATCTCCTATTTTCTATCTAGAACTTAAGAGAATATAAAGTCCCTATTCTATTACCCATGCTATTGTCAACATGTAAAAAATTCAGCCTAAATTATTGACTTGCAAGTAACAATATATAACATGTGACGTACCGAACTGAATTTGTTCAACCAAACCGCCACTGACTTTTTCATTTTTAGTGCTCACAATGTCGTAATGTATTTTTAATGGGGCCAACTTCATTACCCTTCAATTAAAAGTGGGTAATTTTACCCATCTGACTTGGCTAAAATATATTGGTGTAAAATTAGGTTACTTGACATATCATTAAAAAGGTTGTATTTTTAATTGTTGCAGCATAATTCTTTATAATTACAATTGCATTCATTATGTTTTCAATGCACTAATTACAATTGCATCCATTATATTTCCAATGCACTAATGAATAAATTTTGTTCGCTTGCCTCTATAAAATAATTGAAGTTTAATGATCACTCTTACTTTGATATACAATGTTTTTTTATGTAATTATTATTTTTTAATAATAAAACTTTATACTACTTTAACACATAATTTAATTACATACTGTTTACTATATAGTATATTGGCAAATAAAAATTTTATATAATTTTTCAAAAATATTTATTTATTTGTTACATTCTATTCTATATTTCTATTATAACTATTACATTATTTATTTACTCCACATCTAAATCCACATCTAAATCCACATCTAAATTGTTATTTTATATTTTATTTATAATAATGAAAATATATCACTAGTTGATATGAATAATTGTATATAAAAATATTAATTTTTTTAAAATATTAAATGTGGGATAAAACTTTTTTTTAATTATCAATTTATTTTATTAAAAAAATAGTCTGATACAATTAATTTTCAATTTTTTGATTATGTGAATTGTAGTCGGGGTAGTTGATGGTTGATCTCTGGGTGTCTGATTTGTACATTTTTTGAATTTCCACATGAGTTAGTCCGTGTTAGACATTATGGACCCGTTGATAAGCAATTGTCGACTAGAAGGCTATGGGCCTCGAGAAGTAAGTTGGGCCAAGTAGATAGGTTGTTTTTCATCGATCAAGGCCCATTATGTGAGAAAGTAAAGGGCTGTCGACGGAGCTGGTGAAACACTTGCAAAAGGTCAATCTCAGTTGTCACAAACAATTGCATCGCATTGATCATTCATCATGCATTGAAAATTTCAATAGCATGCATAGAAATAAATTTCATGATCATTTACATTTTCTGAGGTCTTGTTGCTATCAATATCTTACCTTGAGATCTAAGTCCAACTTACTTGGCATTTACAAAAACAGATGTTTGTCCTTTCTTTACTTATCCAGTGCCAATCTTGGATGATTGTCTCCTCTTTTGCTCCAGTGTCATTCCTTGATATCATTTCTCACTTCATTCAATGCTACTCTCGGATGTTGTGATCCTCACTTTATTCAGTGCCATTCTTGAATATCGTGATTTCTTTTGCTTCAGTGCCATTCTTGGATATCATTTCTCACTTCTTTCAATGATATTCTCGGATGCTGTGATCCTCAATTTATTCCGTGCTACTCTTGAATATTATGATTCCTTTTGCTCCAGTGCCATTCCTGGATATTATTTCTCACTTCATTCAATGCTATTCTCGGATGTTGTGATCCTCACTTTATTCAGTGCCATTCTTGAATATCGTGATTTCTTTTGCTTCAGTGCCATTCCTGGATATCATTTCTCACTTCTTTCAATGCTATTCTCGGATGATGTGATCCTCAATTTATTCAGTGCTATTCTTGAATATCACGATTCCTTTTGCTCCAGTGCCATTCCTGGATATTATTTCTCACTTCATTCAATGTTATTCTCGGATGTTGTGATCCTCACTTTATTCAGTGCCATTCTTGAATATCGTGATTTCTTTTGCTTCAGTGCCATTCCTGGATATCATTTCTCACTTCTTTCAATGCTATTCTCGGATGATGTGATCCTCAATTTATTCAGTGCTATTCTTGAATATCACGATTCCTTTTGCTCCAGTGCCATTCCTGGATATTATTTCTCACTTCATTCAATGCTATTCTCGGATGTTGTGATCCTCACTTTATCAGTGCCATTCTTGAATATCGTGATTTCTTTTGCCCGAGTGCTATTCTTGGATATCATTTCTCACTTCATTCAATGCTATTATTGGATGTTGTGATCCTCACTTTATTCAGTGCTATTCTTGAATATCGTGATTTCTTTTATTCCAGTGCCATTCCTGGATATCATTTCTCACTTTATTCAAAGCTATTCTCGAATGTTGTGATCCTCACTTTATTCAGTGCCATTCTTGAATATCGTGATTCCTTTTATCCGGTGCCATTTCTGGATATTATTTCTCACTTTATTGAATGCTATTCTCGGATGTTGTGATCCTCACTTGATTCAATGTCATTCTTGGATATCGTGATCACTTTTATCCAGTGTGATTCCTGTATGTCCTTTCCAAATTCATTCATGTTCTACTCTTGAATGATTTTTGATGTGGGTTCTGAAGATCTTTCTTTCTAAACATCTCTGTTGATTCTCCGTCCAGAGTTCCTTTCTTGTTTTACTCTTGAAAGCTTCTGTTGACTGTCTTTAGCTGAAAGCTTCTGTTCCTTTCTTGTTTTTCTTGTTGCGATTTCCTGTATAAAACCAGTCCCAATTCTTGCGATTCCTTCACCTTACAAGTCCTAAATTATCATCTAAACTCAGAATTTCATCATATAACCACAACTCTATGTTTTCCCCATTATAGACCTCATTCTATTGCAAACTAGCACCTCTAATTAAAATAATCTCAACTAATTATTCTAAAATACTCCCAATTCCCGATAATCCTCATAACACACATGAACATCACATAAATCACCAAAACACCATATATCATCGTTAAAACATCACAAACTTCACAAGGACTCACATATTCAAACTAAATTAATTAAATAACTAATTAAATAATTAATCTAAATTTTCGGGGTGTTACATGGTGGACCTCTAGGAAAGATTGAGAATTTTTTTAAGTTGTTTGATTCTTTGTTCAATTTACACAGTTTAGACAATTTTATATTTAAAATTCTAGTTGGTGTTCTTCTGGTGAAGGAAAGAGTCAATAAAAAAAGACCATTTCTAGTGGAAGACTTTTGAATTGTGATTTGAGAAGGAGGCGGTGGATCTCGATTGATGAAATTTTCAATTTGTTTGTTTCTTAGTCCATTTTACACAATATGGACGGTACAATATTGAAAATTCTAGTCGATGAAAAAATAGTCAGTTAAGAAATATCATTTATAGTGGAAGGTCTATGAATTATGATCCGAAAAGGTGATGGTGGATTTTCGAAAATGCATTTAAACCATATTTTATTAATTTAAAATATTTAATGATTATTGATTTATTTTAAATAAAATAAGGAATATAAAATATTTTTCCACATATGTTCAATAAAATCACTCATAATATTTTTCCACATACACTTTTGTAAAAATATTTTTAAAATAAATTTATGAAAATGAAAATATGATAGATTTGATAGAATGCATGTGTAAAAAATAATACTACCATAAATTTATTAATTAATAATATATTTTATAAATTATTTAAATTTAAATAAAAATAAATGAAGTAATTTTTATTGAATAATATTTGAAAATAAAATATGTTAAGCAATTTGTTTGAGGGCCGTTGATAGAAAAATAAATTGAATGAGGAGCACTTCACATAGTGTAGTTTAAGAAAAATAAATGAAGTAATTTTTATTGAATAATATTTGAAAATAAAATATTTTAAGCAATTTGTTTGAGGGCCGTTGATAGAAAAATAAATTGAATGAGGAGCACTTCACATAGTGTAGTTTAAGAAAAATAAATGATAAGAATAAAATAAATGGATTAGAAAACATTTGCATCAAAAAGTAAAATGGTGGCTACACAAAAGTAGAGGTAAAAATATCATTAATGATTTTGGGGTAAATTTATAAATATTTAAAAATAAGTCTATTAATAATGACTGAAACATAATTGACACATAAGTGTTTTTAATGATTGACAAGTCAGATGGGTAGACTACCCAACTTTTTTGAAAAGGGTAGATAAGAATTCACCATCTTTAATTCAATCTTCCAAACTTTGGAATAACAACACTAAGTACAATTTTCTGTGTAAGAAAACATGGCTTACCATTTTTCTGTACCTTTTTTTTATTCTAATGATGCTTGCTTTTAAAGCAGGACCAAGTCTAATCTCTTGTTTAAGGCAACTTGTTTGTTATGATCTTTATTTAAGAGGCTTGTAAAGAATTAAATGACCAATTATGTCCTTAAAATTATTGGACTATGTCGACATATCAAGTCACATTATAATTTCAATATTTTAAAGATACCTCAAATTATTAAATTTACTTTTTAATAATATTTAAAATATTATAATCACTGAATGTAAATATAAATTTTTAAATTTAAAGTATAATAAGTCGTTACTTATGAAATAGATTCAAGTGTATGATATATGATTTTTAAATTGTTGGAATGGAGTGGTATAGAATTTTACAATATATTTTATTGCCATTAAGAATAAAACACATGAAGAATAGTAATCTCGATGAAGTGAATGGTTTTTGTTTTTCCTCACATCTTATACATATATCAATATAATATACCGCCATTTTTTTTCTTTTTCTTTCACCACATTTTATTTGTGTTTTCTTTTAACTTACATATCAAAATTGAAAATGATTAGACAATATCCTTTTTTAGAGGAGAAATGTCAATCACGCTAATAATTTAATATTAATTCAAACAATAAAGAAGTTAATATGTTTAGGAATGATAAAATTCTAAATCATAAATTAACTTCAATTTCCTTGATCACTAAAATACAAAGCATTCCTAAAGGAACTCCTCTTGTGTTCAAATTATGTTGTTAATTAGCCTTTGTATGTATTGTGGAGAGATTTTGTACATCTGCCATAGTTCACTTACATCGCCCTTATTACCACAAATATTACAGCTCCTCACATGAATAGCACGAATAGATGGAAAATATGTTTTAATCACATAAAGGCAAGTAACAACGGTTTTTTAATAAAACTTTATGGACATCAATATGCTTAATTCGATTACAAACATCGTACAACAGTCTCTAAGACATAAGATGGATGATATAATCTCAAAGTGATAAGTATGATAATTCAACAAATGATTAGGATATTTAAACTAATCATAGAAAACTCCACTACAACATATCAATCATTGACACTTCAAATGGGTTGAATTGATTATGTATTAGCTAGTGAATTTCATTCTATAATCAAATCTTGATTTTTCATGGTTCGGCATTGAATTTAATTTTTCAAATCCATCCATCTTCCTACAAAGGGACATAGGTACATAATGGTAGTTGTGGATTATTTCTCGAAATGGTTAGAACTTAGAAGGAATTCCCCTAAAATATGTAGAGCAAAAATATGTGATAGATTTCATCGAAGATCACATTGTATACATTGTATGTAATTTTGAACTACCATATACACTAACTACTAATAGATTTCACGTGTTTATATGAAAAAAGGGTTGTTGAGAATCAAGTGTGAGGAAGAAGTACCACATTGGTTAAAAAAGGAAAGAATGAACACTTTTTAAATGAGAGAACCCACACATCTATCACCTTAAGATTTTAGGTGGAGATGTGGTGTGCCTCTCACAAAGGCGTGTCCCAAGTAAAATTCTCCCTCCTTGACCCCCTCCAAGTTGCCTCCAACAGTGGTAGGTGTGTCCTAAGTAAAGTGCTCCCTCCTTGACCCCCTCCAAGTTGCCTCCAACAAGGGTGATATAAGGTGATTTTACAAACATAAAATTATTGGCTTCAACATGTTACCACACACAAACAGGTAAATCGAAGCCACAAACAAGATCTTGATCAGTGTAATCAAGAAACATGAAGAAAAGCCATGAAACTGGAATGATACTTTACGAGCTTATAGAAATTCACCCAAGTGAGAAGTAGGAACTACACTCTTTAAATTGGTTTATGGACAAACTAAATGGTTACTCCTTGAACTAAATTTATAATCTCTCTTATTGTAAAGAAAAAAAATGATATTCTAGCTCAAGACTATTAAAACATGATGCATAGTAAATTGAACAACTTGAACGAAGAAAGATGATTAACTTTGAAGTCAATGGCTAAACGACCAAATACATTGCATAATACAATAAAAAAATAGAGAAAGTTGACCCATGAAGAAAAACACAATGAACAAATTGTAGAAGAGATTGGATAACCTCCTAAGCCTAAAGCAAGTGTGTTTTTCGAGTGTCGTTGAAGTCCGATTCCTTTTCCAAAAGAGAGATATTCATGTAGAAAATGCATGCTAATATAATGAACCTTAGAGAAAAGCAATTGTTGATATGAGGGTCTCTTCAATCACTCCAAGCCTCTTATTCTCTTCGTCAAGCTATAACTGAAGATTAACCATGCAAGATGTAACTTCAAGTTGAATGTCTGCGAGTTTTTAAATCCCGTGAACAACATAATTTTGTTGATCATTAAGATAATAGGAGAAATTGAGGCAGAGTTTTTGGTGCTCCAACGCAGTACCAAAATAATTAATGGAAGTTTGAATGAAGGGAGAATCAATTTGAAGTCTATTTGAAACAATTTGATGAAAACAAAAGGTCATATCTCTTGGGAATCAAAGATAGAATTTAATTTCATGCAACTCGGCATATTTATGTGCCAGGACGATATTGAGATCAAGTTCAGTTATAAGTGTATCAAGGATGTGGCAAAGGAAAACTGAGTTCCCCGTCAACCTCTAAACATCATGCATCCTAGAAGAGGCCCTAAAAATAAGTGACACTACTACAAAAAACACATGTAACGACGGACGCGAAATACGTTTGATGTCGGTTACAGAAGCGAGGTAAACAAGGGCGTCATAAAAGGTTACTCCTTATCGCCTCGGTCATTAAAACGATGAGGGGTTAAGTTACCTACACGTGGATTTGATTCCCATCGTCAACATTTTTATTATTTTCATAACTCGATGGCGCGCCCAATATTCTTACCTCGATTTATTTTAGAAGCTGAGGGGTTGTGGTTTTTTTCCTACTATCGTTTGCACTGAATTATAGAAACATATTACAGAACACAGAACCATATTTTGCAGATTCCTGAAATAGAGACATTGTACATTTTCCCCATTCCTCAATCTAAAATAGAAATATTCCTTGATTAACACCAAATGCAAATCCAAAATGGCACACACTTTATAATTCTACATCAAACCTAAAACAAATGATTAAGAAATAAAAACAAAAAATCATTTACTTACTAGTTTTCTCATATACCCTCTTCATGATCACGACGGATATCATACACATCATCTAAACCATTTTCTTCAGATGATTGACTTACACGTGTTGCTAAGCAAGAAGTTTCATAGTTAAAATCTTGATTTTCATCAGTACTATCGGGAAGATGTTTTCCTTAAAGAACAAGTGATCATCTAGTGTTAAATGGACCACTAACATAAAAAACTTGTTTTGCTTGGTTTGCCATGATGGGTGGTTCATTCTTGTAAGTTGCCTTTCAAAGATAAACCCTTGTGATTCCTAATTTATCGGTTTCTACACCAGTTTTACTGTCTATCCACCTATAGTTAAATAAAGACAGTTCAAAATAAACATAGTCGATCTCCAAAATCTCCTCAATGATTCCAAAGTACACCGTAAATGCTATTACGAGATTTTTATCTTTGGAACTAGAAAAGTACATGGATTCAGCCTCAACCATAATGTAACACCCTTCTACCCAATATATATTTCGCGAGTAATTTTAAATCAATTTATTAAAATACAAGCATCAACAAAAGTGTCACATCGTCATAAAACATCATATATATATATATATATATATATATATATATATATATATATATATATATATATATATATATATATATATATATATATATATATATATATATATATATATATATATATATATATATATATATATATATCATCTTGCTCCGTAACACGGGTTCTCTACATATTAACAATTAAAATTTCTTTTGAAACGTCAACATAAATTCAAATGTCATGCAGCGGAATCTCAACATTAAAATAAAGTAACAATTATCCATCACGTTTCATCATTCGTGATTTAAATCTTAAAATTAACTTCAAGCCACTAATGGTAACTCATAGAATCATGTTCTCAAACAATTAAAGTATTCAAATCATACAATCCCAACCCGATGTTACATATCAGAGCAAGACCATTTAATCAATGGAAAAATTAAACGACTCTGGAGTTATCCCTACTCCTTAATAAGCTAGTCCTGATCACCTGCACGTTACCCGCGTGGAGGTAACATTCAAACAGAAAGGGTGTGTAAATCATAATCATTATAAAAGTCATAGGAAATAAATATAGCATTCATATCAAGAAAACAACAATCATATAACATCATTTAACATATTCCATCACATAACAACAATCATCAATTCTTCACGTCAGAACATCATAAATCCAAGAATCAATCAAATACTTCACCTAAAATATACCAAACATCACCTTTCAATAATCAATCAAAAACATCACTTAATCCAAGTATTGTGCAATGCCATAAATAATGAAATGCTACTTCATAATACTCATGCATGTGGTACCAAAACATCACTGATGACTTAGTCATCGTTGTTCTCCAAAGATCCCCACTAATAGGATCGATTCCTGTTTGGAATCGGAGCAACTCACAAGTTGCACTCATATTCATCATACATTATCATAAGCTCCATATTACACACATCATCATAACATCATCAATTCATCATTTTATTCATACCTCATCACATGTTTCATACATACATATATCATCACAATAACATCAAACTTCATAGTACACAAGTCAAGTAACAACATGACATAGCTAAATTAATTCACAATAAAAAGCGTTACATAGTGATATATCACCACATGGCCTCATCACCTCTTCATAGGGAAAACACACATCATCATAATGAAAATACACCTCAAGTTATATCATGACGTGGTTACGTCAATTCATAACGGAGAGCATACTTACTATGTTATCACCACATCGTCTCATCACTCAATCCTAATACAAGCACTAGAAAACTACATCCTAGGATTAATTTCATTCTACCAGGGTATAATTGATTGCATTATTTTTCCAACGCTTCAAACGGCGCATCAAATAGAGTCTGAAAACTCAAGATATGGCCTTTACAAAATTCTGATTTTGACTCCATTCGCTCGACGAATGCGATGGCTTGCCTGACGAATAGGTAGTAGCTAAACCTCTTGAACCATTCGCCCGGCGAATCTGATAGCACAGCAAACCTGAAAGTGCAATTTTTACCGTTGGAGGCCTTCCGCACCACTGAATTTGATTTTGTAAAAAGCCCCAGTTTCAGAATTCGAAATCCTACATTTATAACAGTCTATAACACTTATTTAGAGCTCCTAACCTCATAAATCCATCAAGGATTCGTCCATCCATATATTCAAATAACGATTTTCACCAATTTCGTCAAGCTTCATCCTAGGTTCATCAATCCAACAAAAACCTCAAATACAACATACAATTATCTAGACCCTAAATCAATTATAATAACAATGATAAACTCCCCTTACCTTAGATTGTAGTTAGCTTTGATTCTCGCTGCGTTCTCTCTATGAATTCCTCTGTCCCTAGCTCTCTTCCTTTGTCTCTTCTTTAAACTTCGATCGTACATAATGAATCCTTTTTCCCTCTTTTATCTTTTGACCTTTAGGACCCATAATATGGTTTTCCTCTTTTTGCCCTCACTTAACCTCTTACAATTTACTATTTCGCCATTATCATCTCTAACACCAATAATATTCTATTTTATTTACTAATTAAAATAATTCCACTTATTATTCTAATTTTATAAATTATTCTAAAATACTCCAAATTTCTTCAATACACCTAAGCATCACACAAATCCCCGCAACATCACATGAGTCATCAAAACATCACATAAGTCATCATACCCTCAAACATCACAGATCCTCACAAACCATCATAAGGACTCAACATAACATTACATATTCAAATGTTTCACAATAACTCAGATAAACATCACATAATCATCGTATTCATCAAAACATCATGATACCTCATAATAACTCACATAAAAACACCAAAGCATCACATATATCGAACACTTCACGATGACTCAGATATTCATGCCAAATTAATTAACTAAATAATTAATCTAGAATTCGGGGTGTTACACATAACACCACTATTTTGTATGGTGCTACGATCATCCTTTAATTTTGTACAGAACAAATATTTTCTAATGTCGTATGCACTTCAAGTAATGACATTAAACTTAGGCATACGTGACAATTATTTGCAATTATCCGATGCACCACTCTCTTTAGAAATACTTTCATTAAACCAATCTATGAAAGTTCTGTTATGCTCTGTCAACAACCATTTTTCTTTCATCCGGGGGGTATTTTTCCTTTATAAGAGCTTTGTGCGCGGTCAAGTAAGGATCAACTTCACTAAAGTTATTCAATATATACAAATGTGCTTGAAGAATTACTTGTTGACTAAATGTCTTAACATTTAAACCTTGAATACCTCTACCATAATGACGAGTCTCGGGAACTCCTATAAAGTTCGCATCTGACAAATAATTTGTACAAAACTCAATAGCTTCTTTTGTGATGTACCTTTCTACGATCGAAGCTTCTGGACGGTGATGATTCCTTGTATACCATTTGAAAATCTTCATGTAAGACTCTTCCAGATACATCCACCGCGAATAAACTGGACGGTTTGAGGGTCAGTTCTGGCATCAAGTGGTTCCAGCCCCCTCCCGATCGTAGTTGCGAGGGATCGAACCATGGTCCTCCCTACCAAGTTCAGCACCAATCACCACTGAACCAACTAACGATTGATAATAATCATGAGATTTTAAGCCAATTAACTTGTGATCGTTCTCTGACACAAGTTTCTTCATATTTAATGAGTATCATTGGAGAACTTTAATTAGGGGTGGCAAAACGGGCCCGGCCCGCGGGGAAAGCCCGTTTTACCCGCATTTTTTCGCGGAGCGGGGTAAGGTTTTAGGCCCGCTCTCTTTCATGTGCCCGCCCCGCCCTCCCCCGTTTTTTTTGCGGGCTTTTGCGGGCATGAGCTTTTTCATACAATTTTACTATTTTAGGCCTAAAAGGTTCAATGCCCGCGGGCTTTCCCCGCCCCGCCCTCATTTTTTTGCCGGACGGGGCAAGATTTTAGACCCGCACTCTTTAATATGCCCGCCCCATCCGCCCCGTTTTTTCACGGACTTTTGCGGGACGGGCCTAAACGGGTCGGACATGCCCGTTTGCCACCCCTAACTTTAATACCCTACAAAAAATTGCAATTTTTTTTGTTGTCTTTTTTAGAAAGAGTGTGACATGTCAGGACAAATAAGTTTTATTTCCTTTTTTGTTTTAATAATCAATTGTGTGATATTTATTAAAAAATCAAATAATTAAAATTAAAAAATAAAATAAAATTTATTATAGACACCCACTAATATTGATTAATCTTAAAACATTCAAGGTTGAGAGTGATTTGTTTTGTTGTAATATTTGATCTTGTTTGTTTTTACTATTGTAAATGTTGAGCTATTTTTATATTGTTGATTCACATCTCCTTTAAAATATGTTTACGATAATTATATTTTAAATTCTTCTAGAAACAAAACTATGTTGAAAAGTATACGGTGTGAATTTGATAAACAAAGATTTCGTGTTGAAGGCTAATCAAATAAAAAAGAAAAATTGTGCATAAATATATGAAATTAATTTTGATAGACTGTTTAATGTAATTTTTTAAATACAATATAATTCATTATTTATATTTTTGGATAGATACAATCAATTATGTTTAATAATGCTTAAATATGATTGATTTTTGTTAGAAGATCCTCACATTTGATTTTTGAATATCTTTTTATTATGTTTAATAATACTTAAATTTATGAATCATCGTTTGATATCTAATAATAAAATTTGTATTTATATTTGTTGTACCGATGATATTTTTTTCTAAATCATATTTTTTTTGATATTAAGATAAAAATAATAAATTTTTTTTACTAAACTCGTAAAAATTAAATTGGAGTTAATAATATCTATAGTTTAAAAAATTCTTTTTCTAACATATTAATTTACAGTAGAATTTTTTTTCTATAAGTCATTGGATTATACTTATAAGAAAATATTTATTTTTTAAATAAATTGAATAACTAATATATTAAAAATAGAGACTAAATGCATTATTCATTCAATAAATTTTAAAAATATATATATTTTTATAAATAGGAATAAATGGAGTATTTGTTAGTGATCCCTAAAAAGTGAAATAACCTGTTGTATATCAATGCAATCATTCCATTTAGTATATTTGTCTTGAATTTTAAATAATTTGTAATCATTTTATTCTGTAATTGTCATTAATAAAATATGATTTTTACTATAAAAAAAAGGGTTTTAAATCTTATATAATTATAGCATAATATAATGATTTTTCTGAAAAAGGAAAATTACAAGGATTTATTTACATTTTAAAACTATAACGACATTTTAAAAATAAACCTAATTAATTTATATAGTTTTATAATTATTGAGACAACGCATCGAAATTAATGATTTTAAATGTTTAATTATAGTTTAATAATTTTGTTTCATTAAATTAATTGTACTGTATATCTTTTTTATCAAAATTTGGATGTGGTTTTGTGGTATTTCCATTCGACCGTTTCCGCAATATTCTACTACGTGGCAGCATGTAACCAGTTAGACAAACCCAACGCCTCGTCTTTTCATCGTTTCTATAAGTCCACATCTCATAAGCCGTTAGATCTAATCCCTAACCATAACTTAACCCCACAACCCAACTTTTCTACGCAATTCATTAAAACAAACCAACTAACTAACCCTCACTTAACCATGGTTAAGTGAACTAACATACACGAAACTTTTATTATGTCGAAAACACCCTCGCTCTTCCAATTAATCACTCTTTCGCCTCTTTCTTTGCAATCTATTTAACCAGCCTCCGAGACTCGCTAGGTTTGCCAAATCAATTTCCCAAAGGGGTCCTTAACAGGACTCAACCCTAACCCTAGCAGCCTCTCTCTTTTCTCTCTCTACCTCTTCTCTTTCTCTCTCTTGAATTACAAAAATGTCTTCTTCATCTTCCCGAGAAAAACCTTGTGGTCCTGTGCTTCGTTCACTCTCACCTTCTGGTAGATTTTGTTCCTATACACAATCCAGAACCCCTTTCTCTACACCCTCATCAGCTTTCGCTTCTTCCATAAGCTCTTCCTTTTCGTCACCAGCTTCCTCTTTTCACATAGAAAACAATGATAATCACTACAATCATCACCATCATAATTATCAACACAATAGTCACCACCGTTCAGCTTCACCCACTCGTGTGAATCTATACTCCCCAAACTCACGATCGGCCGGTTTACGATTTTCGATCGATCCCCGGTCTATCTCACCGAACCGGTCCATTTCGAATCATGTTATCACAACCAAAAAGAACCGTCCAATTCCGGCTCAGAAGAAGACGTGTATGTGTTCGCCAACGAATCATCCCGGTTCTTTCAGATGCAGTCTTCACAAGAACGTTGGGAGTCACAACACAAGCGCTGATTCATATCCCTCTACTCGGCTCAACATGCGTAGATCTGCGATGAAGAATTCGCTTGTGAGGATCGGTGGTGTGGAAGGAGAATGGGTGAAAAGAGCTTTGACAGCGTTGATTCGACCTTCTTCGCATCAACAGAGGAGAAGATCGGCGTTCGAGCCAAGGCCTAGTCGTCTCTCCGTCATGAGCAAGGCTGGAGATCTTTGATTTTGCCTGTTTTTCATTTTTCAGGTTTGATCTTGTTTATCACGCTTTTGCGGTGGTTGATCTACACCCACTGCGTTGATCTGCCGCGAGATCGGTGGATTCCGGCGTGCAGTTAGGTTAAAGCGCGTCATCTCCGTCAAGTTTTGGCAGCATATCGATGAATCAGACATCGGAGAAAACCGTTGAAGAATTTCTGATTAGATCTATTGAGATTGGATATGGACTCGTATTGCATTTTGTACATAACATTTGCTATGGAAGCAGAGAATATTGGACTTTTTTTGTTTATTTTTACAGTCACAAAATCGTTTCTTGAAAATTAAAAATAAATTTACTTATATTAATTAAATAACTAAAATCAAAAACTGAATTGAAACCTAAGAATTGGTATTAATCACTCCATTGACAATTTCATTCTTCTCCTCTCTGCAGCGTATTCTGACTGACTACGTTATTCCGTCTATTGCCATTTCCCGTTTCCGTTTGGGGTGTGCCGTTGTGTTTGGACCGTTCCGTTCACCCATGTGCCGTGACGTACGTTACGTTCGTTCAGTTGCGATGCGTATGGTGTCAGGTATATTTATTTTTCACTTTAATTTTTATGTTATATTATCATTAATTATTTAAATGTCTTAAGTATTTCATTTCATTATTAATTGATTTGTTTATTTTTCATTTTATTTGCAGGTTGGTTGTTAAGTGGACCAGACGGATTCCATCTCTGAGAAAGGAATTATTAAATTGGAATAATATTAGTAATTAATTTGATGAAAGCTGGAAGAATTAATGGGACATCTGTATACAACCTGTGCGGGAAGGAGCACCCTGCTTGCTTTGGACATAAAGAAAAATTAATACTACAATTATTGACCAAATAAAATAAAATAAAAAACAATTATTGACCAAATAAAATAAAATAAAAAACAATTATTGACCAAATAAAATAAAATAAATAATAATTAAGAGAAATAAATTTTAATCTTAAATAGAGTACCAACTTGTTTAAAAAATATATGAAAACCGAGTATTAGCCTCCAATGATGGTCCACACGGAAGAGGGAAAAATTCGAAATTGAAAACTTAAAATAAATTTCAAAGTTTGGCAAGGAAATATAGAAAAATGATGGAATCTTATTTATGAGACATTGTCCAATGCAAGAAAACTAGCTGGCTATGTGCTGTTTGTAAGAAATAAATACGTGTTTATACTTGGAATGTGGATTTCTCCAATCTCTATATCCATTGGTCAAAAAAGGAGAAAAAATAGACAAGTCACAAGGATCGCTTATAACCGACGCAGTTGTGAATATTTTGGTACTACTAGTAGTAGTGGTAGGTTAGTGGATTAGATTAGGGATAGAGCGCGCAAAGTGTCAAAAAGTGGTCCAGCTGGGTTACCTGACTTGATTGATATCCATACATGTGTCGTGTTCAGCGTAGCATGTTATCTTTATCTTCCTAAAAAAACAGCTAGCGGGTGGCATGTCAGAATTGCATCCTTACTTTTTACCTGATTTGTGGGCCATAAGTAACCGTTCTCATCCGATATTTCTGCACTCTTCAATAAGGCCATATAAACAATTACGCCTTTTGGCTTTTCTACAACTACATTTTGGAGTTGGGTTGTCGCACTAATTGTGTGGGGGTGTCATAACAGCCAAACACTTATTTGAACCTTATTGCATGTGATGCACCATAGGGTTTAAGATGTTTACACATAAAGCTTAAAACTTTTACTTTGCCGACTTGGTATTTGGTTTGTAGACCGTCTTTAGTTTCAACTTTTAACCTTTAATAGTAGAAGGTGAATTCTTATCTACCCAACTAAATAAATTGAATAAAGTTACCTTCAATATAAAATGTCGTGGAAACAATCAAAGAATATACTATTTAATAATTAATTAAATAAGATAAAACTAAATAATACAATATGATTGGTGAAAGGTACATTACTCAACTTTTTGTGATGGGTAGAGAAGTTATCCCCTTAATAAAATTTACTACACAAAACCCAATGATATAATACCTAAGTAAGTAAGGTTTAATGCTTGAATATGGATTGATTCATATGAAATTTTGCAAAGGAGTTTAAGATTGGTAGAGGTCTAAGGAGAAATGCTACTTTTACATTTATTTGTACACTTACACCGTAATATATACAGTAAATATATATTTATTATTTTTTTAATCATTTCTTTTCCACTTTGGTATTAGTGATGTACTAGAACAAATGTATCTGCATACGGTTTAGAGTGCAATGGTGTAGTAAAATGATGTACACATAGCATAGCTCAGGTCTAAAATAAGGGATTTGTTGTCCCATTTTCTTTTTCTATTTTATTGTAGAAAGTTTCAAGCTACTCATGAGAAAAATAGTTGATATAAAAAATATCGTTGGATATAAATTTGATAGAGGGGAGGGAAGTTTAAGATGTTTATACATAGAGCTTAAAACTTTTTCTTTGTCGGCTTAGTATTTAGTTTGTAGACTGTCCTGAGTTTCAACACTTAATGGAAATTACCGCACAAAATCCAATGATATAATACCTAAGTAAGTTTTAATACTTGAATATGGATTCATTCATACGAAGTTTTGCAAAGGAGTTCGAGGTTGGTAGAGGTCTAAGACAAGGGATCTGTTGTCCGCTTTCTTTCTTCTTTTTTGTAGAAAGTTTTAAGCTACTCATGAGAAAAGTAGTTGATATAAAAAATATCGTTGGATGTAAGTTTGATGGAGGGGAAGAAAGTTTAAGATGTTCATACATAGAGCCTAAAACTTTTTCTTTGCCGACTTGGTATTTGGTTTGTAAATCGTTATGAGTTTCAACACTTAATGGAAATTGCCGCACAAAACTCAATGATATAATACCTAAATAAGTAAGGTTGAATGCTCGAATATGGATTCATTGATACGAAGTTTTGCAAAGGAGTTTGAGGTTGGTAGAGGTCTAAGTCAAGGGATTTGTTGTCCCCTTTCCTTTTTTTTTTTTGTTATAGAAAGTTTCAAGCTACTCAAGAAAAAAGTAGTTGATATAAAAAATATCGTTAGATATAAATTTAATGGAGAGGAGGAAAGTTCTTCTCATTAATATAATTCATTAATATAATACATAGACAACACCTTAATTATAAGTGACAAAAGGTGGGGAAATATTAAGGCAAATTTGTGTCTTTTCGAGTTGGTGATGGGTGTAAACGTGAATTTCCATAAGAGTTGCTTAGTGAGTATAAACATATGTGGTTGTCGGCTCCAAGAGGGAGCCAACATCCTAAATTACAAGATCTGAGTTGTTCCATTTTTTCATCTTGGTTTCCTGATTAGTAGGGATGTCAAGCAGACCTAAACCCGCGGGGCCCATTCGCACCCGAATTCGAGTCAATAGGTGAAAACCGAGTTGATTCGGTTTGAGTTCAGGTAGTGTGAAACCCGCACCCGAAACTCATATGTAGGAAAAATGTATTTTATGTATTTTGCTGCGGGTTTGGGTGAAAAAACCCGAACCCAACGGGTGTGGGCGTGGGTGTTATTTTGCCACCCGAACAATATTTGGGTTTGGGTTCGGGTGCGGATTTGGGTAGTGTGAAACCCGCAGGGCCGATTCTTTGAATTTGGGTGCCTTGGGCGAATCAAAAGAGTGGTGGCTCTATAATTTTCTTTAACAATAAATAAATAAGGATAAAGGAAATAATTGGATAAAAACACATTTTCATTTGACATTGTGCAAAAAGAATACAAGTATGAATCTTTAAATCAATGTTTATACTACATCAAAACAAAAACCACTATAAAAAAACTTCTTCTTCTTCTTTAAATATCACCCTCTTAGCAATTTTTGTTGCAAAATCATTAATAATTTGTTCATAATCAAGGTTCTTCAAAAAATTATTTTCAATTGAAATCAATGTAATACTATTTAATCTATCTTGTGACATAGTAGATCTCAAATAAAATTTTAATAATTTTAATTTAGACAAACTTCTCTCAGCAGATGCAACACTGATAGGAATAGTCAATATTATTCTAAAAGCTATGCATGCATTAGGAAAACAATTAAAAATATTTAAATAACTCAATATCACATAGCTTGATTTTGATTCAACTGTTAAAACATCTCTAATAACTTTCAATTCTTAAAACAAAGTTTCACCATCAAGAGAATCGTCATGTTTTAAACAAGTTTCAAGATGTTTACAACATGCTTTCAAGTCCCTATCAGATAATGATCTAAGCCTTTCAATACTAAACAAGAATCCAAAAATATTTTCATATGTGCTATATTGTTCAAATCTTCTATCAAGTGAGCCAATTGTTTGATCTACAATATATAAGAAACAGTGATTTCGAAAAGACTCTTCAGCAAACTCAAGATTCAATTGTGTGGGCTGAGATGGATTCTCATCATAGTGTTATTTTCTACGAATTTAACGTTTTTGAATAAATACATTCAATCTCCATTTTATTCCCAATCTTTTCAGCACTAGCCTTAGCATTTACAAACCCAGATTCTCTACATTCTTTTACTAATTTTGACTTTGTAGTGCCCCTATATTTTTGTTAGCTAGTATTTTTAAAAAAAATAAGTTTTAGTGAATATTTTTATAATAGAAAATTCTCTTTTATTATATATAGGGATTAAAAAAAAATTGGTGCCCCTAAAATTAAGGGGCCCAGGGCTCCCGCCCCACGAGCCCGTGCTCAAGGCCACCCCGACCCGCACCCAACCCGACCTGTTGTCATCCCTACTGATTAGATCAAACCTAAGGACTACAAAGCATGACACCTTGTGATTGAAGCAGTGATATTTAGACTTTTAAAATGTAAATATAATACTTGTCCATCGGTGGATGCGCGATAATCTAAAATATAGTATTTTCAGTCACCCTAGTTTATTTCCTCTCTTTTTTCCAAGCTATGTAAAGTATTATATCCAATCTCGAATCTATGTTCAAGCAATTTTTATGGAAAAGGGTGAGAACAAGAGAAAAATCAATGAGGTTTAGTAGGATATGATAGGTTTAGTAGGAAAATCAAGAGAAAAATTACGTATTATATCCTCTCTTTTTTCAATTCTCGAATCACCCAAAAGTTTCTCTAGTAGTTCTTTATCCGGTTTTATGCCTACCGAAGAGGTTTCTCACTACAGCCATACCATCTGAAGCCATCACACCTGCAAAAGGAAAATCAAAAGGGTCAATATTAATTAATTAAAGAATTACATAAGTAAAAATATATTAACATCAATCTTCTTTCCCCACCAAAAAGTTCTTTCCTATCATTAACATCAACGACATCTATTATAACCTGATTGTTGATGAACTATTTCTTTTGCATTAAGAGTTTGTCATGTGAATGA
The DNA here is from genome assembly GCF_029867415.1 of Vicia villosa. Lineage (NCBI taxonomy): Eukaryota > Viridiplantae > Streptophyta > Magnoliopsida > Fabales > Fabaceae > Vicia > Vicia villosa. The sequence goes on along the minus strand of NC_081182.1, from coordinate 22,993,732 downwards.
CCAGCCCCATCCTCATATCTTAGGCTCCCCCATAAATCCCTTAATTTTTCTATTATTAATATCTCCTATGAGGTCATATACTCTAGAAGAACGACGTAGGTATGGGATCCTCGATCAAAATGGGACCAAACCCTGTTTTTCTAAATCCATTCTCCAAAACTAGCTCTCCCAGCCTATGAGAAATATGGCATTGCAAAATCGTTCCCAAAGACCATACACAAAATGAGGCAAGCCTATGGGGTTCGGGGGCACACGGAAAAAAAAATAGATCCTTGAAATTCTCTCGATTCTCGAAAAAGTCACTGAATTACTTGACCTCTTGCTGTAGCGAAACTATTCCCTAATTTCAAATATTACCTAGAAAAGTATGTTCCACGATAAATAGGTGTAAGAAAAGGTTCAAAGATGATTTAAAATCTTGGTATTCGCAACCAAACGAAAACACCTTCATGAAAGCCCAAGCATTCAGATGAAATTAGGAAGGTGCGATCTTCAAATGCTTCAAAGCTCCCGCTACAAATTCATCAAAAGGTAACATGAATTTCAACTTAGTGAATAGACACTCATATAAAGGGATGAAACACCCGTCAAACCTACTTATACGAGAGCATACTCCAGTTTAGGAACACTATAAAAAACATATACAATCCTAACTAATCCATGGTCTACCCAATGATACCAATTCGCATCAATTAGCTTAAGACCAACAAGAGTTTAGTCGGCAGACGACGCTAGCCAAATGTGCTCCACACTTTGAGAAATTCCATTTGACGCCTAATCTAGGCCTCATTAGGATCACAACCTTGCGAATTCTATGTGTGTTAATAAAGCGTTGAAGTATTCATTCATCTCGGGAAGCAATCCCAACAGAAGGCAGAAAGCCAATAGATGGGACAAAATCACTAGTAATTACCAAGGGAACAAATGTAATACTACATAATCCAGAGTTGTTATTCAGGCCATTTGGGGTTTTTATCCCCATTGATGACGAAAAATCAAGATCGAAGGAGTTACTTCCTGAGTTAGCAAATGTTTCATTTATATCGGCCATAACTAAGATAAAGGATTAAAAATTATGCAATAAAGGTCAAAGTATGAAGATGGTACTTGAGATGTAGATGGGTTAAGGAATAGAAGCAAGCAAAGTGAGTGAAAGGTAAAAGATAACTAGGGAATGTACTGTTCTTGTGAGAAAATGGGGGGCACTATAACCAGAGGTTGCTAAAAATGCAAAGAAGAACGAATAATTTCTCAAAAGACCAAGTATGATTCATTTAGTAGTGAAAGTGAAAATCCATTTACAAAGCCATGTGATGATGTGGTGCAATTGATTCGCATAGACATGCGTGGACTTATTACACTTGCTTCTATGGATAAATATATGTATGTAATCACTTTTATAGACGGCTTCTTTAGATGTTGGATAGATCTTCTACAAGACAAGTGTAAATTGAAATACTTTAAATTTGCTATTGAATTGAAAATATAAAAGAAAGTCAAATGCATGAGGTCCGACAGAGCAAGAAAATATTAAAAAATATATGATGAAACTGGAAAAATCCGTGACCTATGATATGTCTTGATGAATGTGGAGTTAAAGCTCAATACACAATGACAATGTTTAGCACTCCTTGCAGCGAAACATAACCGCATACTACCGATTAATACGACAATTATGATTATCTAACCTAACGAGATGATTAGAATATATAACTACCAAAAGAGAGTAAAGACTTCTCACCAGACTACCTAAAAAAAATTCACCTATCGTGAGCTATTTAACAACACAGTTTAATATAATATTCATTTATTTAAAAATGCAATGACAAATTTAAATAATTAATTTAATATTTATTTTAACTAATTAATTAATTAAAATGATTAATAATAAAAAACAATATTTTCTATAGAGACCCATGAGAATTTATGAGAATAAAGATGAAGAAAATTTTCTCTGGAGAACTATTACGAGATATATTTTGAAGGGTTTGAACCTATGTAACACCGACACTTATGAAAAAACGAATGTCTGTGTCAGTATCTTGTACCGACACTTATAATTATGTTTAATTTATTTATTTATTTAAATTATTATCGGTGTCGTCGTGTTAGTATAAGGGTCAAATTTGCGTTGTTGGCATTTCATAAGTTTGATCAGAGACAATGGATCAATACTCACAGATATTTTGAACAGTTTGGACACAAGACAATGATCACTCTCTTTGCCCTACCCATTGAAAATCATTCTAGCACGATAGATAATTGATCAGCATTTCCTACTATTATTCAAGTACCAGAAATCTAATTTTGGCATCAAGTTTGTTGCATGCAAACAATGTACAAATATAATGCGTGTATACGGTTCTATTTTCAGTATTACAGTAGAGACATTGTTCTGATACTTGCCTTGCCACCTTACCTATACCAAACAAAAGAAAAACATCTTTTAAACTTCCTATCATCTTCTCTCATCTGCTTCATTTCATGAGCATGTTATTACCATTACCATGTCTTTCTTTTCTACTCTTCGTCGATCCTCCGTCTTCATCCAACGCTTCACAACCTCGACAACTCCACCATCTTCTTCCTCCCCTGCACCATCCTTACCGAACTCCATCCCACCGCGACATCCAAACTGGATTTCAGCCTTTGCTTTTGCCTCTTCTTTATCTCTTCTCTATTACTTCTCCAAACACAATTCACATTTCGACTCTGATTTCTTAAACAATGCTTTTACAAAACTATCATTTTCCGAGAGTTCCAATAATCACTTGCTTTTTGGAGGTACGTAATGTATAACTTTACTTCCAAGTTACCTTAGTTTATCATATTTGAGTTCTACATTAATAACTTTTCTATCTCATTTCATATAATTGATGCTATGTTGCAGATGCATACAGAAGTAAAGTTTTCTTTAACTATGAGAAGCGCATAAGGCTGCATAGTCCACCAGAAAAAGTTTTCGAATACTTTGCATCTTCTCGTACACCAGAGGGAGAAGTTCTTATGAATCCTGCAGATTTAATGCGTGCGGTTGTTCCAGTTTTCCCTCCGTCTGAATCAAATCTTGTTAGAGATGGATCTTTGAAAGGTGAAAGAAGTCCTGGCCACTTGTTATGTCCTCCTTCAGAATTTTTTATGCTTTTCGATGTAAACGGTGATGGTCTTATATCATTCAGGGAGTGAGTTTTCTAAATTTTCTACAATTATTAGGAAATTTGTTATGTTTATTTGTCTGGAATCTTAACAATGGACTCATTTTAACTGCAACAGGTATTTATTCTTGGTAACACTGCTTAGCATCCCAGAATCGAGCTTTTCTGCAGTATTCAAAATGTTTGACATGGATAATGATGGGTTAGTAGTACTCATTCTATGTGATGCACTTCTAATATTTCTATACTAGTTTGTTATATGTTGAGACATACATTGTATTGTACATTGAAGCTTAACTAGTTTTATCCATCTTTAGGGAGATAGATAGAGAAGAATTCAAAAGAGTGGTGGCATCAATGCGATCTCATAGCAGGCATGGTGTTCATCGAAGGGATATAGAGGCTGATGCCTCTGTAGAAAATGGAAGGATGGTGGAATACTTATTTGGTAAAGAAGGAAAAGGTCGCCTTGGACATGATAAATTTGTGCAATTTATAAGAGATTTGCATGATGAAGTACGTCTTCGATTATTTCTTTCTCCCTATAAGTCGAATCTACTTCTATATCTTATAGGACTCATAATTAAATCAGACAAATTCAGAAAGCTGTTTTTCAGTGATATTATTTGTAATTATGTATGTAAACTAATTACAATTTTGTGTATAGATTTTGAGGCTGGAGTTTGTTCATTATGATTTCAAATCGCGAAAAGCCATATCAGCAAAGGATTTTGCACACTCCATAGTTGCTTCAGCAGACGTGTATCATCTGAGCAAATTACTCGAAAGGGTTGATGAAATGAACAATAATCCGCAGTTCAATAATGTGCGCATAACATTTGACGAGTTTAAAAACTTTGCTGAACTACGGAAAAAATTAGTACCACTTTCATTGGCTCTTTTCAGTTTTGCAAAAGTAAATGGTCTTTTAACAAGAGACGATTTTCAACGAGCTGCATCGAGTGTATGTGGTTCATCTCTGGTTTCTTCCTGAGTTTTCTAAAGTATATGTCACCAGATAGAATAAATTCTGTTCTATTTTAAAAAATTTCAGGTTTGCGGTTTATCTCTTTCTGAGAATGTGGTGGAGATTGTTTTCCATTTGTTTGACACAAGTGGGGATGGAGATCTAAGTTCAAATGAGTTTATTAGAGTGCTGCACAAAAGAGAGGGAGATGTTGGTGGACATGTAGAGACAGGAGTCATGGGTTTCTTGTCATGTTGCTGGAACTGTATGGACAAATCTCCAGGTTCACAGTCATTTTACTGATAACTTGTAAATGCATACAACCTCAGAATTTCTTATCCTGTTGGATGACAGAGGAGCCGAATTTGATTTAACAATCTATAATTTCAAATATTAATTTATCATTTCAATGGTGTCTATTATGAATATTCTACAAAAAAAAGGCCTTATATGTTAAAAAATATTAATTCAACAGTGACCACCAAGACAACAGCACTAACCTTGTGACACTTTTATCGAAACAAAAATTCTAAATCAAAAGGTATCAAGGATTGAGGAAGAGGAGTTTCCTTTGATTTTGCTTTGTAAATGTTGGACAAGAGATGCTTATTTTGACTAGAGCTGCTCTTGAAGCGGAAGAGGAATGGTAGGCCTCCAAGTCGTGCCATTTGGACTATCCATAAGAGCAATACCAAGAACAGCCAATTCTTTCCTTACGTCATCGGATTTGGCATACTCTTTTTGTATTCTAGCAGCATCCCGTTCTTTAATCTTCTGCAGGATTTCATCTTCTGTCACGTTTGCACGCTTCAGAGCTTTTTCCTTAAGCTGTTGCAAAACCTGCGGAATGACATTGATTTTACATATTAGAAGAAAGAGAAGGCATTTAGCACAATAATATAAGTGCTATGTAACAACACGCATACGAAACTAATGGACATGATATCAAATGTCAATAATTGTAAAAGCGGGAGAAACCAATCACTTAAAATTTAAATGTATTCAGACTAATACCTCATCGTAACTTGAAGGCATAAGTCCTATAACAGTAAGGACATCCTCAATGCTTTTTTTCAACAGTGCAAGTGATTCTATTCGAAATTGTTGTTTTTTCCCCTGCAAGGATTGTGAACTTAGAAATGTTATAAACAACATTCAGGTGATAAAGTTATGTGTGTTGAAAACAAATAACACGCATTCATATGAAAATATCTCATAATTTGTTTTTCGTACAAAGAGAATTAACTTCATTATTTCTCTAAAAATTGTATTCTTAATCCTATTATGTCTTGTGGGATCACTTTACAATCTTAACATACTCATTTCCAAGACATTTTAGTATTTTACTAAGAGAGATAGATACAAGTTTCACATTAGAACATCTATCATCCATGTCTTACAAAAGAGAAAATACAATACCTTGCGAGTATTCAGCAAGTCGTTAATTAATTTAAGTGGGTCAGATAGTCCAGCCAATACAACCGGAGTGTGAAGATCATCAGACATTGAGGCCAGAAAAACATTATAGAGGTTATCAATAATACTCAAAGTATCTGATGGGACGGAATCCTTCCTAACTGTCTGATCATGCTGGTTCAGCAAGCTTTCACATGCATGTAATGTCTGCAAACAAACATAACTATCAACACACCTCTACAGTACACAACATATATTATATATAATGAACAAATGCTTGAAAAAATTATGTTTGCCAACTGCATCGACAAAGTCACACAGAACAAGGGGAAGAAGTCAGTCTCTAGCCAAAGTACCTCGTATATATAAAAAACACGGTCTGAAGCACTTTCAAGGTGTATATTAGAGTAGTTCATGGGAGATCGGTAATGAGCACTCATCAAAAAATATCTCAAAGCCAGTGGATGGTAAACATCTACAACCTGCAAACATGAAAGGTTTGTGGAATAAGAACTTAACCCTTTCGAGTGGCAACCAAAAATAAACGTGAAAGATATTATATTATACAATAGACCTAAAACAAAAAGTAAGCCTAAACTATGAGGACTGTCACCTGCCGTATTGTGAAAAAGTTTCCCAGCGATTTAGACATTTTCACGGAGTCAATGGTGACAAAACCATTGTGCATCCATACACTAATATCACTTTTGCTACAAGCAGCACAACTCTGAGCAATTTCATTTTCATGGTGAGGAAATACAAGATCAATCCCTCCACCGTGGATGTCAAAAGAGTAACCAAGATAAGCTGCACTCATAGCACTGCATTCAATGTGCCACCCAGGTCTTCCAGGACCCCAGGGACTATCCCAAAATGGCTCTCCTGGCTTTACAGACTGCAGAAAAGCATTGAAAATCCACAATAGATAAGTTTCAAACTAAATTAGGATTTTAAGTATTTTTTAATCATCACTTAAAATATATAATTAGATCAACATATGTAACATATATGCATTACCATTATCTATCACCAATATATCTATACCTTCCAAAGAGCAAAATCAGCAGGATTTTTCTTCCTTGAATCAACAGCAACCCTCTCACCAGCACGATTATCTTCTAGACCTCGACTAGATAATTTCCCATATTCTGGAAATTTTTCTACATTAAAGTATACATCCCCGTCAACATTGTACGCATACCCATTATTAAGAATCTGTCAACAAGTATTTAACTGATTAACAATGAACCATTACTATAATTTCTGAATCTGATTAATAAAAGAGAGCATTGTAATACATTATGAAGCGAATCGTCTCATATACCAAATTACCAATAGCATATCAATGTAAGTTTTCTTAGAAATAGCATGCGAAACAACGATATGGAATTTCCCAATCTTCTGATTTTCATTTTAATGCCATATTAAAATTAAAGACAATAGTACCTTCTCAATCATATCAATGATTTGGGGTATGTGCTCAGAGACTTTTGGTTCCACGGTTGGAGGCAAACAATTAAGAGTTACCATGTCTTGACAGAACTCTTCACAATAGCGTCGACTCAAACTGATTGGATCTTCTCCTAACTCCTTTGATCTAGCAATTATCTACATAATTTGAAAATTGCAGACTAAGATCCTGTAATACCAATTAAAAAGTAGTGGGTACTTTGAACTAGCAATATAAAAAACATAATCAAAATTCCCAAAAATTCTCAAAGTCCTCCAAACTCTAAAAGCTTATCATAGGCTATCCGGTAAAACTTATGAAAATAAGCTGTAAACTGTGATAGCTTATCAACATGTCATAAGTTTACATAATCTATGAACCAATCCAAACAGACCCTATTGGAAAAAAACCAAGAGAACATCACAAAAAGAAAGCAAATGCAAAATAGACACTCACCTTATCATCTACATCAGTAAAATTGCGAACATAACAAACTTCAAATCCCAAGTGCTTAAAATATCTGCCTAATTGTCAAACGGAACACAAAACAAAAACTAATTAGCACCCAAATCATAATTTATGCAAATTAACAAAAAAAAATTCATTTTTTTGCCCTAGGGTATTTTCAGGAGAAGAGAGTAACCTATAAAGAAGATCAAAATTGACGTAAACACGAGCATGACCAATATGGCTGAGATCATAAGCAGTGACTCCACAGACGTACATTCCAACTTTCGACTCAACTTTCGGTTTGAAAAGCTCTTTCTTCTTACTCATTGAGTTGTGCAGCCATACTTCCGGTGATGGAATCTTTGAACGGAAGCTTTCACTGTCGTTGGAGTTCTTCTCCGCTGTTGATGGCTGAGAAGATGAGACGGCGCGGAAGGGGGGAAGGTTCTTTTTTCTGAAGACGGCGGCGCGGTGGCCGGAGAAAAGGGTTCGGGGGGAGTGGGCGAAAAGCATGGAGGAAAAGGGTGTGTAGCATTTGAGAAGAGAGAAGGTGCTCATTGGGTATTTTTGCGCTACTGGTTATGTTTTGGTTCTTACGATTGTGTTATCAATATTCGAGTTGGCTCGGGCGAGTTGATCTGAGTCAAATATATTTGTTGAAGGAGTGTACTATAATTTCTTAATGCACCTTATATAATATAAAAAAAAAATTTATGAAAAATAAAAAATGCTTATTTGATTTTGAAAATATATTTTTGGACGCATCATCTGTATCACACACAAACGAATAAATTTGATTATACCCTATAGTCAAATAAAAATTCTTTCTGGAGATACATCTCCGGGAGTTTGATAAAATTAATTGTGAATTAACCATTGCATGGAGAAATCAAGAGATGTACCTCCGATATATTTAAGCAGAAAATTTAGAATACTGTTACTTTTGTACTTCAAATCTCCAATTTTGTGTTTCATCAAATCAAAAAGAGTTGAAATCTAAGGTAGAGTTCATTCATTTCAACTCTCATTGCTCACATTAATATGGTTTTGAAGCAAAAAAAGTTACGCAGTAACCGGAAGTATATTTCCGGATTCTCTATGAACTCATTCGAATATGTACTTCCGGAAACTGTCTGTTCTGATTTTCCAACAATTAGTTTTCTGTTATGGATGATTCTTAGTATTTTATATTTTTTTCTTCTATTAGGTATGGTGCATCTCAATGATATCGCCAAACCTATTGTGTCCCAGGATGCTTCACCTGTAGTAGTGAATATGGTAGATATTGGGAACCATTTTAAAAATGAACTAGAGTATGAATTTTGTGATCACATGCTGCAATGGATCTGTACAGTGGCATCCAAACTGGACTTTGATGATGTGATCGGAAGGTTTGATAATGGTTCAGATAGAAGAAGGGCATTTATGACATTGACACATGAAAGAAGTGGGAATATAAACCTCCTCTCCGTTATTCCAAACGAGAAGATACTAGTTCAAGAAAATGTGAGTGTCTATTTAAGTTTTGTGGTTACCAGTTGGCAAATAATAAATGGAGATTTAATGTGATTTGTGGTTTACATAACCATGATTTATGTGAAAAATTACAATGAATTGATCGTCAGTGTCAATGGTGACAGTGACTATGGTTTTCGGGTTGTTTCAGCTTTACTTTGTAAAAGAGAAGAGTATCACATGCTTATCCTTCATACTCTTATCCAAGAGTTGAGGAGCAATAAAGAATTATACACATGGGTGTTCGGGAATAAAGAATAATTTGACAAAATTTATCACTCAATTGTACCTTGCATTAGTGGACCTGCATCGGAGGATAAACAGATGCGCTTTCTTGAAATGAGTCATCTCATAGCAAGTGCGCATACGAGATTGTGTATTGATCTTACAAGATACGGTTTTTCTGAAACTTTTTTTCCAATGTGCACTCTCCCGCCTACAAATCCAAACGACCGTATTATTTGTGTTGGATGGGTTTCAAATTCGCAACATTTTGTTCAGTTTATTTAAAATCGAGATGCCCTATACCACTTACATCACCGGAGTTGATGGCTCATTATACAGCCAAAGCCGAGAATTGGTGGGACCAGTTGGTTGAAAGGATGCAAAAGTTCACCAAATTGAGCAAGATTGAAAGATAAATAAATAAACAAAATTCAAAGGGAGGTACCACTAATAGTTGTATATTTTGCCAACGGCAAGTGTTTCGGTTCATTTTAGTAGTTATTTATCAATTTTTTATAAGTGACATTGTATTAATGTTTTATGATGTCTAATATATACATTTTGAAGTTTGCCCAAAAAAATATGCATTTATTACATGTTTCTATCATGTTCAGTTTTTGTTTTGTTATGTTAGGGAAGGTTCTGAAAATATATTTACAGAGTAAAGGGTGGTTCCAGAGTATGTCAGACCGACCTACAAAGGCCTATAGCATGACCTTTTTAAGGCATGGTCAAGTCTGACCTATTTAATAAAAAAAGCTAAACTTATACTTTTTTTAAAAGCCTATTTAATTAAATATGTCAGACTTAGGCTATTAAGAAAGCCTATAAAGTCTTATAGGTTAGCATATATATGCATATATAAGTCGACCTATAAGGCTTCATAGATAAAATAGACTATTTGAAAGCCTTAATGTGAAACATATTTTTAAATAGGCTTTCAGGTCATGCCAAACTTTCAAAAAGGTCATGCTTGACCAAAAAACCAAGTTTATAATAGGTCAGGCTCAGACCTTAAACATTTATCTTAGGACAGAACCAAGCCTTCTAAAGTCTAACCTGGCCTATTTTCACCCTTATATGGAGCAACCACATGAGTTTGTTGCTCAAAGTGAGTCATCGACTTTGGTTTTTCAGCTACATAGGTTTTTATTGTCTCAAGCAATCTCCAAGAGCATGGTTTGGCAAATTCAACATCATAGTACAACAATTTGGTATGGTCTGTAGTGGAGTTGGTCATTCTGTTTTTTATCATCACTAAGTTCAAGAATGTATTTATCTCATTGTGTATGTAGATGATATTGTCATAATTGGTAGTGATCAGTCGGGAATAATCTAGTTGAAACAACATCTTTAAAATAAATTTCATGTGAAAGACCTTGGTAAACTCTTTTTTTTTGTATTGAAGTATCTCAATCTAAAGATGATTTGGTAATTTCTCAATGGAAATGTGATGTGAATGTTTTGGAAGAAACAAGTTTGTTGAACGCTAAACCAGTTGATACTCCTATGGATTCAAGTGTCAAACTCCTACCCAATTAGAGGGAGACTCTATCTGACTCATAAAGGTATAGGAGATTGGTTGGAAAATTGAATTATCTCACAGACACTCATACTGACATTTCTATTGTAGTTACTATGATAAGCATGTTCTTAAATTCTCCTTGCCAATAACACTTAGATGTTGTTATACATGTTCTCAAATAGTTAGATAGAGATTGGGAAGGCTCATCCACTGATAGATGTTTCACCTCTGAGTGTTGTGTACTTGGTAGAGGAAACCTCATATCTTGAAAAAATAAGAAGCAAAATATAGTTGCAAGATCAAGCGTCAAGGCAAAATATAGAGCAATGACACTGGTAACATGTGAGCTCATTTGGTCAAAGCAATTGCTCAAGGAACTTCAAATTAAAGAAACAAGACTAATGACACTTATTTGTAATAACCAAGTTGCATTACATATTGCTTCGAATTTAGTCTTCCATGAGATGACCGAACATATTGAGATAGGATGCCATTTATTGTAAAGAAGATTGAATTAGGCGACATCATCACAAACTTTGTCAACTTTAATGATCAATTGGCATATGTGTTTATGAAATTTCTATGAACTCCTAAAACTAATTATATATGTGAAAAAATTTGTACATTTAATTTATATGCTCAAATTTCAGGAGAAGTGTTGATATTTAGATGTATTAAAATTTAAAATAGAACATTCCATAATATATTCGTTAAAATATGTCCTAGAATATTCTTTATGTAATTAATATGATTAGGTGTATAACTTATTCTATAATAGAATTCTTATAGTGCTATTGAAACACCTAGTTTTATTCAAATGTATCTCCTTCTATCGTATTTCAACATATTCTAACTTATCCAACTTAGCAAAAAATTCTTTTGATGAAGTCTCACCAATCTGGTGTGGCCCCAATTTAAAAATTGTAAAGAAAGTCGTAGACCAGTCATTTACATGAAATTAATTGTTGTTCCATGTGCACAATATGAGAAATGATTGAACATATAATCAAATTCTTATGTTGAATCTAAAATAGTGTATAGTGTATAAAGTATTCTTTTTGTTTGTATAAGTATAGAGTATTTTTTAATTTAATTAAAAAAATAATAAAATATAATATTCAAATAAAAAATGTCTCAAATTTTTTCTCTTAGCATATTCAATAGCAAATATAATTCTATACAATTCAGATTAAAAGGAGATGGAAACTTTCAATCTTAACTTTAAAGTTTTAACATTTGAGAAATCATGAACAAAAGTATTTAATTTTAAATTTTAAGGGATTAAAATAAAACGATTGTTTTTAGAAGACCAAAGTTTATAAGTTAAGGACCGAATTTTTTTTTGAAAATTTCTTAACCTCCCTATGTAGTGGAAAAGAACCCTATGAAAATTTGAAAATATTTCTCAGTTTTTGAAAATATATTTTCAAATGTTACACCTAAAATTTATTCGCTTTTGAACTATGCCCTAATTTTATTCCGAAAATATATTTCGGATCCTAGTGAATTTACAAGAAAAAGTGACAAAATTGTTTTTTTTATTTTTTTATTTTACTTTTCCTACTACTACATGTTTTTATTTATATATACTAAAATTAAGGGTTAGCATAAGAATAATGTTTAAAGATTTCTACAAAGAGAAAATGTGTTAACTACACAAATATAATATTTTGTCAAAGTGATTATATAACATTGTTCCCGCATATCTTTGTATTCTGCTTTTTATTCTTATTATTTAAAAAAAAAAGAAAAAAAAACTCACAATAAACATGATTTTTCTTTAAAACTGACCTGAATTAAAAAATAAAAAACTTCTTTAACTGAAAACAAGTGGAATTCTTAAATAAAATATCGAACTCTTTAATATTTTTTTGGTGTTTTGAGTTTAAATTTGAAAGAAAAGTCCTTTGGCTAAGAAAGTCTGGAATTATGTCAATATATAATGTTAAAATTGGACAAAATTTTGAAATAAAATTAAGACGGGACCAACAAATCACAAAATTAAATAAAAATAAAATACAAAAATCACAACTCAAAAAGGAAACACAAATTGCATAATCTTAATATGTATAGATCAAAAGTGCACTTAAACATTTACATTACTATTTTATGATATGATTTTTCACGTGTGGAAATATATATAAGAAAATAAAAAAGCTTTTAATGAATGAGATTGAATTCTCTTCATTTTTTAAAATAAATAGAGAATTTAATTTACTATAAGAAAAAACATCAAAGTTCAAATTTTTTAAAAAAAAATCAATGATAGTGAAACTTATTTGATTGTGGAATCTAATAACAACTCGTTTCCTGTCTCTTTTCAAATGGAATTGTTTTTTAAGCAAGAGGACCAAGTGAAGAAATCATACCGTTTCTGCAAGCAACCCAGAACATATTACTATCCATATTGGCCGTGCATGCATGGTTATCAACATTGAAAAAAGTTATTGAAGTTACATGGAAGCCTATTCTGTCTGAATATATTAAACATGCTAACATCTCTATCAGCAATTTCAAATTCAACTATTCAACAACTTAAATAATCAAAGATTTTCTCAGCACCAATTTGTCAATAATGACAAAATTCTCTAATCATGGTATGTAAGATTATATCTTTAGCTTCTGGCTCAGAAAAACCAAATTGCTCACTGGTTCTCATCATTACTTGTACAACTAGTTGCTTCTTGCGGCGCCAGGTAACAAGTTTGCTAGAGATGGAACTCCTTGACTTCTCATTTCTTCTTGGGCGCGTTTCATTTCTTCTGGATCTGTTGCACCAAAAATACAGTGAAGCAATTAGGACAAATTATGCAAAGAGTACTGCAATGATGATGCATTATAGGTCTATACAATACAAAACAACTGTCACTCAGATTGTTTCTTAGATGATGGATGTCATTTCGCCACGCGATAATATGGAGCAACAAGAAAGCACACACAAATAGAGTCACTCACTCTAGATTGTATGTATGTATATGTATTGCATACTTCTGAAGGTGTGTCACTAAAAGATGTAAAAGTAAACTGGACAAAGATGAGGTCATCATCAAACCAACTCCAAATTTAGACTCGGGGTGATAATTTTCAGGCACTGAGACCATTACCACTGTTTTATTGAAGGAAAAAAATATCGAGACCCCCAGAAAAAGGAAAAAGAGGGAGAGAAGATTATCATGCTAACAAGTAAAGCAAATCAACACATTCAAAGTTAATGAATTTTATGATTTTTGAAGTTAGAAATGTGAGACAACTGAGACTACTATCACCGAGTTAGTCAAGAAAGATTGAGAAGCAATGACCAGGTTGAATAAATCTTTTAGTTCGTCATCAAGTCCGTCTGAAGAACTGGTGCTTTCTGAAGGTACCTAAAGACACTCGGTTATCACCACTTTGGATACCTTCAAAAGGCACCATTGCATTGCTTCTTCAGACGGACTCAGCGGCGAACTAATCGATTTATTCAATCTGGTCACAACTCAATTTTTCTTGATTGACTGACCCTAGTGATAGTGTTGAGAGAAAATTAATGTTGGTTATCTGAAGGTTGAAAGTAGGATGCTGCATTAACAATGTTCCTAGACTTATATTATCCCAAACGAAACAATCTTGCCCAATCATTGAAATTGGATGTCATCATTATGAGCTGTAGCAAACAAAGAAACTACATATTGGGTAGCTTCAATAACTCAATACATGGTTGATGCACGGAAGGACATGTGAGGCTTACTGTATTGGTACACTGTGACTAAAATTTTGATAATGGCTAGTATTGATCTAATTGGCAAGCAATCAGATGGGTATGGTAAATAATATAAGGTGTGGCCCCTCTCACTCCTCTCACACTGGAAACTGATCAGGCTGGTCCCTTTCACATTCGTCTATACTCTCATGGATCCAACAGAACAGACAAATGCTCTAACATGAGACACAAATGCTGGAAAACATAACTAAACGGATGACCAGTGTCGAAAGGACTCTCTCGCCTCCAAGGAGATAATCATGGATAGCCCCTTTCGACTGCAGACGCAAGCATAGGAGATGATAATGCTCCGCGTATTAGCTGAATAATTGATTATAACTTTTGCATAGTCAATTAAGATGCATATCAGGTTCAACATTTCCTAAAACACTTTCAAATAATTGATTTTGGACATTGTTACAGATCAAAATTATGATTACAACTTAATTTGATAATTATATCACCTCATCAATATAAAGAGCCCTTAAGATTGTTGCAAATCATACCTTTTGACTGAAATAATCTCTAACAATCCTTTTTCCTCCCTAAACCTGTGCTTCAAATATTTTTTATTCACTAAGTATATTTTATTTCTGAGAGCGCCTCTACTATATACTTACTACTGTAACCCTTAGGGCTCAAATTGCCTCAGCCACACGTGAGGTGTTATTCTTTGTAATTTCTTATAAGGCTCAAATTGCCTCAGCCACACGTGAGGTGTTATTCTTTGTAATTTCTTACGAGGCTCAAATTGTTTCATGACTCATCCACATGTGATGTGAGGTGTTATCCTATGTAACTCCTTATTCTTTTTGAGTGCGATCTTATTGTAAGCCACAAGAGGAAATCTCTTGAAATTAAGACTCTTCTAAAGAATGCTTGTAAGGCGTAAATGTTGCAGTTGAGCTTGTAGTAAAAGCTTGGTTGTAAGTAATATCTTAAGGTGCTCTCCTTGCGGAACGCACATAGGCCAAGTGGTTTTGGGTCGAACTAGTATAAACTCCAGCCCTAATCTCTTATACTTTCAGTAATCTTATCTCTTGTTATGCTCTCTATCTTTTTTCTTAACGCTTTAAAAACAATAATTTTATATCTTCAATCCACCCCTTCTTGTGTTTGGAGTCACTTGTTCAACAATTTTAACTGACTTAAATATTTTGAGGTATGCTTTGAAACATAAACTAGTGCTATGGGATAAGACTAGTCTAATAAAATTCTATCAAAGGAAATAAGTAATCATTTTCAAAGCAAGTACAGACATACAGTCAAGCAAATGAGATAAATTCGAAAGAAAGTGAAAGAAATTCATATATAAACTTTAGCAGGCATACCCATGTTCTCCATCAATTTGGGCATAAGGAAGACAACAATCAGCATAAATCCCATCATCAGACCCATTGGACTCTTCACAATGGACATAACAGAGAATGGCTCCCTAATCTGTAGCAAAACAAGATAACAGCAGGCAGACATTCAGATATTAATCTTAAGGAATATGGAGTGGAGGGAAACACAGGAAATTTTTTGTCTAAACCAACCTCATAATATTGTTCCTCCTTCAATGGCTCTAAGACAAACTCACTGAGCCCCCTCCTATTTTCTGTCAGTGCTGCCTGAATTTTCCCAGGATTTCTGGCACTAACGTCAACTCGTACCTTTTTTAATGAACACAATAATTTAATACATGAGCACCCATAGGAAAACAAGAATATTAAGGGAAAATAATATATGTAAATTCCAAATTGAGTACCCACAGGAGAAAAGAAAAAGCCTGTTGCAGCCACTTCAATTAAATGAGTCCCTGCAGGCACATTGTGGCTTAACGCATACACATTAAGGATCTCAGCCGTTTCTTAACAATAATTTACCACAATCAACTGTAACTTCCCACTAAAAGGCCAGAACAAGAAGATAAGCAAATATAGAATAATACTGGGCTTAATATCCCCAAAAAAAAAAATCATCATGCAAATTAAAAGGAAGTTTGTAAATCAAAGGATACAATGAGAAATATCCATCGGGCCTCAAAAAAGAAACTCTTTGACCACCATTAAGTATGACTTTGACGTTTGAAACTTTTGCAGGAAGGCTGAACTCTTTTGTTCCAAAACCTGCCAAAAGAAACCAGCAATACCATTACACAACCAATATTTATAACAAATCCATTTATACCCAGAGAACCCAGTGATTACTCCTGAGTACCATTTACCAGAATGCAAAATCAATCTTGAAGCTACACTAAGGGCCAGTTTGTTTTAGCTTTAAAAAAATTGGATTTTTTCTTTGTATTATCAAAAATCATTATTTTAAAAAGCTGAAACAAACAGGTCCTAAAACTGGCACTATCCTATATAACTTAAAGCTTCGTTTATAGATCGAAGTTCAATACTTTTACTATTCTAAACTTTGATTGAAATTCACATGAAACATCAATTAGTAATTGGGATATAAATTTCAAGAAGAAAAAAAAAAGTAATTGGGGAAATCAGATAAGTGATATGATGATGATGATGATGATGATGACGATGATGATATGTGTATAAGAACTTACTAGGGATCTTCACTCGACCGTAAATAGTGTATCCTTCAGAAGACCTGTAGAAGTTAAAATCAAGGTGAATAAACAGATGCAATCGAAAAATTGATTATAGAAAGAAAAGTGAAATTAGGGTTTATGGAATGAAAATTGATACCCTGAAGCAGGGGATTGAGCGAATGATGAGGAAAAAAGTGAGAAGGTAAATTGAATGAAGAGAAGAAGAAGGTGTGATTTGGTGAAGGAAGCCATAGTTGATATTCAGAGCTGATCTAGGCTTTGTTGCCTCAACTCAATAAACCAAAACACGACGTTATGTTATGTTATTTGTTTAATCTCAATCAAGTTTGTTTTTGTTATGCTTTACGTTACGCACGCAACACTACCCTTTCAATTATAAAATATAACTAGATTTCTAAATGATATAGAAGGGTTAATCTATTATAAATATATAAAAAGTTAAGTACCTGGTAATTACAAATCAAACCCTCTAATAAAACAATTAAAACTGTTCTTATTCCATGGGTAAAAATGACTTTTGGCAAAATAACTCAATACCATTGTTTTGGCATTTAATACGGGTGATGTGTCACTCTCCTAATTTTCCTTACTATTTTTAATTTGATTTAATTAAATGTCATTTTAAGAATATGTTCTACTTTAAATTGAATTTCAAATTTCAAATTGTAATACTTATTCAATATTCAAACGGTTACATAGAAAAAATAAAAGCCACTTACATTTTCCATGTGACACATTAATTTTCTCTTGCTTCAATGCATATTCCCACTTTATCTGTGGCACTATCGAAATAAAACAATGCATTCATCAAATGGAATAAGAAGAACACCAACATTCCAAAAACTGTTGCATCAAAGGTAAACGAAACAAGGAAGAACACTGTGTTTTCCTCATCAGGAAAAATAGCAAGAGTCTTCGTCGTAATGTTAAAATCCGACCACCGTCATTGTTGAATCTCTTTCCACCATTGCCAAATTTGTTCCCTCTTCCATTTCTTCTGTTCGCGTGACTCTACACCACCGATGAATCCCTTTGTTTATTTTTTTCAATTTTAATCTATTTGTTGTTCTTGAAGGGTTTTACAAATTTATTTTTTGCTAAACCCATGGATTTTGTTATTTCGTTTTAGGGTTTTAAGCTCTGTGAAGACACTTGTGAGATCCAAATCAACACTTCAACATGAAGGTTCTTCTATCAAACCACAAAATTTACTCACTACTTTGATTTATTGCTCTTGCCACTGAACCATTTTCAAATTGTTTCTGCAGTTCAAAACCGTTTCTGCAGCTTTTATTTTGTGGTGTAGTTTTATTTGTGTGTGGTTTGATATAATTCTATTTGGCTATTTGTCATTGCTCCTATTTTGAAGTATATTTTCAATTATCTTTCATTTTTTGGCTATTTATACTTTAGATATTTGTAGTTATAGTTTAATGAATGTGTCTAATTGGTGCATTGTATTTGGAAACTCATATCTGACAGTGGAAGCTTCACATGATGGTTGGATGAAATTGGTATATTCTTATTGTTTGACAAATAGACACTAAAGAAAGGAACATCGAATGGTGGAAATCGGGAGTAACGTGAGAACAATCAAAAGAGAAAAATAGTGTAAAGAGATTGGAGGAAGTTACTTCAATAGTTGAAAGGGTTTGTTTCTATGTTACTTATCATGCTCTTCATATATGAACTGGATAGTTTCGTCTACACCTTTTGGTTATTATGGTTACTGTGATATTGGTATATAAATATACCAAAAATTTGTGCAACCAGTATATCTGATGAAAATAGGTTTTGTCAGGTTAATTAGTATTTTTCTGAGCATTAATGTACTCTATGTGTTTTGTAAACTGTAGTTTGATGGGTATGTAGTTAGGAAGATGAAGATTGATTTTTTTAATAGATTTCTACCTTGATCCCCTTGCACATTAGGTATGATGAGCTTATTTGAAACATTTTGCTTTGCTTTAATATCAGCTTTTGATTTTGCTGTTCATCTATATTTGATTTTACCTTTTCAGTATTAGGTTCCAACTTATCCTTGTCTATTTTTATATATTGTTATAATAAAATTTCATATTTACAGATCAACAATCACATGTTTTTACAAGGTTTGCCAGAGAATATTGAAAATACCTTCAAATGTAGCTTGACATTTTTTACACATGAGTATGCATGATTCATATTATCTTATTGGCTTCGTTAAGATTTTTTTTAATTGTCTCTCTTTTGTCTTTGCAGTGAAATAGTTGTTTATTTGACTATATTTAACATAGACCGGAACATGTTGCAATCGGTCAGTACCTCAAACTGCCCGGCTTAACATCATTGTAATATATCTTACACTATGTAGTGTTAGTTGTAATCACAACATTCTACGGCATCAGAATGAGCGTGACAGTCAACAATGTTGTTGGAGGCCGGTCGAGTGGATTCAGAAATAGCTTTCTCCATTCCTCTTCTATTTCTTTTGATTTGAATTGTGGTGGTTGTTGTTGCTGTTTAGATTTTGTCAGGTTGCTTACTGTTGTGTGAGTTTTCTGAGTTTGTTTCTAAAAAAAAGCCCAATCTTTATGAACTCATATTGTTTGAAAAAGTTTATGCTGATATGTGGTTTTGTTTTTGTGTTCATGTTTTGTGTTATGTTAATGAAACAGTTTAAATGTGCAGGATGATAAAATTATAGTATTGGTTTAACTTGATGGAATTTTGTGTATGGAGTATGAGAAGAGTGTATTAGAATATGAAGTGTTTTCTTTGTACGGTATAATGAAGTTGTGAGAATACGGATTTTTTTATTTATTTTAATTTCAATATATAAAAAAAAATTATGGTACATGTATCATATAACTCAAAATTTAAAATGAATTTTTTTTTTAACGATTTTAACATAAAAACAAAAAATTGAAAACTAATCAATAATTCAGATTTGGTTATAAGTCAATTTGTATTATCAATCAATACTTCTGATTTAGTTATAAATCAATTTTTATTGTCAAGCAATACTTTTGAAAATTATTAAATTCATTAAATTTTTATTTAAAGGTTTTCAATTTTATTTATAGGTTTGAAAATTATTTATTTAAAACATGAAAATAAAAATTGACCTTAATTAATGAATTTAATTTTTATTTGAAAATTAAATTTACTATTTAAAACTATTTGTTCAATTCTTAATATTATGGTTATCATTTATAATTAATGCACATTAAAAATATATAATAAGTGTATTAAACAATGTGTATAATAGTATCATAAGATTTTATTAGGTAATTATTAGAATTTTTTATATTTATTATGATTTATGATTTTTAAAGGTAATAAATAATTATTACGATTTTATCTATTTGATATGTGGGTAATAGTGAACAGTAATAATTATTTATATTTTTAATAAATGTCATAAAATTTATTGTAATATCCAAATTATGTTAATAAAACAATTAATTCAAAAAAGATATAATTTTTTTTTTGTGATAACTACTATAAATTTATAATGAAAAACTATTTATTAATTTTAACATAAAAACATAAAAAAAAATTACAATTTACTTTTTCAAGATAGTTGTTTTGGAAGGAAAAGTATTTAGTTTGAAAACTATTTATTTAAAACCTATAAATAAAATTTTAACATAATTAAAAAATTTAATTATTTATTTTTAACTTACAATTACTATTTAAAATTATTATGGTTATCATTTATAATTAATGAAAATTAAAAATTTATAATAAGTGTACTAAATAATGTATATATAATAGTATCATAGTATTTTTTTTAGGTAATTATTACAATTTTAGTTTATTTATATTTATTATGATTTTTGATTTTTTTTGAACGGTTATAATAAATAATTATTACGATTTTATCTATGTGATAGATGGGTAATAATGAACAAAAATAATTATTTAAATTTTTAATACAAGTCATAAAATTTATTTTATATCCAAATTAGGTTAATAAAACAATTATTTCAATATCTTTTTTAGTTATTTTTGTGTGTGTTAATTACTGTAAATTTAAAATAACAAACTATTTTAATGAATTAACAACAAGAAAATAATAATAGTTACTAAAAAAATATTAAACATGATGTATTTTTATGAAATATTAAACATAAGAAATAAAGTAATTAAAAAAACTACGACTACTCTGCTTACTACAAGTTATAACTTATTTAAATCTAAGGTTAAATATTTAATTTATTATTATAAAAATATAAGAATATAAATCATTTTGTAATTTTATTTAGATCCTTATTTGAGATATAATATATTTTAATATTATTTAAATTTTTTATAGAAATGTTAAATGATAGTCATGAAATTTTAATGATAAATGGTAACCATAAAAAATAATGATAAAAGATAAAAATTTACTTATATAATTAATATTATAAATTGAATAAACTATAATTGTTTTTATAAATGGGAATAAGTTACAAATAATTTTATGAAAAAAATAAATTTAACTATTTATCTAATTATTTTTATAAATATGAATAAAAAGCATATAATGAAATTTTCTTAATTTTTTATTTTAGATTTAATTTAACATAGCATTTTATTTTTATTTTTTAATCTATACATGCCTTTTTAATCAACATTTATAACAATTTATTCATCATTTGTTTCAATATTTATAAATGCATTATACATTATACATAATAAATTTATATGTTTTATATTCTGAAATTGATATTCAAAATTTTACTTTAATGTTCAAACATTTAATTTTTTAAATATAATTATATTTTTAATATTCAAAATTTATGTGGTTGTTGTTATTAAATTTATTTTTCTTTTTAAAATTTTAGTAATATATAAACTATAATTAAACTATTATTAAAATATAATAAATTATATAAAAAATAATTTATCAAAAAATATTAGTGTTTTTTATGATTAAACGTTATCATTTACATTGAAAATGTTATAAATATTTATTTTTGATAAAAGAACATGAGACAATTATGATAGAAAAATACATAAATTTGTTATGAAAAAGATAATTTTATCATCCTTTTAACATTTCTACAATTATTTATTATCATTTTATTTAATTAGTACACATAACATAAAGTTTTATCACTGCATTAAAATAAGTTTTATTTCTTTATAATAGATGTAAAAAATAAATTTTGACGGGGGTACTGTCTTACATTTTAGATTTGTTAAATTTGTAAATTTGAACTGTCATATATTTTAAGTTTGGAAAAATGGAATAATATTTAAAATAGGTTTAATAATTTTTTTAGAATTAACTTATTTGAATTCAACTTGGGTTTGTTAACTCGTCTGGATTTACGGGTAGATGTGAACGTATATATGAGATCCTATGTTTGATATATATAATGGAACTTTGCAAGTAAAAATGAGATACATGTAATGTGAAATCCCGACCAGACCCGTGCGATAGCACGGGTTTCCTACTAGTTACTTTGAGAAACAAACTAGTAAACTACCCGTGCTGCGGCACGGGTACATTTATTTGATATTATATATATAATTTGTTTAGATATTTAGAATATTGAATGATAAATATAATTATATAAAAAATTAGATATTTATGAATTTGTACAGGTTAAAATAATTTTGTATAGTTAATTTGTATTCAAATGCATATTGAAAGCAATTTTTATCAAAAACAAATTTGCGTGAATTTAATTAATCGTATCCCGTTACAAATTTATTTAATACGATATAGATTAGATTTAAATATACATGTAAATTTGAAATGAGTTATTTAATTATAAAATGAATAATAATAATAATTTAAATTTAATTTGAATATTTGAAAATAAGAATTTCATATCTCAAATAAAGACAATTATTAATTAAAATAAAATGGTTATTTTATTGATAGTGCCCCGTGAGAAAAATAGAAAATTTTGACATTTGAAAATAAGAATTTTGTGTCTCAAATAAGTATAATCTTAATTAAAATAAAATAGGTATTTTGTTCATAGTGATCCGTGGGAAAAATATAAATTTTAACATGTAAAAATATTTTTTTTTAAAATTATGAATAATTTTGACATTTGAAAATAATTTTTTAATAATTATATTAATTCAATTTATTAAAATTTTGAGAGAAAAAATTAAAATGAAAGTGAAAATATTGGAGAGAAAATTGTAAGAGAGAGAGAAAAGTAAATAGAAATGAAATGAAAAATAAATGTGGAGAGAGAAGTGAGATAGAATAAAAGTAATATTATAAGAGGATGAAATTTGAAGGAGGGAGAATGAATGGAAGATAGGTGGCAAAAGTGGGTTGAATGTGGGGTGAATAAAATGAGTTGATTATGAAATGACAAAAATAACCTTTTAGCTTTGAAAATTATTTTTAAGAAAAGGGCATAATTGGTAGTGTGGTGGACTTTAACTTTAATTGCTTGATAGTAGATAGATATACTCCCTCCGGCCTGAATTATAAGCAAATATTCTCTTTTTAGGTTCATTGAGTAATGAATGTATCTGGTCTTTTATGTAGACCAGATACATTCATTACTCAATGAACCTAAAAAGAGAATATTTGCTTATAATTAAGGCCAGAGGGAGTATTTGGTAGTGTTCATTAATACCAAACCAACTCAATAAAAAATTTTAAACTAAATCAAAAAAATCGAAAAGTGCAATAAATCACATTTGGTTCAAATATATTTTAGTCATCTTTTAATAAAATTGTATGGTTTAGTTCGGTTTGCGGTTTAAATTTTGCAAATCGAACCAAACAGAATCAAACCACATTATGTTACAACCTAAATTTTACTTAACTCACATCTAACTCAAACCTGAACCTATTATATGTTGGCTTTATGATTACGAACAATTTTTTCATTCTTACGCTTATGGTTTTAGTTTCAACCTTTTCAAATCTCTTAGCATTATCGCGTCATCTTCGCCACATACATTTTACCTATTCTTCTCTAATATCTACTCTCTTATATTCTTTCTTTTTCACCTTCTCATTTTGATGTATATGTTTCCTCTTTCAATTTCATTTTTATCGCACATTTTTTTCTATAATCTTTCTTCTCTTATGTTCTTTCTATTTCATCTTCATTAATCTCTCATCTCTTTTATATTTTTTTTCCATTATAATATTTTTGATATTGTTTTATGCTATTATTTTATGTTTATTATTCCACTTTTGTCTAATATAATTTATACATATTAAATGGTAAGTTGGTGTCCAAATATGATGAGTTTTGTTGTTATTTAGTACTGTATGAACGATTAAATATAAAGTTAAGTTGTCATATATATGTGTATGTATGACTCAATCAATATTTAATATGTTTTCTATTTTTTCATCTATTTCCTTCATTTTCTTCATAAAAAAAATCAAATAAATTAACAATCATTCTTTTATTTTTCTTACAACTCAAATAAAGTTCAATTTTTTATTAAAATTTTTCTCCGATAAAAGATTAAATTTTCAAAGAAATAACAAATTGAGGTTAATTTATAATTTGAATCCAAAAAATGGATAATTGTTGAAATTTCTTCCTGATATATGAAATTGATAAACATAAAGACATGTGCAAGTAAAGATGTTGAGTTTCAAAATGAAGACGATTGGTCAACATTTATGGTGTTTCTGGTGGAACGAGAAAAAGGAGGTATTAAGAGAACAAGTTATGTGTATATAGCGGTGAAAGTATGTTGTCTCAGCTTTCTACAGCTGCAAACGACGCGTCAACCTGACACCTGAAACTCAGGATATGAATTTTTTAAGTTTATAAAATTTTTGTCAGAACAATTGTAATCGATTACGTCAAAAGTGGTAATCGATTACGCCCTTCTCAGAAACCTTTTTTTTTTACATATTTTGCCTGCGTAATCGATTACGCCATAACCCGTAATTGACCACACCCTTCCCTGAACCCAGTTTTTATTTTACAAATTTTGCCTGCGTAATCGATTACGTTCACGAAAAATCCTAGTTTTTGAAAAGTAGTCACAATTGTAATCCATTACCGCAATCCCCCGTAATCGATTACCACTGCAACAATGACAGATTTTCTACTATGACAGTGTACGAAAACCAGTCTCATCCCAATTCCAAAAATCTCAATTTTCATGAAATATTGTGTATTCGGATTATACATAATGTTCTATCCCATCAACACACAATATCACAACATTCACCAAATACCAATTCATCCAACATACAACCAAGATATTATTATACATCAATTCATTCATAATCAAAAAGAGATGAACACAAGCATACAGATAGAACATTTCTATCAAAAGCAATCATCAACTCCAACCCATAAATCATCATGAAAATCTTTATAGAATTGAGACCCCAACCTTACCTTAAATTTTTTTCCAATAAAGATTTCTTCAAGCTCTAACAATGGAGTCCTTTCTCATGACTTCTAACATTCTCTTTTTCCTTCCCGTCACTCTTTTTACTATTGTAACCTCTTCCCCTCTATTCTCTCCATCCTTATTATATTATTATTATTATTAATAATTCCAACTAATTAAAATAAAATAATTCTAATTAATTATTTATCTTGTTAATTTTAAATCAATTATTTATTTAATCTCATTACTAATAATATTATTTTATATAAAAAATATTAATTTAAATAATAATAGTAATAATAGTCTCCCACCACCTCTATATTTCTACACTTTTGATCACACACCCCATAAGTTCTATTTTTAATTTTTAAGGTTTTCACCATACACCGAAGAGTTTCATAATACACCAAGACACCAAACAACATACAATATCACACATTTTTATTACAAAAAATTAATTAAATAAATTTGGACGTTACGTGTTATTATTATTTTGCCAGAGATAAGCGCAGTTTTTTCCGCGGGTTCTAGATTGGGTTTTCTATTTGTATATTGTTGGATTTTCTATTCTTATTTTAAGAAAATCTCAATCCACTCCTTAAATTTCTTAGTCACCAGCGAAATTTCATTTATGCCCCCTATTTTCATAGATGTACCTCCGGAAACACATTTTTTTTTCAAAAAATTTAATTTTTTCCGTAGATGCGTCTACAGAAGCGTTGAAACATAATGAAATTTGAGAAGATCCCAAATTAATTGGGAAAATCCAAATTAATTAGGAACATTTCAAATTAAATGAAATCTTCAGTAGTTACATTTATGGAAGTTTTGAAAATAGAGTGTTTCGTAGATGTACCTATGAAACATTCTTTTAAATTTTTAAATCAACTACATTTCACTCCTAAACTCCAATTTTTATAACAAAAATGAAATATTAAATTGTAGGTACCTCTTGTGTGTTCTTTCAACCCTCCTGATTTGTAGTTTTGACCTTAGTGTCTTCGTTATTATTTATATCTTCTATTTGCTTTTAAAAAAACAACTAATTAAAAGAAAATACAACAATATTAACTAACTATTAGCAAGAGCATTAGATGAGTTATCTATCATATAAGAAAATTGGATGTTCTACCAATTACCTTTTTGCCCTTTTTACAAATACTCAACACTAACACTATCCACGTGGATAGCTTTTTATTTCTTTACTCATACTGATTTTTATCTGCTTTGCTTCCATCTCTTCTAATAACTCTCTTCTCTTCTCTTTCTTCATCTCTCTTTATACGACAAACCCTAATTTTCATAATCACAAAATTTGACCTTATTTTTCTCTCCTCATCCATCATATCGTTCTGCTTCTTCTTCAAAATGTTTCGGCAATTTTGGTGTGATGGTTTCTACTTTCAAATGAAGCGGATTTCGATGGTATTTGTTCTTCGTCGTCAACCTCTATTATTACTCACAAATATTTGATTTTAAACGATAAATCTTCTTCTTCTGCATACCCATAAATTGTTATTACAGTTTATTTTGATGATTTTGATTTGGTGATTTAGATTTTGATTTAGTTTTTGTTGTTTTAGGTTTAATGGTGTTGGCTCAAGCTAAAAGGGGGGAGATTCGCGGCGGTTTCAAATCTGTGCTATTTGAGAAACCCTAATCCCAATATTTTTCTGTTTCAAAGCTGTGATATTTGATTTGTGTGGGTGCGGTTTTTGGTTTCTGTTTGAAAGCTCATAACATATTCACATCGCTACCGAAGCAGAAGAACAACCAGAATTTACGCTGAATTTGCAAAGGTAGCTTCTCTATTTCCTATGATTCTTTCAGAATTTTTGGGTAAACAAAAATTAGGGTTGTTAGGTTATTATGATTCTGAGTATGATTTTTAAGATTAGGGTAAACAATTTTTTTCGATTTTAGATCTGTGATATTTGATTTGTGTGGGTGCGATTTTTGGATTCAGGTGTGTTTCGACGGTGAAGAAGAAACATATGAGTGGCGAATGCACATTAAGTCTTATGATCATTGGTAAGCTACTATACCTCACTCATTCTCGCCCGGATATTGTTTTCTCTGTTTGTAGGTTAAAACATGATGCTGAAATGGAATTTGATCTTGGTTTCAACAAGCACTTGAAGGCAAGGGAGGTTGCTGAATTCTTGGTATGCTTTTTTTGCCTCTGGCATGCATTGCTTGATGTATTATATTGAATCTAAAGTTTTTGATATTATGAAAGACTTGCAGCGAACGAATTCTGTGACAGTTACTGTGAATAATCTCAAACGCGAATAGCGAAATTTAGCGGTTTGTTCAATTCTGCTATAGTTATGTTATAGCTGTTATTTGACAGCACCAGTAATCTCCGATTGAACGTGATTGATTCAAAAACGCGTTGTTGATGAATGATTGAATTTAGTACAACTAAGAGGATTATACTAAATAAAATTGCATGTGTTTTTCTCAGGATGAAATGAAGCAGCTTGCGAAGAGTGAGAGAATGCTGGTTCATGTGTCATTGTTTTATGCAGGGTATCATTGTTTTTGCATTAGTAATGGCGATCTTGATTTCGAGTTTTTGTATCAGTAATGGCGACCTTGATTTCATATCCTGTCCTTTTCTAAACTAATTATATACTTATTCTAATTTAACTTATATAATACAATATAATACATATCCATTTTCATATATACTTCATTCATATAAATGATTCAATTTTCATAATACATAATATCTTAATTGTGGAAGTTTGTGGATCCATCAGGTGATTCGTCGTGGCTGAGCTGATGTGGGAGTTGGTCCGACCGATGAAGTTTCTCTGATGTGCTGTTGGTTTTGTTGGCGCGTTAGGTGGATTTTCAGCTTTTGATAGTCCGGAGCGTCGTTTGCATCTATGATCGGTTGTATTAGGCACTGCAGAAGGTATATTTTCTGAGTCTGTCATTACTGGTTCTATTGCAGGTTGTTCCTTTTTAAAAATCTTTGGTTGCTGGTTTCTCGCGTGCTATCGATCATTTCGCCTCGAGTGTGCTTCAGCGTCCGCGCTTCTGAAAGTTAGTTATTAAGGAGGAGTGCTTGATGGTTGTGGGACGCGGTAGTCCCGATAACATGAATTTTGATGCTAAGGGTCGAGAGGTCTTTTAGTTAGATTGAGATTAAATTGTTTATTGTTGTATTCTTATGTCCTGCAGTCTGTGATAATGTTATTTATCTGCCATGTAATTTTCTACTTCGTGTCTTGCTTTTGTTTTAGGATAGTTTGTCTTTTGGCTCTTGGAGTTATACAGGTGGTTCTGTTGCTTGGCCTTAGTTTGTTTGACTTAGTTTTGAGGTGTATTAATAGTGGATGATGGTGTATGTTTGCACTACTTGTGCGGTTGTTTATTTTAATGGTATTTTTCTTAGTTGTTTCAAAAAAATATATGTTATTGCTTCAAGCTGTTTTATGACATTTGATCTCACAGTATGTATGCTGAAAATTATAAATGATTATTGTTTCAATACATAACCATTTTACATTTTTCAATAAACTACTTACATGTGAATTACTTTTTTAAATTGAGTAAATGAATTTCTTAAATCATATCATACATACCTAACTTATTTTACTCAATTTCTTAAATCATATCGTACATACCTACAACTTATTCTTTTAAGAAGGAGTGGAATGACACCACTAATTTTTTTTATAAAAATCAAAAGTTTATTGGTTTTGTTAAATAAATAATAAAATAAACAAAATCGTGCGTATCACAAGTATCCGTGCAAACGCACGGGTGACATATCAATATCGTGTGAATGCACGGGTAACAAATCAGTACCGTGTGAACGCACGGATAACACAACAGTACCGTGTGAACGCACGAGCAATCATATTAATATCCGTGCGTATATCCGTGCGAACGCACGGGTTTTAATATTTTTTGTACAATTAAAAAAAAAGTAAAACTTTTGAGTTATACTACTGACTATTGAGTTTTTTAAAATATTTTAAATCATAGTCCAAATTGATGTAGATCAATCTTATTATAATATAGTGAAAATTGATTCACCAATTAGTTTTATGTTCACCAATCAATACTTGGAAGTTGCAGATCAATCTTATATTTTTATGTTCACCAATCAATACTTATATCAAAGAGAAGTAAAAGAAAGTAAAAGAAAAGCAAGATATTGAATATTAGCAGGACTGTCAAATTATTGATCATTTTTTCTGTTCACCAATTTTTATTTTTTTATAACACCAAATTAAAATAATTATAACGGGAACGTGAAGTGATTGTTCAAAATATTGAATATTAACGAGACTGTCAAATTATTGATCAAAATATTGAATATTAATGAGAACATGAAGTTATTGATTAATATATTGAATTTTTTATTTTTTCACGGGAACCAGATATTTTTCTGTACATTCAATTATTTTTTTCACAAGTACCAGACATTTTTCTATACATTTAATTATTATTTTTTCACGGGTACCAGACATTTTTCTATACATTTAATTATTATTTTGTCACGAGTACCAGACATTTTTCCATTAAAAAATATTCAAAAAATATACATATAAAACAAATGCGTATCCCGTACGAGAACCCGTGCGAATCCACGAGTTTGTTACTAGTGTTTTAACAATGGAAAATCAAACCACCATGGTACACGTTCAATAACTTAATTTATACTATATTTTGTATTTATTATTTTGTTCACATGTGAAATTTCCAACGAGATCTGAGACAGATTGTATGGGTAATAAAAGGTTAAATTTCATTTCACACACTAGAGAAAAAAAAAAAACAAAGTGGCAAATCTTAAAACAGAAAACAAGTACTCATTCTGTAGCTTATTATGACTCAACCCATTTTACTACCAAGCACAAAATCAAAACAAGGTCAAACTAGAGTTACACACAGTTCAAATCTCTTGAGGAAAAGCTGAAACCCTCTGAAACCTAACATAATAAGGTTCAAGATCATCACCAACAGCCAAAACCTTAGTTCCATCAGTATCCGTAAAAGTTCCAACAGGAGCACACAAAACACCAGGAACAGAAGGACAGAACTTCAAGATATAGATAGGAACATCAATGTCTCCTTCAAGTTTCTCAATCTTGAACTTGCTAATAACATCCCCATCAACACCGCCAGTGCTCACAAACCAGAACCCAGATCCCTCCTTTGAAAGCTTCCACACTTTTGACTCCTTGCAAGGACTCCCCACGATCGGAATCTCAACGGTGAGATCAGTTTGAGTTGGAATGTATGTAAGGCCTGGTGCAGAGAAGTACACTGGCGAACCGATTGCTTTGGGGTTACGAATGACGTCAAGTGGACATGTTTTGTTTCTTGTTGTGCCTAATGTTAAGCCTCCGATGTTGTCGGCCCAAAACTGCCACACGTAGTAGCCTTTTCCTGGTTTTAGACGCTTGCCTTGTTTGTCTAGTACTGCCTCTGGTTCAGCTCCTTGTAGTGGCAATGTGTTGAGCAAGACCAAGAGAGAGAGGAAGCAAAAGAGTGGAATGAATTTCATTGTTTCTTGATTGTTTTTGTTTGTGGCTTATGGTGTTTGTGTTGTGTGTTTCTTGAGTTAAGTAGATGGTTGTTTATATAGAGATATACAATAATGGATAAGCTTTAACTTTGCCATGTTTATGGGAATGTGCGATGAGATGATATATAAAATGGCAGTAGTAGCACACCTTGTGCAGAATAGAGTAGTATAAACAACGGTACGGTGTTGTTATTAGTCATGGGAAGTGATAACTACGAAAACAAGTTGTTATATAGTATTTAACATGAGCACCATGCGGGGGTTTCTTTAATATAAAATTTGAGAGTTTCGTCGGTGAAATTGAAGAACACTTTGACAGCATAGGGACTGGGGACAGTGGGGTTGTGTCACGTGAACTCGTGAATAAAACCCTGGCACATATATGCATAGTGGTATTTATTGAAAGTATGTTTATATGAATAATTGTGTGTTAAATGAGGTCACAAATGATATATATTTATATATATTAGCTGTTTACAATAGGTAATGGATTGATTACAGTATGATTATTGCAATGAATTCCCTTGTTGAACTTCATTTGTAGGTTTCGGAGGGATACAAATTGCAAGCATATACTCTTTAGCTCAATATCCATTGGTTTCTTTCAAAATATTTCATTGTATCGAAAGTGTGGTTGTGTGAGTGATTGTATACTTTTAGCTCAATTTTTTATTTTACAAATTTATTCATAATTAATTTTGTAAAATTAAAATTATTCATTTTTTACTAAAATATTCTTCCCAATTTATTTATTCATTTTTCTTCTCAACTTTTTTATTATTTATTTAATATTTATTTAAAATGTAATTGGTTAAATATTATATATTTATAATTTTATTTACTTTTTATTACAAATTTACTCAAAACTAACTTTATAGAAAAAATAAATTCCTGATTAATATATTATAGCTATCCAATTTTATTTAATATCTTTTTATTAAAATATTTTTCCTAAGTTTTTAATTTTTTTCTCATTCATATTATTTACTTAATATTTATTGAAAATAAGTTTTTAATTTTTTTCTCATTTGTATTATTTACTTAATATTTATTGAAAATGCATGACACCATAGAATACTAATATGTGTCGAGTACCAACGAAACACATTTTTGATAAAAAAAAATATTATTGTTTTTTACATAATATATTTAATTATTTTAAAATTAATATTTAATTTTGAATTCTACTAGAAATATGTTTTGAAATTTAAATATATTAATCAGTAATTATTTTTCTATAAAATTAGTTATGGATAAATTTGTAAAATAAAATATTGCATTATAAATAAGTAATATTTAATTAATTTATAATAACAATTAAAGAAATAAAAGATAGCTTTGGAATATAAATGATTGGATTTCAAATTCATTAATTTTAATCAATCCAATGGTTATTATGCTGCTGCAAAATTGGCTGCTACTGTTCCTGCTACCGAGAATCCAAATTCGTGTCGAATGGGAATTGGATCCTCTGCTGCCCAGCAGCAGTGCAGCTCCAACTTTGTGAGTGTTAAGAGAGAGAGAAATTGAAAAAAAATGAAGTAGTAAAGATGAGAGAGAAAAAATGATGAGAGAGATAGAGACAAAAAGAGAGCAAGAGAGAGAGCAGTAGAGAGAGGGCAGCAGGTGATCCAAATCCGTGTCGAATGAGATCACATGCAGTCTATATTTATAATAAGCATATGGGTTGTTTACAATAGGTAATTGATCCGCTGTCGCACGCGGGTCAAAAACGAGTTAATTTGTAAAACGTAGTACAACGACAATGGCTCGAGTCGTATCGCAAGGATTCTTGATTTTATTAACTAAAAGCAAAGTCGAAATTGGGGGGGAATTGGTTTGGGTTCGATTTAGAAAAAGCGCTTAAAATAAGTGATTCTGAAAATAAGTTGTTTTGAAATAAGTGATTAAAACAGGTTAATCTGCCGGTTCGATATCCAACTTATCATCGGTCAATATAATTTCAGTCCCTAAATGATTTCAATTCCTATTCGATTGTAATGTCGAATTAACAAGCGCAATTCATACTACAAGATTGTAAATTCCTAATTTCCGGATAAAGCAAACGGATTAAAGTATTGTGAATTAAGCAAACACAATTGCGCGGATAAAGCAAACGCGATTAAATTATAGGAAGAACAATCATCGAATCAAATCAATATATATTTTATGGAATTGAATTAAGCAAACAAGACACATAGCACAATATTGAAAGGAATGAGCAATTTAATTGGAATTGATAAAAAAAAACCTCAAAGTATTTGGAACTCGACTCCGGTAGATTTCACCTTCGGATTAGTTCTCCATTACAGGATCGTACAAAAGCTCTCAATATTTTTTTGTGAATAGTGATGAGGTGGAACAGTACCGCGGCTGCTACCCTAAGAGGAAATAGTACAACCCGTTTTACAAATCAACTGGGTCAAACATACGACCCAGGCCCAAAACTAATGACCCGAAACTTAAATAAACTAGTGCTGCAACTTCAACTAATTTTCTGGCCCTGCTACAGTCCGTTTCTGACTTTGACTCCAACATAAGAATTGTAGCTCTTTCTCTTAGCTTTCCGGAGATTACTAGAACGCCTCAATCGGACTCCTGGAACTCCAGATATGGTTTCCGTGCAGACTGCTAAAGCTGAAAATTAAATACGAAAATCAAATAACAATAAAAATAAATTAAAATATAAAAACATTATAAAATACAAAAATAAGACAAGCAAACCATGGAAATGTATAAGTACAAACGTAGAGGAATGTGCATCAAAATGCACTGATCAATAATGTAATTATTATAATTTATACAATATTAAACTTATTTACTATTAATTGATTTTAATCAATGTTAATTGATCGGATTCTTAACACTCCCCTTCAAACTGAATAATATTGTTGGTGGTATTCTAGAGGTGGTATGTGATTAATTATGGTGTTGCAGGATTCTGCAGAGGAAAACTAGTTTTGGACACTTTTTGCACTATACTTCCACTGGTGGAAGATATGCTTTAAAACTGCACCAGACACTTTTCTCACTATACTTCCACTGGTGGAAGATATGCTTTAAAACTGCTATTTTATTGAATTCACCACCAACTGCTCTATCTTTCTTAACATTACAAAGCCTTTATATAGGCTTGAATCAAAACTGACTTAGAAGACAATAATATGATAATTAAGATGAGGACTCTTTGGTTCTCTCAATCTTAATGATACAATTCTAACATAAAGACAATCATTATAATGTGATGGTTACACTTCTTTCATAATTCTCACTAATAGTGGTGGTTACAACAATTAATTTTAACAAATATATTGTTAGATTTATTTATATTTTATGGACTACAATCAATTGTTATTTGATTTGTGAAAAACTGGTTAATCGTGATTCTGATGGGGTGCATAAATAGGCTTCTTTTGGTTAAGTGATCTTTTTTAATTAAATCCTGAATATTTGAAACCAGATTGGTGTGGGTAAAAAGTGTGGGCTTTTAACTCTTGCCCATAATGGGTAGGGACTAGGGTTATATATATTATTTGGCTAGGTCCCTTATGTAATCATGAAAATCAGGATTTAGAAATATAACTGACGGCTCCACAACTTGTGAACGGGAGTGTGAGATACAAAGGAAGATACGGTCATTCATCTTTTCAAGGATCGAATCAAGGTGACAATAACAATAATCCTTATTCTCAAATCATGTCTACAACAAGTAAGTATTGGTATTCTAATTTCATATAATTGATCCACGAAATTATTCTGCTTACATATATGTCATATGAGTTGAGGTTCATTACTACAAAATGCGCATACAACAACGTTCAAATCACCACGGTTCTTTTCAAAACCCTGATGACACTTCTAAACTCATGTGCTAACATATTTTTTAATTAAACTAGACATATGGCCCGTGCGTTGCACGAATTTGATTAGAATTTTTACCTTAATATTTTTCAAATGAAAAAATATATTTAATTAATTATAGTTAATTATAATCTTATGATTGAATGTGTTTTAAAATTGTATTAAATATAAATAAAATTTTAACATTATGAAAATACTTAACGATATATATATATATATATATATATATATATATATATATATATATATATATATATTCAATTATGTTTTTTAAATTTGAAAGATATGTCACATAAACAATAACACGCTACATAACAATGCCTGGGCCTGCGTGATTATATACCTATTCCAACCGTTGTTAAATACCTTTTTGTAGTAGTGGTTGTTACAAATATAATCCAGTTTAGAACCCTTGAGAGACTTAGCGTACATATAAGGCAATTAGTCTTCAGACTTGACGGAATTTGTTGTTATTTTTTATGAAAGTACCTTGTCTCTTATATAATGAAAGTATATTTCTATGGGTCTGATTCATTTATGGAAAATCAGGATATGTGTAATGTGGAGTGTCACTTGATTGTCGCATATGAGTTTTGTGGCCTAATGATCTCCCAAGCTAAGCTCTGAAAGTAAATTTTTAAACCATGCAAGCTCCTTTAAGGTTGCTGCTATAACACAATATTCAGCTTCAGCACTAGATAGTGCAATTGTAATTTATTTCTTGCTTCTCCATGAGATCATATTATCTCCAATAAGAATATAATATCCAGAAGTGGATCTCTTATCTGACGGTGATCTGGCCCAGTCGACATCTGAATAACAAGTGATTTTAGCATCACCTTTATCTTCATATACTAATCATATTCATGTTGCATTCTTTGTATATCTAAGAATTTGAATAACTGCATCTCAATGACTATCACACAGTGCGTTCAAAAATTGGTTCACAATGCTCACTGCAAATGTAATATTTGGTCTAGTGACTGTAAGATAATTGAGTCTACCCATAAGCCGTTAATATCTTACCGGGTTTTTAAATAACTCCTTCTGACACGGAAGAATCTTGACATTGGAATCCATAGGAATATCAATAAGACGACAATCAAGCATACAAGTTTCATTTAGGATGTCTAATGCATACTTGCATTGGTTGATTGCAATGCCTGATGAGGACTGGGCAACTTCAATGCCTAAGAAGTATCTGGGTAGACCTAAGTCGTTTGTCTGAAGTTTTTTTGGAAAATATGGGTTTCTAGTCGCTGGATTCCATCTGGGTCGTCTCCAAGGATAACAATGTCATCAATATAGACCACAAGAAAGATATGTCAACTGATGGAGGAATGAAGAAGGAAACAAAGTGATTTACTTCACTTCTCGTCATACCAAACTGTATCAAGACAGATCTGAAGTGACCAAACCATGCACGTGGGGGTTGTTTCAACCCATAACGAGAACGATGAAGCCGACAAACAAGTATAGAATTGCGAGGAACAGTAAAATCTAGAGGCTGGTCCATATAAACTTCCTTCTCCAACTCTTCATGTAAAATGACATTTTTAATGTCCAAGATTGATGAAATGGCCAATGATGAATATGATATATATGCTTGAAGGTACAAAAATGAAAATGAGTTTTTTTTGCTAGAAATGCTCATTTTTCCTGTGGATTTTGACAAAAGTTTTGCGAAAGATATTATTCCCACGGATTTACATTTCAATATTTGTTCAACTAATTTTTTTGTGAATAATTATTTCGCTAGAGAGATATTCAAGTAAATCCATAAATAAACCAGCTGGTAAATCTGCAACTAAGTATCAAATAAGTACGATAAGTAAGTGCTTAGGTAACTCTACAGGGAAGCTCACATAAAAAAATGATTCTCAATTTAAAATCATTCTCATGTACCTCTGCAATTGTTATATATATATTTCACTCTGGTTTTATTTGTTAAATTGAGACGATTGATACATAATATTTAAAATCAGTTTAAAAATCACGCCTTTCCTTCAGAGTCAAAACCTGTTTAGCATAAGCTACACACTAGACAAAAACCATTAGAGTATACAATTGTTCTCTAAGATAACATGTAAAGTTATCATCAAAACTTAAGATCAGATGTAGAACCTAATCTTGTTCTTACATAAATTATTTCAATTGGATGTAAAAAGTGCATTTCTAAATGGATACATCCAAGAAGAGGTATTCGTTGATCAACCTTCTAGATTTATCAGCCGTGCCTTTCCAAACCATGTTTTCAAGCTAAACAAGGCATTATATGGTCTGAAACAAGCTTCTAGAGCATGGTATGACCGACTAAGTAAATTCTTGCATGAAAACAAGTTAGAAAGAGGACAAGTTGATAAAACTCTCTTTGTAAAGAAAATTGAGCATAGTATTTTATTAGTTCAATATACGTTGATGATATCATATACGGTGCTACTAATGAATCCGCGTGCCAGGAACTTTCTAAAATAATGCAGAATGAATTCAAAATGTCAATGATGTGAGAGCTAAAGTATTTTCTAGGAGTTCAAATCCATCAAACAAGAGGAGAAACGTTTGTAAACCAAGTTAAATATTGCAAAGAACTATTGAAATTATTTGACATGGAAAAGTCTAAAATATTAGCAACACTAGTGTCAACATCATCATTTGTTTTAATCTTTATGTATATTAGGATTTTATTTCGATTTTAGATTTTGAATTTGAGATTTAAATCATCTTTATGTATACTAGGATTTTATTTGGATTTTAGATTTTGAATTTGGGATTTAAATTTATATTTTAGTGATTTCCCAGTCAGAAGCATGTGTGAAAATTGCAAAAATTGAACAAACCTTTCCAAAAGCATGTGTAAAAATCAAACAAACCCAAGGATCGATGGAAGATATAAAACACAAGCAAGTGAAAAAATCGAACAAACTCATGTATCCTGAACCAACACAAGCATTCAAGAACATAGAGATGGAAGAAATCGACGCCATGGATATGGAAACTGACGAGCCCCTTCTAAAGCAAAGAGATCGATGCTTCGATCATAATTAGATCCAAGCAAATATTTATTAGAGTATCCCACATTTTTTTTTTTTTTGGTATAAACCGGGGTATCCTCTGCGCGCAACTGCAGAGACTAATCCCTCGAGCCGGGTAGGACCATATAGGCGGTAAAGCTCTCCCTCAAGAGATTTAACACTGCTGCATGCCCAGGGCCGGGATCGAACCCAGGACCTCTGGTTAAGCTGGAAGAGATCCTTGCCATCTCACCCAAGTGCTCTTGGGTAGAGTATCCCACATTTTCTTGGCGGTTTTACAATGACGGACATCAAAAAGGTTGTTATCATTTAAAGACATTATTATAAATTTTTTGGATTTGAGATCTAAATCTATTTTTGTCTTTTCTTCTTTTGGTCCAAAGAGAAAAAGGATTTTCCACTTCTTCATCGTTTACTTGATGAATAGGATAAACCAGACCATTGATTATAACTTTCCATAAATCATGATTTATACTTTGAAGAAAAATTTTAAATCAGATTTTCCAAATATCAAAACTATCTTTTTCAAAAGGTGGCAGTGTATTTAAAAACGATCTTGTGTGAAAATTCATCTTCCTCTTGAGATGATTAGTCCTTAAACAAGAGTTAGGCTCTGATGCCACTTGTTGGACTTGATACTTCACACACAAGAGTTGGGTGAATTATGTGATTTAGAAAAACTTGGCTTTGAAAACTTTTGACAATTTAAATCAGAGTTTGAAAATATTTTCTAAGTCTAGGATGAGGAAATAAAATATTTAAAGTGCATAAATTAAAAACTTAAAGGAAAAAGAGGAACACCATGAATTATAGAGGTTCAGTCAAAAACAAAAAGGACATACTCCTCTCCCCTAGACTTGATCTTGAGAGTTTCTAATAATACTTGATAGCTTTTAGTAGGAAAGGCTCACGAACCCCCTTATACAAGGAAATGGTTGTTGTCCTACAATCAAAATATTACAAGACGGATGATATGAGCGTTTCGGTCTTTTTTCTAATAACTTGTTAGAAATGATGTGGCCAAGCCTCCTTCCCAATGTAGATTGAAGCAGTTAGTCTTCTCTCCTCTAACACAAACCTTGTAGCGATTAGTCTTCAAGTTTTAAAATATATTTGAGCTCACTTTTGGTTTTAACAAGATAACCAAAATAACCTTGAGATTTTAACTGAGCTGATCTTAAAACCGATGAAGATTTTTATATTGGCTAATCTTCAACCAATCAAGGTTTGACCAACCTAATCAAGAACCAAGATAAGATCTTCAAAGCTATATATATACACACACGTAGGAACTAATCACACAATTCCTAATCATAAGCTTTTGACGGATTTAGCTTCAAATCACATATATCATCATTATTTGGACATTGTTCAACCAAGATTTATAAACATAGTTACTTTGGTGAATGTATACAATGCTACCCTTTCAGAATTACATTAGATATCTTACTCACAAGAGATACTTTCCTCACAAAAGCATTTGTCTATAAGAACTAGTGAGAGAAAGTTAAAAAATAAAAACTTTAGAGAGAGAGAGTGTGTGTCAATACACAAATTCGTGTTCTAGATAATTTGAACTGAGAAATGGAGCCTCTATTTATAGGCTTGAGGTTCCCCAAAAAAAGGAATTAGCATTTAAAAAAAATCGTTTCTAATCGACTGATTCAATCTGTTAAAGTTTAAAAAACAATCGTATATAAGTTCCAAATGAAAATATAAGATATATAGGCATTTTATAGAATCTGGTGCATTCATCTTGCCTTGCATCTCAAGTGCATAGTAATCTAATCGGTTGGCGTTTTGCTTCAACTGATTAAAGATAGTAAAAAAAATGTGGCTTTCTTAACTTCTCCGATTTTGTTCTATACAACTTCTATATGTTTTTCAAATCATTTTCTCTTGGAAAATTATTTGATCATTTTTTTTAGTGTGTGTATGTGTGCTTATAGCCATGCACTTCTATGAAAAAGTCTTTTTGCTTTTACACTGTTTCACTTATTTACTATTTTAAGATATTTTCTCTAAGCCTTGTCGGTTGTGATCATTTTTGCTTTGACACTTTGCTTGAAATCTCTTGAGGCTTGTGATAGAATCTAATTTATTTGCCTTTATCTGATAGTCATGTTTATCAAACCCTTATACTCATGGCTTGCATCTTTAACCGCTTAAGTGCATTGTCTGACTAATCATTGGTTGCATCTTTATCGTGATGGATATCTCTGTTCTTTTCTTTATAATCGTCATCATCAAAAGATGCTTTCTTGATTGGAAGTCTATTACTTGCAAAACAAGGTTTCATGCGATGGTGTAACTAGGGCTGTTCACGGTACAGTTCGGTCCGAAAACCGAACCATAATAAAAAAGCATCCGAACCATTTTAATTAAGCTAGAACCGAACTGAACCAAATATAATGTTTTGGCATACCGGTTCGGAATTCCAAACCGTTAGGAGATAGTTTTTTTTCGAACCAAACCATATGTTAAAGAATTCAACTGTTTTTTTATACTATTTTTCTATAAAATTAATTTTATTTTTTTAAAGGAAAGAATTGATTCCCTCCTGATATGCTATTAACTCAACAGAATCTTACATGCATGCATATACAATAGGTTCTGTTCAATTTGAACAATTTTTTTTAGAGAGACAACTTCTCTACCTATCACAATAAGTTGGTTAGTGTACCTCCAACCAATCACATGATTCCATCTCATTTAGCACATTTAATTATTTATTAAAATACTACAAAAATTTGTTATTTTTAAAGCATTTTACAAAGGAGGTAACCTTACCCAACTTTTTAAGTTGGGTAGATAAGAATTCACATTTCTCTAATTTTTGTTTTCTGTGAAATATAATGGCTAATTGATCTATTTACTACCCTTAATAAATAAATAAATAAGATTATTTGGTGTTAATAATAATAATATATATATAAGGCATATCATATGAGAATGCCTTTTTTATATGAGAATGTGAGAATGAATCTAAACCATTGGATTTTAAAATAAATGGT
This sequence comes from Vicia villosa, assembly GCF_029867415.1. Classification (NCBI taxonomy): domain Eukaryota; kingdom Viridiplantae; phylum Streptophyta; class Magnoliopsida; order Fabales; family Fabaceae; genus Vicia; species Vicia villosa. The sequence continues at coordinate 22,952,956 of NC_081182.1, read as the reverse complement.
GGAGATTATGGGTGAATCTTTTTTTTCTCTCTCTCCTACATCATATATATATATATATATATATATATATATATATATATATATATATATATATATATATATATATATATATATACACATCTCTCATTTTTCTTTTCTTTTAATGTTTTAAAAATTAAATCAATTATCAAATTCATGATGACGAGTTATTGATTTATTGATTAAATTATTGGGTTACCGGTCAAACTTCATGACTAAATCGAATAATTTAATTGAAAAAAATTGAATAACTCAATTGAATAAAGTAATCTCTATGATAAAATTATGGGTTAAATATACGTTACCCCTATCATATAGGCGAGATTTAGTTTACCTCCCTTAAAAATTTTGTTTTGGATTACCCTTGTAATTTTTGAGTACCTCCTAAGCGTGTAAAAACCACCAGGGATAAATAATAAAAATATTTTACAGGGCTAATTTGTGTCCATGAGGGGCAAAAAACATAGAATTTTTCAGATTTCAGGGGGTAATCCAAAATAAATTTTTTAAAGGAGGTAAACATATGGCAGAGGATAACGTATATTTAACCCTAAAATTATATAGTCGACACCTACCAAATTTTCAATTTTCAAAATATAATTTTACAAAATTTTCTTTAAATTCAAATTTCAAACATAATCATACATACAACAAAATAATACAAAATACAAATCAAAATAAATTTTGAACAAAGTCTAATTAGAACATAAACAAAATTATAAAAAAGTGTAATGTCAAATAAATTTAATTTCAAAAGAGAAAATGTTGTTACAATAAATTTTGAACAAACTCTACTTATATTTTAACAAATTTATCAAAACGACACTGTTTTTTTTGAGGTAAGAAAAACAAACATTTAATCCGTTGATTTTCCAAAATCGCTAGTTCGCCAATTTTTATAGGTTTTCGTGGGATTTGTCAGCCTTTCACATGTTTAATAGCTTATCTGATCCAACATTCAAATCAGGCTGATGACCCTTCCAATTCACGATTCAACTGGCCGGTCTAATACGGTTTTTGAAACACAGACACCATCTCTCAAGTTTCTCTCACTTTTATATTTGTTAATCCTTCATATTTGACACACGATTTTTATTATACGGTATTGGTGTAAAAAGTAGTATAAGTTTATCATTTCCCTTTTCAATCTCCACAAATAATTTGTGTTTTAAGCGTGTCCGAATAAAAAATTTTGGAGCAAAACTTTATTTTAAAATTTTCAAAAATGCGTGTGTAAAATAGGGATGACAAGTAGACCCAAACCCGCGGGGCCCACCCGCACCCGAACCCGAGTCGACTGAGTTTGGGTTCGGGTGCCACCCGATATTTCGGATAAGGGTTTGGGTGAAAAAGCCCGAACCCAACAGGTGTGAGCGTTGGTGCCATTTTGCCACCTGAACAGTTTTTGAGTTTTGGTTCGGATTTGGGTGCTGATTTCAGGTGCGAGTTTGAGTAGTGCGAAACCTGCATCCGACCCGTTGTCATCCCTAGTGTAACACATGGAATGATGTGTATCCCAAAAAATGTCAAATTTCAATATATGTGATATTTTTCTTTGAGCCCAGGCACTCCCGGTTAAAGAAATGGGCCAAGATTTGTATTCATAAGTCCATGTGATGTGGTACAAAATTCATATTCTCCCGCAGATCATAGTACATCAATTGTGGATAGAGAATCGATACTCTTTATGCTTTCATCGTGTTCCACGAAATTCCCAAAATTATATTTTAAACTAACCCCTCGTGGCACTCATGGCAAATATAATATATAGAAAAATATCAACAAAATAAATATTCTGCATTCATATATGACCATATGTTATAATATTCTTAATAAATCAAATCAAAACTTAAGATAAAACTCAACATAAAATTAATGTTATCATGTTACATACTCCTAATTTTCTTTATCATCACTCCAAAAACATGCCCAAATTAAACCTTCTGCATTATCTCTATATAAACAATCATCTACTTAACTTAAGAAACACACAACACAAACATCATATACCACAAACACTCAACAAACAATGAAATCTATTCAACTCCTTTGCTTCCTTTCTCTCATAGTATTTTTGTTCAACTCACAACTACTCCACGGAGCTGAACCAGAAGCAGTAGTAGACAAACAAGGCAACCCTCTTAAACCAGGTGAAGGTTACTATGTCTTCCCACTTTGGGCTGACAATGGAGGCATCACATTGAGTCCAACAAGAAACCGAACATGTCCTCTCGACGTCATTCGCAACCCGGCCGCACTCGGCTCGCCGGTATACTTCTATGCACCAGGTCTGGATTACATTCCAACTCAAACTGATCTCACCATTGAGATTCCAATCTTGGGAAGCCCATGCAAAGAGCCAAAGATATGGAAGCTTTCAAAGGAGGGATCTGGATTCTGGTTTGTGAGCACAGGTGGCGTGGCTGGGAACCTTGTGAGTAAGTTCAAGATTGAGAGGCTTGAAGGTGAACATGCTTATGAGATTTATAGCTTCAAGTTCTGTCCTTCTGTTCCTGGTGTTCTTTGTGCACCTGTTGGAACTTTTGAAGATAGTGATGGAACTAAAGTTATGGCTGTTGGTGATGGTATTGATGAGCCTTATTATGTTAGGTTTCAGAAGGTTTCTACTTTTGCTCAAGGTTTGAGCAGTGTTTAGTTTGATAAGGTTTTTGATTTTGTGCTTGGAGTGAAGTGGGATATGAGTCATAATAAGGAAGAAAAAAAGAGTACATGTCTTTGTTTTTAAGATTTGTCACTTCCTTTTTCTTGTCATAAGTGAAATAAAATTATTCCTTTTACTTACTAGATTCAAGTTCAAGTGTTTTTGTTTTTAAGATTTGTCACTTTCTTAATTTTTATTAGGATTAATACATCATTTGGTCCCTTAATTTAATCTAATGTTTCGGTACTTCAAAACTGTTTAATTACCCCAAATGGTCATTTCCGTTAAATTTTTGAGAAAAAAAACGCTAATATCTTTTGTTGTTGACCTTTAATATCTTACATGACTTTTTTTAGTTTTATTACCTAACTTATTTTAATTTTATTTCTCAAATTATTTTTAGTTTGGACCCACTTTGTATCTTCGGTTGCAATAAGAAGAGATGAGACTGTAATGCACTATGTAAAACCTTAATCATGGTGAATCTTGATGGAGAATAGCTTTATAGTTTGATGAGAAAGAAGTCCATAATGTCCATGAATCAAAATCGTAATTTCAAAATTCAATACTCAAAGAAGAACCAGATAAATCAAGTTTATTTGATGTAAAAGTCTCCAAACCATGTGACACCCTAGCTTTATTGATTACTTGATCCTCGTGTCTTAGGAGTTCATGAAAGAAATGAATGCATAGTTATGTTAACCTAATGGAAGATGATTTATGCAAATGAATGTGGAGCCTAAGCCAAAAGTAAGGTATAATTAGGAGGGCAAGTTTTGGGGTATTGCACTAACCTTGCTTTGTGTTTTTCAATTGATCCATTTGGCTTCAACTTCACCTTGAAGACCCATCTGACGGTGGTGGTTTTCTTCTCTTTTGGGAGCTCAGTAAACGCCCAAGTCTTGTTTCTTTCTATATTCTCGATTTCTTCTTTCACGGCCTTCATCCAGACTTTCTTCTTGAGTGCTTCTTCTGTATTCACAAGTTTAGAGTCTATTAACATGGGACACGGAATGACTTCGCCTTCAAAGTCTATTTCAATATTGCGTAACATGTTGAAATCTGCAAACATTATGGGTAGTTGTCTTATTCTTTGTGGTCTATTAACTTGTTATGAATCTTCTATAGAACCTGGAAAAATGTTAGCTTGTAGACCTCCTTCAAAATCAATACCTTCAGAAACATGATCACCTCTAAAAGTTTGACCCCCATCGTCTTAACCACCAGAGTCTGAACCACCTTCAGAGTCTGGATCACTTCCAGAGTCGCCTTCAGAGTCTCATTCAAACTCTGGTTCTCCTTCAGGGTCAGGATCATTTTCAGCTTCAAAATCATCTTCAGACCGTGACTCATCTTCAAAATCTACTTCCGAATCAAACTCGGCTTCAGCTTTCTAATTCTGACTCATATTCAGAGTCATCTTGTGATTCTGAATATTCATAGTCATCTTCTGATTCTGAATATTCAGAGTCTCCTTCAGAATCAGTAATCGTCAATCGCACAGGTTCTTCATCTGATTCATAAGCCATCAATAACACATGTTCCTCATCAGAATCTCCTCTGACTATGTTTGCATCTTCTGACTTCCTTTCCTTGTTCGACCAACAATCCTTAGCAAAGTGGCAAAACCTATTACAACAGTAACACTGAACCATTCTCCTGTCAAGCTTCTCCTTTCCCTTCAGATGTTCCTTCTCATCAGAGTAGGAGACTTCTGACTTCTGAGAACCATCATGTCTTTTCTTGACTTCTGACCAAGACTGCTTCTGGTCCTTCTTGAGAAAAGAAGCTTTCAGAGCCTACTCTACCTCTCTTTCAGAGGTTCTCTCAGTTAGACACAACTCTTGTGCTTCTAGACGGCTTTGCAGCTCTTCAATTCTCATAGTGCTCAGATCTTTAGAATGTTCAATATCTACAACAATGTACTCAAATTGAGGACTAAGTGATATCAGTATATTTTTAATAATCACTTGTTCAGAGAGCGTTTCTCCACAAGCTTTCATCTCATTAGTGATCAGAATCACTTTAGAAATGTACTTAGGTACCTTTTCATTGTTCTTCATGTCGATATTCTCTTACTGCTTGCGTAGAGACTGAATCTTCACATTCTTCATCTAATGCGTCACCGCCATAACACCGTACCAATGTGTCCCACGTAGCCTTGACCATCATCGAATAAGAGATCTTCTCAAACACATTCGCATCCACTCACTGATGGATGTAGAACAACGCTTTCTGATCCTTCTTCCTCGTTTCTTGTTGCACGTTTCTTTGCGCTTCCGTTGCATCCGCAACAACCGGTGTTTAACTTTCGTTGACGAGATCAAGCACATATTGGCGCCAAACAACACACACATCTGAATCATCCACCGATTCTAATTCTTTCTATCAAACACTAGAAGTTTCGTATTCAAACTACCGTTTTCACCGTTCATCTTTAATATTGTGCAAGAAATCACTCAGATCTCACCAAACACTCGTGTTTCCCGATCCCTCGAAATCAAGAAATGTGATTCCGATCTTCAATTCACTATGAATTGAATGAACCCGAAATCAAAACAATCACACACCTCACGTACACTCGTGTTTCCCTTCCCGTGAATCCGAACCGAAGCTTTAAATACCAATTGTTGGAGCACAAGGTTGAAGATGAAGATGAAAAAGATGATGATGGAAGAGAGAGAGACAGAAAAGAGAGAAACTGTAACTAACTTTTACTCAATTGAAAAAATAGTTACAATGAATGATTATTCTACTGTTACAAAGCAAAAATAAGGCAAACTAGCTAAAGCCGAACACACAGCCCAAAACAAACTAACTCCAAATAGTGAATGTGCAATTACAGTACAACAGCGCTAACCGGAATAAACGAAATCAACAACAAAACATCATTTGCGATATTGCTTTTGATCCTTGTGGATATTCAATGAATGACATTGATGGAGAATTGTATTCTACCATTCATGTAACTCCAGAAAATGGTTATAGCCATACAAGCGTTGAATGTGTGGCTCCAAAACGACAGTGAAGATATATGACATGGTTCGTGTGTTAAGCAAGGTTATTCAAATTTTCTGATTGAGAACAATGCTAGTGTCGATAAGGGTGTGTAGTGATTATAACAATGTGTTTCTTGTTATGCTTATTTGGATTCAGCAACTTCGACTTTGCAAATGAGCACAAACCCCGGAACAGAAATTATTCATCATGCTTTATGCAAGCTTGATTCAACATACTTCAAATTTACACCATATAATTTGTGTTTTTAACCAATGCACTTCCATGTCAACCAAATATGAGAGAAAACCAACCATCATCATATGTTGCAGGAACACGGTGTTATGCTGTTGAGGTATCGTTGGTGGAGGAAACAGAAAGTTGATTCAAGAAAAAACTGATTTCAAATTCTGCAATTGAATAGAAAATAGTTATATATATAAAGCTTGGTGCACTTAAATATTAAAGAGTGCATTTTGACGAGTTGGTAAGCCGCAGGCTTGTTATCCAAAGTGGTCCGGAATATGCAGCCAAAAGTTTTATAAAAATAAATTGACGGAGATGTAACTGAAACGGAGACAAATTTTCTTCTTAGAGTTTCACGTTGAAAAGGATATCAAAGTTACAAAAAAGTCAAGAAAATGAAATATAGAGCAGATAACTAATATATGTGATCTAGTCTTCAATGATTCTGAAGGGTATGAGAGAGACCATGCTCCAGTACTCCCCTGTGTCCTTTTCACATAGCACTTTTAACAACGGACATGATCTTATAGTAAGATGGGAAAGGGAGTTAACTAGAGTGTCTAAAGGAAGAGATCCAAGGCTGGCACAAGCTTTAATCTTCAAAGTTCTTAGAGATGTTAGGTATTGAACACCCGTGTGCTCCAAGGAAGTGAGATTAGGAAGTCCACTGATATGAAGAGAAGTTAGAGATGTCATTGCTTGAAGATTCCATGTCGTCTTAGATGAGAGATCAATGCATTTGCTGATACAAAGTGACACAATTTTGGGAGCATCCAACCATCCTTCAGGAAACTGAACCAACTTGGAGCACTGCTTCAGTTTTAACTTCCGAAAATGTGGTAGAATGTTTGGAGGATGTGAAATAAATTGGAGGTTTCTACAATCTTGTAGACATAGATCTTCAAGCTTGTGGAAGAGGAAAAACGGAAATGAGATGAGAGAATCACAACAACATTTCAAGTGTAGTTTTTCAAGGGAAGAATAGTATTGAGATTCTCGCGTCAAACTCTGATGGTGAAAAAGTTGTAAATTTCTGCACTCGTTGATTTCAAGAGATCGCAACGTACTTGGTTGGCCATCCATAGGGATGGTGACAAGAGATGAGCAATTGCTTATAGTCATGGTTTGAAGACTTTTATTTCCCAGCATCATTTTCTCAGATAACGATACCAAAGCATCGCAACCTGTCAGAACTAATTCTCTCAGTCTTGGAACGCATGGCATTGGATTTGTGAGAGCTTGACATCCAGTGATCATTAATTTCTCCAAGGAAGGAAGATGGCCAGGTAATATTTCGGTCAGTTTAGGACATCGCTCAATGTAAAGCTCTAGGAGTGAAGGGAATCTCCCAATTTCTTCAGATATGTTGGTTGACCATTCTTCCAAGTTAGGCATGTCCTCTAACTTCATAATTTTTAATGATCTAAATGGCTCGATTACATTCCCGTAGAATTCTAGACCAATCTTCTGAATGCTCTTCATTTTTGATATATAGAGTTCTGTGAGGGAGGACAATTGTCCAAGTGATGGCAATGACTTTGAATTTTCACAGTTAGCAAGATGTAGAATCACCATACAGGAGAATGAAGAGCTCTCCAACCAATTCGGAAATTTATCACCACCAAAATTTTGAATTGTGAGTATTTTCAAACTTTGATGTGGCTCTAGCATATTGAGTATAGAAGCTTCACTCTCTTTGTCGTGAGTTGTAGTTGTCCACTTGAATTCTAGTTCATAAAGATGTTTCTTCATCCTCAACCTTGCACGGGAAGCTTCTGTTGGATTAACAACATTCTGCAGTCCGGAAATCAAAAGTGCTCCACGGAGTTCTGAAAGCTCTCCTAACTCACTGATTTTTGATCCCCTTTCGTAACCTACTACAAAACTGGTCAACACTTGAAGAGACTTCAATTTACCAAAATTTGCAGGCATCGATGTCACATTGCTTCCACTAATATCAAGTTGGCGCATGTTGACAAGGTTGCACATGTTTTCTGGTAACATAGTGAGATTACGACAACCAGACAGCAACAATGTCTCCAAGTAATACATAGTGCTAACAAAGTCTGGCAAACACTCGATTCCAGTGTGAGCAAGATCCAAATACCGCATATTCATCAAGTTTCCAATTGAATCTGGCAACTTTGTAATTGGATAATGAGACAAAGAGAGCACACGCAAGCATTTCAATTTTGGTAACAAAATCGAAACCATGCTAGTAATTGAAGAGGAGTAAACAAAGTATGAGTATTTGAATGGTAGGAATGTCCTGAGCTGCTTAAATTCAGAGAAGATCTCAAACTTCTCAGGATCATCATATATGCCTTGTAAATAGGATAAATGACGAACACTGCTCGTGATGATTCTTGGGTTGTTGTCATCTAAGTTGTAATAGAGTTCTCCTGCAACAAACTGTGATACGTCGTGGATAAGATCGTGCATCATATAATGTGAGACATTGTAAATTGAGGGGTAAAAGAATGACCTAGATAGTAACTCTTGAAAGCATTCTTCTCCTACATCTTCCATTCTCTTCTCTGCTCTTTGTTGTGGTAGTATACCTTCAGCCATCCATAAATAGATCAAGCTCCACTTTTTTATTTCAAATCCTTTAGGAAATATGGAACAATAAGTAAAGCATCGCTTTAAATGAGACGGTAAGTGAATGTAGCTCAATCTTAAAGGAGGAAGAATGCTACACTTATCACTAGGCAGCTCCCATATCCTACTATAACATATACCTTCCCACTCCTCGACATCTTCTTTTGTACGCAGAAGACTCCCTAAAGCTTTTGCAGCTAGAGGGAGACCATTGCACTTTTTTACAATTTTTTGGCCAATTTGTGCCAAGATGGGATGCTCATTCGGGTTCCCTGATTTGAATGCATGGCTCGTGAATAATTTCCAGGTATCTTCGTGAGATAGAAACGAGAGGGAATGAGTTAAATCCGCACGGATTAATGTTGCAACACTTTGATTACGTGTGGTGATAATGATTCTACTCCCATAATTTCCTGATAGAAAGGGTCTTTGGAGGATGTCCCAGTCAAGAAAGTTCTCATTCCAAAACCCATCCAAAACAATTAGAAACCTCTGTCTTGTCAATCTATCCTTAAGTTTGATTTGGAGTATATTCAAGTCTGAGATATTAGAATGAGACAAAGTGAAGGACTCAAAAACTTTCTTTGTTATTTCATACACATTTGAAGTCTCTGAAACAGACGCCCATGATCTAGATTGAAAATGGTCCATCACCCGTTCATCATTGTACAAGATTTGAGCAAGAGTCGTCTTACCTATTCCGCCCATCCCAACAACCGCAACTACAGGCACCCCCTCTCCATTGGAATTTTCAGCTAACAAAAATTCAATAATCTTCTCCCTATCGCCATTTCTACCATACACACGATGTTCATCCACCAAAGAAGTTGTGGCCGAAGCTAACGAGAGTGATTTACCTAGGCCTATTTCCTTAAGTCCGAGAAGATTTTTATGCTCTATAATAGACTTCAACCTCTCAACTATCCTACCAATTTTAGATTGAACTCGTTCGGAAAAAGGATTGAGAGACGAAGCATAATCTTTTACCTGGTCTAAGGTCGTGTGGAACCCTTGATTCATCTTGTCTTGCATGGCTTTGGTGGCAATTTCATCCAATACATCATCAGCATCATAAGCAGCATTCTTAAGCCTATCAACCCAGTCCTTGATCAATGGATCAAAAAACTGTTTGTCCTCAGCATCATTAAGGACTGTATTGACAGACAGCAAAAGCATCTTCAACTTGTGTAGAAGTGCCTCATCAAGATGATTTCCCCTAAAGAAGTCTATGAGTTCACGATTAGCTATCCTATCCAATAGTACTTGCAAGATAGCAGAGACAAGTGAGCCTAGCATATCAGCCATGAAACTGTGATTGTATGTATAACTAACAATAATGAAGTGAAATAATGATAGGTGTCTGCGTTGCTAATTTGTTGAGATATAAAGCAAGTGATTAAAAGCTTTATTGTATAAACTTGAGAGTAGTTGACTTAGACTTAGGAAGTTTCTTATGAGCTGTAACGAAAAGTATTCTACCCACTTGGTTAGTTGTAGTCAAAGTTTTAAAATTCAACAAAATAATGGCTTCTGGAGCCCTCAAAAACAGTTGATGTCATATTGGTATGCTTAATTAATCACAATCATTCAAAAAGTTCAACCGGAACCACCCAGTTTATTACTCCATCCATCTTAAAGTAAACGCTTTGGTTGAACATGTCACACAGATAAAAAAAATTGTACAAATGAAATACAACAAATAATTGATTTTATAACAACAACAACGTCCTAAAAGTGATTCAGTCCTATAAATTGTACATGAATGCAACCCTTAAGTATTTCCTAAGATTACCCTGAACTGATCCTCCCATATAAACTGAAAAATTGCAGAAATCATAAATGCCTAGCTTAGGCACAGCCCATCAATTTGTATGTGAGGGATACAAGCCACCTTGTGCCACTCCTTTCCTATTTTGGGTTTAAGCCTTGGAATCAACAATGGACATTCCAGGATACTTAAATGATCCAAGGAGGAAGGAAATCCTTGTTCCGGCAAGGATCGTAGTATGTCACAACAATTAATTTCAAGTGTATGAAGTGCATTCATGTGTTGAAAACCATTGTAGTCAAGCTTCCTCAGACACTTCAATGAGCTGATGCGAAGAGACATTATACTTACAGGAAGCATATTCTCATCAGGAAATGACTCCATGCCTATGCATCCACCTTCAACCTCAAAATGAGTGAGAGATTCAAGATTTTTCAACCCCCAATTCTTTTGTTGTGTAAGCTTGTCACAATAGGAAATTGAGAGTAGAGTTAAACTTGAAGGCAACCCCCCAAATGGTAAAGATTCAATGAGTGGACATCTATGTAAATATAATGACTTGAGAGATGTGAGAGAGTTCATAGAATTGGGTAATCTGGTAAGATTGTTGCTATTGGAAAGGAACATGGATGATAGATTTGGTGCATTTAGTCCTTCATCTGGGAAAGACCTCAATCCTGTGCAGTCTCTAATTTCTATAGACTCAAGTGATGCAAGGTCACCACTAAATTCCCCTCCAAGAACAAATGATAAGAGATTGGGACAATCCCATATACATAGAATTTTGAGTTTAGGGAACAAATTTAAGTTAAAGATAGTGAGTGAATCACTACTATTCCCAATGAACAGATGTTGGAGAAAGGAAAGTTTATTTCTTGATTCTGAAGATACAACAAGTTTCAATGCTCTACAGTTACGAACGTAAAGTGTTTCCAAGGAATTAGGATAAGGAAAGGATCTAAGAGAAGAACAGTTGATCAGATATAATTCTTGAAGAACGGGTAATCCGCCTAGCAAATCATTTGGAAGGACCTCTAATAATCCACATCCTTCAATTTTTAAGCTAAGCAGATTAGGCGGCAATAGCTTCAATTGTGATACAGTTGTAACTTTTAATATTTCAAAAGATAACCGTTCATCATCAATATCTTGTGATGGACGATCATCAGCTTGTGCGGTTTTTGGAATTGTAGCTTTAGCCAATGAAGATTGTGGATCTGTTTGTTGAGGCTTTGGGATTCTTATTGCATCAAAAGATGCAGAATTAGGAGGTAATCTATTTGGTTTGAATTCAGTTTCCATCCTTTCCTCGTGCGCAATTTCTTCAATCTCCCTTAAAGATGAGCCAACAGTGAACTTATTGCTGGTAAAACCAGAGTAGGATAGCGGGGTGATTTCCTGTAGTTGTTCAGAAATTACAACATGTCGGCGCAATGATGCTTGTGAGTGGGTTTTAGCAACATTTCTCATCAATCTTTCATTACTGTCATGAACAAAAACTTCACATGTACTTGAAACTTTTGGAAGTGGAGCTACAAGATCATGGCATCCAGAAATCTCCAACTTCTGTAAAGATGGAAGTTGTTTGGGTAAATTCATCTCTAGCTTGGGACACCGTATTATATAAAGCTCAATGAGATGGGGGAATTCAACACCTTCTAATATGTTCCATTCTTTCCATTCCCACATATCCCAAAACTGTAAAGTCTCCAAAGATTGAAATGGCTTATGTGAAGCAGTCATAGTTCCATAAAACTCATTGCCTATGGAACTAACTTTAGTGAACCCTTCAATAAAGAGATCTTTAAGAAATGGAAGCTGCCCGAATGTTGGCAAGGATTCGCAATTTTGACAATGCCGGAGATCTACTAATTGTAATGACAAAAAGGATGGATCCTGCAACCAATTTGGGAATCTTCCACCTCCATAGTATTCAATTGTTAGTCTTTGTAAGCCTCTGTGTGGTTCTAGATTCTCAAGAACTTTCATTTCATTTCCATTGACATCTTCACCATTTCCCCATTGAAGCATAAGATCATTAAGGCTATTTTTCTCTTTCAGCTTAACATTTGAAGCATCCATAGCAAAAGCCACGTTTTGGAGCTTTGAAATGGTCAATGTTTTGAGATTGGAAAGAGTTGCTAAGCCTTCAAGTCTTGTGTCATTTTTAGATACAATGAAGTCGGTCAATGTCCGAAGACTTGTCATTTTGTTCATTTGGAAAGGCATCTCTTGCACACCGCTATCTCTAACATCAAGGCAACGCAAGTTTATCAAATTGCATATTCTCGGAGGGAAACTTGCGAGAGAACGGCAGTTTGTCAACTTAAGTGTCTGCAAATTACGGAGATCGCAAATGGAATCTGGAAGGGTCTGCAATGCAGTGTGTGAAAGGTCAAGGTAACAAAGATGACTTAATCTTCCAATTGAATCAGGTAAGCTGGTTATGTCATAGTGAGACAATGAGAGAGTCCGGAAGAAATATGGATTCAACTGATATATAATTTCCTCTAACGCGAAAGTGCGAATATGGCTAGGAGCTCGCTCAAGAGGCAAACCTACTGGCAAAATGGTTCTCAACAGTTTTCCATTTTTATCTAAAAGTGATTCTGGAAAATCCTGTGTGATTCTGAAATATGACAAATGGTGCTTATATGATTCTCCAAATACAAAGGTTGCCAAATCATGAACCAGATTATGCATTGTAAAACTTACACCCGAACCAAACGGTTGCAAGAATGACCTCAAGATTAGATAACCAAAATATTCATCACCAATGTCTTCCATGCTTTTGTGATTGGAGTTAGAGTTTATGTTTTGCAGAAAGCCTTGTGCCATCCACAAGAGAACCACCTCTTTCTGCTTGAATTCATAACCCTTTGGAAACAACGACAAATAAGCAAAGCAACGTTTAAGCTCTGCAGGGAGATCGAGGTAACAAAGGACAAGAAAAGCAGGAATTGGTAGATTCACATCGCCTTCATCGATCAATTTGTTCCTCAATATATCAACCCATTCACTGAGATGTAGCTTATCTTGCAAGAGGCTCCCAATCATTTTTGCAGCCAAGGGAAGGTTTCTCAATCTTCTGACTATTTCTTTTCCAACTGCTACTAGTTCTGGATTCTCATTAAGATCCATCTTCCCAAAAGCATGCACCAAAAAAATTGACCATGCATTCTCTGATGATAGCAGACCCAGATGGAATGTATGATTACATTGTGGCACAAGCAGTGAATCATCATCATCATCACCAGGATTAGAGGTGAAGATTATGGCACTCCCTCCTGTTGCTGCTTCAAACAAAGAATCAACAAGCATGTTCCAGTTCTCTGTTGCATCCTCAGGTTCAATCCTAATGTTACAAATTAAATTACACGATTCAAGAGAAGAATATTCATTTCTATACGCGCAACCAACCGTCCTACATCACGAGTAAAAAGCAATAAAAAGAGATAATAATTAGGAACAATACCTGATATCATCCAACACCAGCAGAAATTTTTTCCCTTGAAAGCTTTCCTTCAACTTTTTGGTCAGCTGATGTAAATCATTCCCAGGAACAAATTCCTCAGCAACTGCTTCAAGAATCTTGTTAGCAATAAAGCTAACTTTGGCCTTGTAAGGAATAGTGATCCAAGCTCTAAGTTCAAAACATTCCCTCACCTTGTGATTGAAGTAAATTACATCAGTAAAAGCAGTCTTCCCAGCCCCGGGTTTACCTTCAATGTTAATCACTTTGTTATGTTGTACATTAGTTGTTGACAACAAGATTTCGAACACAGACTTCTCTTCTTGTTCCCTTCCATAGAAATAATCTTTTGGATAATTTCCGTAGAAATAGTCCTCCAAAACAACAGAACATGAATCCAAGACTCGCAACGATGATTCCCTCCATGTAACAAGAGTTAAGCCAAGAACATCTTTCATTTCAGAAAGCTCTACTAAGCTGTCAATGATGTCACCGAGTTGTGGTTTAAAATCTACGCTTGGTTTGATTAACTTAGAGAATGCTCCAAGAAAACTGGTGTTTGTGGTTGTCTGTGTTGCACTTGCACCCTGCCACTGCCATAGAAGCTCCTCTAATCTATAAACAGCGTATTGCAATGCGTTAAGCCATTCCTTTAATGATTTGGATTTTGCTGAGAACTGCTTCTCTTCAGCATCATCGACGAGAGTATCGAGTATTCGAAGTGTAGCCATGAGTTTGAGCTGATGTTTGGGTGGTTTTATGATGAAGGGCTTGGATGTGAGGAGGAGAAGGTGCTGTAATAGGTTGTGAAGGAAGACAGAGAGTAAGGCTCTCCCCATAGTTGAAAGGAGATAAAAATGGTTTTCGTGTTAATTTGGTTCTTTTGTTGACAGTTGAGACGATAGAAAGGATCATAACATGGAATTGGTAGAAATTTCCATGGGTGGTTCTTACGTTGACTTTCTGCAGCAATAAGGTTTAGTGTGGATAGGGTGGGTGACTGGGTGACTTTGTCGGTCAGAGGGTAGCAAGTGATTGGTTTGATTGAGGTCAGATTTCAATGCAGGGGAGAATAAGAAACGACATGTATCAACTATCAACTATCAATCAACTATCTATACATCTATACATCTATACATTAAAAGAGTATGCCTGCAAAGTACCAATAATACCCTTATCACTTTAAATTCTTTTACACTTGCAAGAGGTTAAAATAATAAAAACATAATCATTCAATTAATTCACCTTACTTTTCCACTAAATGCTACCAAATGTCAATTTCTTATTTGATACTTTCTTAACTTTCACTTTTCCCCCACTTCTCACTCTTTCGCTTACTATTTCTCTTTCCTACACTTTTCACTAACATTTTAATTTTTCTCTTTTTATTTTCTCTTTCCCTTTTTATTTTTCTTAGCATAAATAAATAAATTGAATGAATAGAAACACATAAAAATTTACTTAACCGAAAATATAATTATTTTATCATAACTAAAAAAAGTATTTCAAATATCAAATTTTTTATTTTTCTCACGGGTCACTAAGAGCAAAATACCAATTTTATTATCTTAATTTGACATAGAGAATTCTTATTTTAAAATGTCAAAAATTTTATTTTTCTCATGGACAATTATTAGCAAAATACATATTTTATTTTAACTAACAATTGTCTTTATTTAAGACATAAATTCTTATTTTTAAATGTAAAATTTTTTATTTTTCTCACGGGCCACTATCAGCAAAATACCTATTTTATTTTAATTAACAATTATCTTTATTTGAGACATAAAATTCTTATTTTTAAAATCTCAAAATTTCAAATTTTCTCATAGGTCACTATGAGCAAAATATATTTTTTTAGTTTAATCAACAATTATCTTTATTTGAGACACAAATTTTTATTTTCGAATGTCAAAATTTCTATTTTTTTCACGGGCCACTATCAGCAAAATGCATATTTTATTTTAATTAACAATTATCTTTATTTGAAATACAAAATTTTTATTTTAAAATATCAAAATTGAAGTTATATTATTATTATTATTATTCATTTTATAATTAAATAACTTATTTTAAACTTACATGCATATTTAAATAAATCTATATAATATTAAATAAATGTATCCGTGCGGACGCACGGGTATCTTGCTAGTAAGTCTATATTTTAAATTTTTTTTTAAAAAAAAAAGTAGATAATTTTTTTTTAAAGCCAAAAGCAACAATATATTTCTAAAAAGGGAAATGCTGAAAATCGCAAGATAAAGAAAAGGATTTTGCTTAAAAATGTAAAGGATGGTGTGCATGATCATACATATTGTTTGCTAACTCGTTTTTTGCTCTTGTTTGGGTATTTGAGTGTTGGGAGTTTTTGTAATGATATTGTTAATTTTTCATCCTGAATCCTAACACTAGAATTCATATAGGAGTATATACTAATACAAAAATAACTGCCTACAACGGTTCTATCTTTAGTGATCAACACATGTCTCACTGCATGTCATCTAACATTCTAGCTTGCCTCCACGTGTCTTCCCTATATGGATAAGACCAAAAAGCAGTTATTCAATCTGATCTCGTCGCTCTCCACCACTATGATTTTGACGAATTTTACAAAATTATTTAGTGCAATCACAATTTGAATAATGCTAAAGACAAAAATCTTCGATCCGGACCCTCGTTGACCTGTACACAGTATCTTACATTGAGCTCGTGTGAAATCTTTGTTAGAACAAGATTTGTTCTGATCAATTATCTTAGTTTTGATGATAACAATAATATGAATTTTGCTTACGATAATATGGTACTCTAATCCAATGCAATTTCCTTTTCAGGAAATATATAAAGAGTACGCATAATTCAGCGCTCAGAAGCTTTGTCTCAAAAGGGTTCAGCATGCAACATCAGAACATGGTCTGGCAAGACATCAGAAGATGGTCGAAGCAGAATCAGAACATGGGTCTATGGAAGCATCAGAAGAACATGAGATCAGAAGCACTGAAGTTCTGATGGTATCACGCTCAGAAGCACTTCAAGGTCAGAAGATCAGAAGATGCTTTGCACCAAGCTGTTTGACTCTGATGATATTCAAACGTTGTATTCACAAACATCAGATCAGAAGGAAGTACAAGTGGCAAGCTACGCTGACTGACAAAAGGAACGTTAAAAGCTATTATAGGCAACGTCAGTAGACACAGCGTGAACAAGGCTCGAGGTAGTTGACAAAAGCGTATAACATTAAATGCGATGCTGTACGGAACACGCAAAGCATTAAATGCACTCAACGGTCATCTTCTCCAACGCCTATAAATATGAAGTTCTGATGAGAAGCAAGGTTAACGATTCTGCACAAAACAACTCATATTAACTTGCTGAAACTCTGTTCTACTCAAAGCTCAGAATCTTCATCTTCATCAAAGCTCACTACATTGCTGTTATAATTTATTAGTGAGATTAAGCTTAAACGTTAAGAGAAATATCACAGTTTGTGATTATAGCTTTTAAGAAGCAATTGTAATACTCTTAGAATTGATTACATTAAGTTGTAAGGAACTAGAGTGATCGTGTGGATCAGAATACTCTAGGAAGTCTTAGAGGTTATCTAAGCAGGTTGTAACTAGAGTGATCGTGTGGATCAGAATACTCTAGAAAGTCTTAGAGGGTATCTAAGCAGTTGTTCCTGGAGTGATCAGTGTGTGATCAGAAGACTCTGGAAGACTTAGTTGCTGACTAAGTGGAGAACCATTGTAATCCGTGCGATTAGTGGATTAAATCCTCAGTTGAGGTAAATCATCTCTGCGGGGGTGGACTGGAGTAGTTTAGTTAACAACGAACCAGGATAAAAATAACTGTGCAATTTATTTTTATCTGTCAAGTTTTAAAAGCTACACTTATTCAAACCCCCCCCCCCCCTTTCTAAGTGTTTTTCTATCCTTCAATTGGCATCAGAGCGCCGGTTCTAAGGTGCAAGCACTTAACCGTGTTTAGAAAAGATTCAGGAAGAGAAAAACGCTTCAGTAAAAGATGGCTGATGAAACTGCAAAGTCTACACCTGCATCTACATCTGGCTCTGCTGAGCAACACAACGGTAACAATGGTTATACTAGACCGCCGGTATTTGATGGTGAAAACTTTGAATACTGGAAAGATAAACTGGAAAGTTACTTTCTTGGTCTAGATGGTGATCTATGGGATCTTCTGATGGATGGTTACAAACATCCAGTAAATGCCAGTGGCGTAAAGCTGACAAGGCAAGAAATGAATGATGGTCAGAAGAAGCTTTTCAGGAATCATCATAAATGCAGAACTGTTTTGCTGAATGCTATCTCTCATGCTGAGTATGAGAAGATATCTAACAGGGAAACGGCCTATGACATATATGAGTCCTTGAAAATGACTCATGAAGGAAATGCTCAAGTCAAGAAGACTAAAGCTCTCGCTTTAATCCAGAAGTATGAAGCCTTCAAGATGGAGGATGATGAAGACATTGAAAAGATGTTTTCAAGATTTCAAACTCTTACTGCTGGATTGAGAGTTCTTGACAAGGGATACACCAAGGCTGATCACGTAAAGAAGATCATCAGAAGCTTACCCAGAAGATGGGGTCCTATGGTGACTGCATTCAAGATTGCAAAGAATCTGAATGAAGTTTCTCTGGAAGAGCTTATCAGTGCCTTGAGAAGCCATGAAATAGAGCTGGACGCAAACGAGCCTCAAAAGAAAGGTAAATCTATTGCATTAAAATCCAATATCATGAAATGCACTAACGCTTTTCAGGCTAGAGAAGAAGATCCTGAAGAATCAGAATCTGAAGAAGAAGATGAACTGTCCTTGATCTCCAGAAGGCTAAATCAACTCTGGAAGAACAAGCAAAGGAAGTTCAGAGGCGTCAGAAGTTCAAAGAAATTTGAACGTAGAGAATCTTCTGATGACAGAAGATTTGACAAGAAGAAGGTCATGTGCTATGAATGCAATGAGCCTGGACACTTCAAGAATGAATGTCCAAAACTTCAGAAGGAAAATCCCAAGAAGAAGTTTCATAAGAAGAAAGGTCTTATGGCAACCTGGGATGAGTCAGAAGATGATTCAGACTCTGAAGATGAGCAGGCTAACTGTGCGCTGATGGCGACAGAAGATGACGGATCAGAATCTACATCAGAATCAGATTCTGAAGAGGTATTTTCTGAACTTACTAGAGATGAGTTAGTTTCCGGTCTAACAGAACTTCTGGAATTCAAGTCTCAGATTAGTCTCAAATACAAAAAGCTGAAAAAGCTATTTGAATTTGAAACAAAGAAGCTTGAGTTGGAGAACTCTGAATTAAAAGAAAAACTTTTAAAATTATCCAATAATGTTGGATCTCCTTCTGATTCAGAAAAATCCACTCCTAGTCTAAACCATATTCTGAAAGAATATGATTTAAGTTTTAGGAAGTTCTTATCTAGAAGTATTGGCAGAAGTCAGCTAGCTTCTATGATATATGCTGTGTCTGGAAACAAAAGAGTCGGCATTGGTTTTGAGGGTGAAACCCCATACAAACTTGAACCTGTTGATGAAATGAAATTCACATACAAGCCATTGTATGATCAGTTCAAGTATGGGCACTCCCATGATATTAGGCACACTTCACAT
Source organism: Vicia villosa (assembly GCF_029867415.1). Taxonomy (NCBI): domain Eukaryota; kingdom Viridiplantae; phylum Streptophyta; class Magnoliopsida; order Fabales; family Fabaceae; genus Vicia; species Vicia villosa. The sequence continues at coordinate 22,933,564 of NC_081182.1, read as the reverse complement.
GCTCAAAGTTTTCACATAACACACACCAAAAAGCATGTGACACAACCTAGGAAATATCATGAAACTCACATTAAAAATTATCATGCTGTTCCTCCTATTGCTTACAATGTTAAACTCAAGTTCAATCAGAACTTGAGAAAATCTAACAAGAAAGGACCCAAGAAGATGTGGGTACCAAAGAAAAAGACTATTTCTTTTGCAGATTCTCTTGGCGACAAAGAAGATAAAAGTCAACATGTCATGTCACCTGGACTCAAGTTGGTCTCAACACTTGAAGGGAAGAAGGACTGTCTTCCAAGTTCTGGTACTTAAATCTGTTGAAGAAACTATGTTCGTAGGAGATCAGAAAAGAAAGTTTATTAGTCTTGGAACCATCTGTTTTGTTTGTTTCTAAAGCATTGATATTTCGTTCTTGAGTATTCTAAATGCTCTAAATGCTACAGAATATACAATATTGAAACATTGATTGTGGACGAATCAATAAATATCTGGTTTGATGATAAACTTGTTTCTGATGAAACAAAGCAGCTTAAGAATTTCTGCAGATACAGTTTTGTCTTATCAGAAGCTGCAGAACAAAGAAGTGAATCCCCAGAAGCTGTGTATATCAGAAGTAATGGATCAGAAGATCATTCAGAATTATATCAGCACACTTCAGAAGGAGTGTTTCCAGAAGAGAAACCTGATCAATTCAGAAGCAGTGATCGGAATCAGAAGGCGTAAAGCCTATTGAATATTTCACACCTGTCATCCATTATCTGATGATAAACACGTGTCTCTACGGTCAGTACGAAGCGTGCAGTTGAAAAGACGCCGACCTAGGTAACTGTATTAAATCATTTCATTTACCATGCTATCTCTCCTAATGTCATTTCACATTTAATGCAAAATGATTTAAATTATTTTCGAATCTTTTAAATAGCCCGCTTCAACTTCATTCTTTTCTCCTTCTCTCTATTTTGCTGTACATTTTTTTTCGCTGCATCTGTTTGTCTTTTTCAAACCCTAGTCTTTGCTCTAATCTTACGACATAATCATCATGAACTCTTCCTCTTGTTCATCTTCCTCAAAAGAAAGACTTACTTCTTCACAAATCCTTCTACGAAATTATGAATATGCTCCTTTGAAAACTTGCTTGATACCCACGAAGGACTTGGAGGTTTTATGTGAAACTGCTGTGGACTTAAACAATCTTAAAGCGAATGGCTTTAAGTGTGATGCAAGAATCCTTGAGCAAGGATGGTCCAAGTACCTTAATAGATTGGTTGGTCCAATTTATCCTGATCTTGTGAAGGATTTCTGGGTACATGCAACGGTTACCCCAACGGCCATCATTTCATTCGTGCTAGGGCATGAAGTGGTTATCTCTGAAAAACTGATCAGGAAGCTATACAATCTGAATGATGAAGAAGGTTGGTCTGGTTTTCGACATGCATCTGTTGATTGGTCGATAGTTGAAAAACAAATCTCTAAGTCTTCTGGGATTGACTCGAATAACACAGGCACCTTGAGGCCATTTTATAGAGTTTGGGCTGAGATTATTCTGGGTTCTCTTCACCACAGAAAAAGGATGCTCTCCTCTTCTTACATCAGTCCAGATCACAAGCACACTCTTTTCTGCATTGGCAAAAAGACTGAGATCAACATTTCTCACATTCTGTTTGAGAATCTAAAGACTTCAATCCTTGAGTCAAGAGAAGAGGAAAGGGCGAAGTACCCTCATCTTTCAAGAACGACTATTCCGTTTGGAAGAATGATTTCAGACATTCTTACTGAAAGCAAAGTGCTGGACTCCATCAGAAAACTCAATGCATCCCATTTGCTTGGAGTAGTTCAAGGTCCCATTTTTAATGGTGTGGATTTGTTCAGATTAGAACTCATTCAAAATGTACCTTCTGTGTGCCCAAGCTTTCCTGACATTCTCTCAAGAAGAGTTGCTGTTGAAGGTTTTGCCTCCTTGTTTCAAGAAGAACTGCATCAGGTTGTCAAGTCTTACCTGGAAGATTGTGTTAGGAAGCAATCAGATATTGATCCTGCTTGGATCCGTGGCAGAGTACTTCCGTCCAAGGCTGATCTTCTGAAGAAGGATCAGAAGGAACTAAAGGCTAGGCTAAAAAGAAAAGCCCGAGAAGATGAGGCTGAGAAAGCCAAGAAGTTGAGGGTCACCTATGATCCTGACAAGGTGGACTCTGAAGAACGAAGAGATAAAAGGATCAGAGATTCCTTTCGCAGAACCAGATCTTCTTCTTCTGTACAAATCTCCAGACAGGTTTTTACTCCACCTCCTTCTGTCCCTAAACCATCTTTCCAATCACCTCCATCTGAACCAAAAATAAACTTCACCTTACCAAATCCTTCTTCATCATCCTTCTCCTCTCCCATTCTAAACCCCACACCTTTAAGTATTCTTCCCCCAACTCCTTCTGATAAATCTTTCTCACCAATTCCCTTTACAAATACTCCATGCTCGTCTCAATCTATCATTTCTGATATTCCATCCTCATCAATCATTCTCTCAGATATCCCTTCTTCCTCATCCACCGCACCTCCACCTTCTATATCCCATCCCTTACCTACCAGAAAATCCAAACCTTACTGTCTTCTCTACCCTGACTACAAATTCACCTTCAATCCGCCTGAACCTGAACCCTATACCTACCTGGAACTTTTCAGACATGAGGTGATTAGCAGTCTAGACCTTCTGAAGGATGCATTTCTAAATGGTCTGGATGATGTTTCTACAAGAAATCTCTGGAGAAGATTTCGCAAGGATTTTCAAGTAGAAGCAATGGGAGTACAGAAAAGACTAGTGGCTGCTGCCCCTGGTTACCCTGGTTACCTTCTGGAGGATGATAATGGTATATACTACCATCCTCTCAGAAATTGTGTTGCTGCTGAGGAGAAGCCCTTTGTGGATGAATTGGAAGTAGCAAGACTGGCTGCTGAAATGGAAGCAAATCCATGCAGGGATATCGTTATCTTTATTCCTGATTATCCTGTTCTGCTCGGAGACTTCAAGACTCTCTTTGACTATCTGAGGGAAAACCCTTTGGAGAAAGACCCAAGCTTGGTCATTCCAGAAGTTGTTGACCCACCAGAAGTTGAAGGTCCTTCTGCTCCCAGGAATCTAGCTGCCATTCTTCAGGCACTTGAGAATGGAGACTCGGAAATTCCTGCTGCAGAATATGGAGATGCTTCCATGCAAGAAGCAGATGCTGAAGATCATGTTGCTGAATCAGATCCTGTTGAGGACATCCCTGCAAATGATCTATCCATGGAAGCTTTAGATCAAGTTGCTATTCCTGTGGTTGAAAGCGTTGAAGCTTCTTCTGATGAATCTTCTCGTCTTGCAAGGACTCTAGAAGAAATTCAGAAGAGACAGGATGAGCAAAGCTCACTCAATGCTGAGTATAGAGCTTTCATGGTGAGGCAAGATGGACACAACAATGAGGTCCAAGAGATGCTGGCCAAGATCTTGTCAAGGCTACGACCATCTTAGATTGAGTCTGTGTTGTTTCTTTCTTTTTGTTGCATCTGTCTTTGTGCATCTGATCTTACTTATCTTCATGTACTTCTGTACCTGCTGTTTGAACTTCAATGAAATCATCTTCTTCCTCCGTGTGTTTCGTTTTGTTTGTCTCTGAATCTTTTTTGTTTTTTGATGATATGACAAAAAGGGGGAGAAAATATGTGATAAATGATTTGATTTAATCAGTTGCTTTTACTAACAAGAACTGCAAGTTCTATATGGTTCAAGTGTTTTGCAGGTATAAAGAAGTGAAGAGAATCTTCAAAGCAAACACAAGAAGCAAAACCATAAGAAGTGTTATTCTGTAAAAAGAATAAGCTCATGGAAACTGAAGCAAGCTGAGTGCTGTCAAGCTTCAGAAATCAGAAGCACTGATAATAGAATTTGATCCATATTTGTCTATTTGCTTTGACAAAATTCTATTTGCTCTGATACATTATTTTAGCCTATATGGCTCTGATACATATCATGTGTTTGAATATACATTTTATGTTCTGACTCGTTCATGCTGACTTTTGTCGTTTAGTTTTTGTTCTGTAACATTTCAGGATGTAGAGATGCTCTGATGATGCTCTGGTACATTCAACAATGTTCTGATACAAATCTAGCATGAAGTGATGTTGGTAGAAATTCAAAGCTCTGAAGCTATCCGAGGGAAGCAGAAATCAGAAGCTGTGAATGTTCTAAAGATCCAGAAAACTCAAGTTCTGAAGCTGTCCTAAATGGAAGCAGAAATCAGAAGCTGTGAATGTTCTGAAGATCAAAGAAATTCAAGTTCTGAAGCTGTCCTAAATGGAAGCAGAAATCAGAAGCTGTGAATGTTCTGAAGATCAAAGAAATTCAAGTTCTGAAGCTGTCCTAGATGGAAGCAGGAATCAGAAGCTGTGAGTGTTCTAGGGATCTAAAGAAATTCTAGTTCTGAAGCTGTCTAATGGAAGCAGAAGTCAGAAGCTATGAATTCTCTGAAGACAGAAGCTTATGTGATCGTCTCTACCGAAATAATCAGGGAAGTCTTTTATTAAAGTTCTTCGAGTATTTATTTCAGGGGGAGATTATTTATCTCAGGGGGAGATTGTTAATCTCAGGGGGAGACATATTCATATGCTTATGCTATAGCTGTGTAATTTGCCTTTTGCCGTCTGCTCTTTCTGATCGCAAATTCATATCATTTATATATGTTTTTGTCATCATCAAAAAGGGGGAGATTGTTAGAACAAGATTTGTTCTGATCAATTATCTTAGTTTTGATGATAACAATAATATGAATTTTGCTTAAGATAATATGGTACTCTAATCCAATGCAATTTCCTTTTCAGGAAATATATAAAGAGTACGCATAATTCAGCGCTCAGAAGCTTTGTCTCAAAAGGGTTCAGCATGCAACATCAGAACATGGTCTGGCAAGACATCAGAAGATGGTCGAAGCAGAATCAGAACATGGGTCTATGGAAGCATCAGAAGAACATGAGATCAGAAGCACTGAAGTTCTGATGGTATCACGCTCAGAAGCACTTCAAGGTCAGAAGATCAGAAGATGCTTTGCACCAAGCTGTTTGACTCTGATGATATTCAAACGTTGTATTCACAAACATCAGATCAGAAGGAAGTACAAGTGGCAAGCTACGCTGACTGACAAAAGGAACGTTAAAAGCTATTATAGGCAACGTCAGTAGACACAGCGTGAACAAGGCTCGAGGTAGTTGACAAAAGCGTATAACATTAAATGCGATGCTGTACGGAACACGCAAAGCATTAAATGCACTCAACGGTCATCTTCTCCAACGCCTATAAATATGAAGTTCTGATGAGAAGCAAGGTTAACGATTCTGCACAAAACAACTCATATTAACTTGCTGAAACTCTGTTCTACTCAAAGCTCAGAATCTTCATCTTCATCAAAGCTCACTACATTGCCGTTGTAATTTATTAGTGAGATTAAGCTTAAACGTTAAGAGAAATATCACAGTTTGTGATTATAGCTTTTAAGAAGCAATTGTAATACTCTTAGAATTGATTACATTAAGTTGTAAGGAACTAGAGTGATCGTGTGGATCAGAATACTCTAGGAAGTCTTAGAGGTTATCTAAGCAGGTTGTAACTAGAGTGATCGTGTGGATCAGAATACTCTAGAAAGTCTTAGAGGGTATCTAAGCAGTTGTTCCTGGAGTGATCAGTGTGTGATCAGAAGACTCTGGAAGACTTAGTTGCTGACTAAGTGGAGAACCATTGTAATCCGTGCGATTAGTGGATTAAATCCTCAGTTGAGGTAAATCATCTCTGCGGGGGTGGACTGGAGTAGTTTAGTTAACAACGAACCAGGATAAAAATAACTGTGCAATTTATTTTTATCTGTCAAGTTTTTAAAGCTACACTTATTCAAACCCCCCCCCCCTTTCTAAGTGTTTTTCTATCCTTCAATCTTCACTCAAAATAAACTTAAATACTCCAGCTCCCAGAATGCTACTTCAAGTCATGATTCTTCAACAATCTTTACTCGATCCTACTAGTATCTTGAATCTTAGCATGTCTGAAGACGAGAAAAACTCCAACCTTGTTTGTAGGCTTCTACACACCTCTACCAAATTAATTATAGAGAAAAGAACCTTCTTCTTTTATGTTGAATTTGTCAATCCCAACAAAAAGCACACACGGTTGAAAACCCCTTAAATCCTCAAAAAATCTTCAGGGAAAACGTTAATCACAATAACAATCCTCCTCATAGATATCACTCACTAAGATGAGAGATAGATCCAAACAAAAAAGGATGATAAAAGAGGTTGAAGATGACAAGATTTCGTTCGTAAAATTCAAAACAAGATTAAAAACTCTTTTGAAAATCTAGAGAACAAGTGTATTGTGAATTCTAAATCAAAAGTGGATGTGTAACACTGTGAAATGGTTTTAAGAAAAATGGATTATACAGATCTAACACAAAAGTGAGAGAAAAATTATATTCAATTCGATTCATAAGCAAAGAGAATGAGACGAGTCAAAAGATCAAGTGATTTGAATTAAGATCCAAGAACCAATATATTGACTCTGTGGTTCTAGTCAAGATTTCAGTGATCCGAGTACAAAAATCCTCTTATTCTAATTACATTCCCATACCCAAATTTCAAAAACTTCTAATTGTCTTTGATTCAAGTCAAACACTTTGTGATTCAAATTTGTTAATTATTGCTTTTGGACTGCATTACGTGGCTATTTAAGTTTCAGTTTATGTTTCAGTATTTTAAATTATTAGTCAATAAGTGGTTCCTACATTTTAGGAGAGAAAGTAGTTTTAGTTATTCCACTTCCTTATTTAGTGGAGATGTGACAGATTCTGTTTATCCCACTTCCTAGTTTAGTGGTGATGTGGTTGTGTCATGACTCATGGGTTAAAACCCTATAAATGTTTTGTTTCAGCAAATAAAAGAATGAAAAATCCCCATTCCTTTCACCTACGTATTTTTCCTATATCTCTGCTGTTAACACTTTCATTTACACCATAAACCAACAAATTGGTATCACCGCTATCTTCTTACGGGACCTGTGAAAATGGAAGCTGAAGTAAGTTTCTCACGTATTGCTCCTCCCATCTTTGATGGAGACAACTATGACCTTTGGGTAGTTAAAATGGAGTCTTATCTGGAAGCATTGGACCTTTGGGAAGCCGTGGAAGAGGATTATGAAGTTCCTCCGCTGCCAGCAAATCCGACTATGGCTCAAATAAAAATTCACAAGGAGAAAAAAACCAGGAAGGCAAAGGCGAGATCATGTCTCTTCGCTGGTGTTTCACCAATAATCTTCACCAGAATCATGACCTTCAAAACACCAAAAGCAATATGGGACTATTTGAAGGAAGAATACGCTGGGGATGAGAGGATTCGAGGCATGCAAGTGCTCAACTTGATGAGGGAATTCGAGATGCAAAGGATGAAAGAGTCTGAGACAATCAAAGAATACTCAGATAAGTTACTCTCCATTGCAAACAAGGTTAGATTACTCGGAACTGAATTTACTGATTCCAGAATTGTAGAAAAAATCCTGGTTACAGTTCCGGAGAGATACGAAGCATCAATAACCACCTTAGAGAACACGAAGGATCTGTCCAAAATCACCTTAGCAGGAGTGTTACATGCCTTGCAAGCTCAGGAGCAACGGAGGCTTATGAGACAAGATCATGTGGTTGAAGGTGCTCTACCAGCCAAGCATCATGAAGTAGGAAGTACTCCAAATAACCAAAATAGAGACAAAGGTAAGAGGAGAAGTTATCCACCTTGTGAGCACTGTGGAAAATTGGGCCTTCCACCGTTCCAATGTTGGAGAAGGCCAGACGCAAAGTGCAACAAGTGCAATCAGGTTGGACATGAAGCTGTGGTGTGCAAAGGAAAATCTCAACAACTTGAAGTCAATGCCCAGGTTGTTGAGCCAAATGAAGAAGATCAAATTTTTGTTGCAATGTGTTCTTCAACTATGAGAAATTCAGAATGTTGGCTGATTGACAGTGGTTGTACAAACCACATGACATATGATAAAACTCTCTTCAAAGATTTGAAGCCTACTCAAATCACAAAAGTCAGAATTGGCAATGGTGGCTACATTTCTGCAAAAGGAAAAGGAACTGTTGTGATTTCAACGAGATCAGGTATAAAAACCGTATCTGATGTTCTTTATGTGCCTGATATTGACCAAAATTTGCTCAGTGTTGGTCAATTGATAGAAAAGGGATTTAAAGTATCTTTTGAAAATCAACTTTATCTTATCTTTGACACCACTGGCCGAGAGATTTTCAGGGTCAAAATGAGAGGTAAAAGCTTCTCATTTGATCCAATTGAGGAGGAGGAGGAGCAGACTGCCTATTTCACTCAAGTCAGTCCCACTGAACTTTGGCATAAGCGACTCGGTCATTGTCATATTCAAAGAATGTTGAAGATGAAGAATAAAGATATACTAACACTTTCTGATCATTTACCAAACTGTGATGCTTGTCAGTTTGGGAAACAAAACAGAAATCCATTTCCCAAAGCAGTTTGGAGAGCTACTCAAAAGCTGCAGCTCATTCACACGGATGTTGTAGGACCTCAAAGAACTCCATCATTAAATGGTAGCCTATACTTCATTCTTTTTATAGATGACTTTACGAGAATGTGTTGGATTTATTTTTTGAAGTTCAAGCATGAAGTTGCTGGAGTTTTTGTCAAGTTCAAGAAAATGGTGGAAATTCAAAGTGGCTCAAAGATTCAATTTCTACGGTCTGATAATGGCAAGGAGTACACATCAACAGAATTTAATTTATTTTGCGAAGAGGCTGGAATTGAACATCAATTGACAGCTCCTTATACTCCAGAGCAAAATGGAGTTAGTGAAAGGAGAAATCGATCGGTAATGGAGATGGCTAGATGTATGTTGCATGAGAAGGAATTACCTAAACAGTTTTGGGCAGAAGCGGCAAACACGGCAGTTTTTCTACAAAATCGACTTCCAACAAAGGCTTTGAAAGATAAAACTCCTTTTGAAGCTTGGTATGGGTATAAGCCTTCACTAACCTTTCTTAAAGTGTTTGGTTGTGTTTGTTTTGTACATGTTCCAAAGGTTAAGCGCGACAAACTTGACAAGAAAGCAATTCCGGGTATTTTTGTGGGATATAGTTCAGTTTCAAAAGCCTACAAAGTGTATCATCCTCAAACCGGGAAGATGACTATCACTAGAGATGTGCACTACAATGAAGATCAGCAATGGGATTGGAAGAATCCACAAAGAACAGTTGGTTCGCTCATCAATATTGAAGATACTAACCCGGAAAAGCAAACAACTGAGGTGTGTCTGGATGAATTAGAAGATGATCCTTCCATTAGAGGCACAAGGTTGCTATTAGACATCTATCAAAGATGTAATGTAGCAATATGTGAACCTGCTTGCTGTGAGGAAGCTCTAAAAGATCCGAAATGGAAAAATGCAATGGAGGAGGAGATGTCAATGATACAAAAAAATAAAACATGGGAGCTGGTTGAAAAGCCTCGAGATAGAAAGGTCATTGGTGTTAAATGGATTTTCAGAACAAAGCTTAATGCTGATGGCTCAATCAATAAATACAAGGCCAGACTCGTCGTTAAAGGGTATGCACAAATTTTTGGCGTTGATTATTCTGACACTTTTGCACCTGTGTCCAGATTAGATACAATTAGATTGGTGTTAGCAGTTGCTGCTCAAAAGGGCTGGAAAGTATTTCAATTGGATGTCAAGTCAGCTTTTCTAAATGGAATTTTACAAGAAGAGATATATGTGGAGCAGCCAGAAGGTTTTTTGGTGCAAGGTGAAGAAGATAAAGTGTATTTGCTCAAAAAGGCCCTTTATGGGTTAAAACAAGCACCAAGGGCTTGGTACAACAAGATAAATGACCACTTATTGAGCATAGGCTTTGTAAAAAGCTTATCCGAGTCCACTCTTTATGTGAAACATAAGGGAAAAAATATTCTCATAGTTTCCCTATATGTTGATGATCTTTTAGTGACCGGAGATGATACAAGGTTGGTTGAGCAATTCAAACAAGAAATGATGCAAGCTTTTGAAATGACGGATCTTGGTCTTATGAGCTATTTTCTTGGAATTGAGATCAAACAAAATGTTAATGAAGTTTTCATCTGCCAGAAAAAATAAGCAAAGGAAATATTGAAAAAATTCCAAATGGAGGAGTGTAAAGCTGTTTGTACACCAATGAACCAAAAAGAGAAGTTGAGCAAGGAAGACGGTGCTGATAAAGTTGATGAAGGATATTACCGGAGTTTGATTGGCTGCTTAATGTATCTTACTGCAACAAGGCCAGACATTTTATTTTCGGTAAGTCTCCTCTCCCGATTTATGCATTGTGCTAGTGAAATGCATTTAGTAGCCGCAAGACGAATATTGAGATATGTCAAAGGTACTGTTGATTACGGTGTCAAATTTGAGAGCTGCCAAAACTTCAAGTTGTATGGATTCTCAGATAGTGACTGGGCTGGATCCATTGATGACATGAAAAGCACTTCCGGTTATTGTTTCAGTCTAGGCTCTGGAGTTTTTTCATGGTGCACAAAGAAGCAGGAGACAGTAGCACAATCAACTGCAGAAGCTGAATTCATAGCAGCAAATGCAGCTGTAAATCAAGTTTTATGGTTAAAGAAGATTTTGTGTGATTTACATCTCCAACAGAATCATAAAACTGAAGTTTTTATTGACAACCAAGCAACGATTGCAATTTCAAAGGATCCGGTTTGTCATGGGAAGACTAAACATTTTAACATCAAGCTCTATTTCTTAAGAGAAATGCAGCAAAACGGAGAAGTGACTTTGATTTACTGCAGGTCAGAGGATCAATTAGCAGATTTGTTTACAAAGCCACTTCCTGTCGGCAAGTTTGAGTTTTTAAGGCAGAAAATTGGAGTTTGCAGATCCTAAAGCAAGGAGGAGTGTTAATTATTGCTTTTGGACTGCATTACGTGGCTATTTAAGTTTCAGTTTATGTTTCAGTATTTTAAATTATTAGTCAATAAGTGGTTCCTACATTTTAGGAGAGAAAGTAGTTTTAGTTATTCCACTTCCTTATTTAGTGGAGATGTGACAGATTCTGTTTATCCCACTTCCTAGTTTAGTGGTGATGTGGTTGTGTCATGACTCATGGGTTAAAACCCTATAAATGTTTTGTTTCAGCAAATAAAAGAATGAAAAATTCCCATTCCTTTCACCTACGTATTTTTCCTATATCTCTGCTGTTAACACTTTCATTTACACCATAAACCAACAAAATTAAACCTCTCTGATTCAAATCATGGACTGTTGTTATTCGAATCACACAAAAAGAGGCATATCCTGATTTTTGGAAATGTGTTTGATTTGAATCACGATATATGTGATTGAAACATGACATCACATAAGCAATTTCTGGCCATTATGTAAGTCTGATTCAAATTAGTTAAAGTTGTGATTTGAATCAAACTTCGAGAACCTTAATTTTTACAAAATATAAAGTGTTCTTCAGAATCCAAACTTGACATGACTTGAACCATTTGCACATGTAGTTCTATATTCAAAACATTGACAAATTGAGTAAAAACTACTATTATCAAATAGTTTGAATTATGCATGCGTATAAAATGGGTTAAGAACTTAACCCTAAGTTGTGCAATCATGTGAGGAGACACAATAAGGATAAAAGTAATGCCAAAAACAAAATGACAAGAAACAAAACATAAACCTTTAGGAGGATGAGGCAACTTCAGGATCTTCATTGAATGGTCATTGTTGCCTATGAGACGTATCGCCACTACCAAGGGATCTCACCAAGGAATTTCCACTCAACATTGGAGGGACTTTCACCAAGCATTACTTGAGGGGATCACCTCAAACAATAAATTAGTGCAACCGATGAAATATAAAAATTCAAAATTGATAGCCAAGCTACAATAAATTTCAAATATCATATAATTAATTACCATAAAGTTTGAATGTTTTAATGAACTCAAAAGAAGTGGTTGCAAACATGCCTACAAAGACAAAAGGATAATTTGATAAAATCTTTTATAATTTTTCATTTTTGCATAATAATTATTATATTTTTTAATATTAAAAAATGTTACAAAATTTATAATAAAAACCAGACAGAGTAGTATAAGACACTCAGTTATCAACGAGGCAATCTATTATTTATGATTGGCTAGTTGTCTTTACCTAATAAAATCTAACTTTTATTTGACAGCCTAGCCTAATCAAATATTAAAATTATCACTTACAAATAAAATATTTAAAAATAATTATGCATATATTAAAATCTGAACCACTCACTTCATCATCAACAAAAGAAATCTGAATCAATCCAATATACATCAGCTCAGATATCCATTCACTTTTGTCTCCCTTTAATCTTCTTTCTTTTTCTGTCTCACTTTCTCATTCTTATACAATAAATACAAATACAAAATCAAACAACATCCTAAACAAGAGACTCAACCCAAAAAGGACCCTAAAAGTGTCCCATTTATGCTAAAATAAACAACCTCCACAATCCCTATTTAACACAATGTCCACAAACCACAAAAATTTTGGTCCAAAAAACCAACAAATTTACCTAATCTCAATTTCTAAGGCGAAGAACCCCACAGTATCTCAGCACTAACACTAGCAAACTCTGCATCAGATCTTGAAGCTTCCTTAACCAACCTCAACATCTCCAATTTCATCTCACTCTTCTCTTCACTACTCAACCCTTCTCCAACTTCCAATTGTATCGCAAATCTCGAAACACAACCATCAAAAACGCAATCCTCATAAACACAATCATCAAAATCAAAACCTTCTCTTCTTTGCAAATCCATTAGTATCTTCACCAAATTCTGTTCCAACATAGCTTCCACAACTTCCCTTCTCCCAATGTAACCAAGCTCAAGAACACAATCCAAAGCCGCAACACGAAGACACAAATCCCCCGACAACAAAAACCCAACAATACTAGGAATCTCTCCGTTGGAATATATCTCATCAACCAAAGGACTTCGAATCAATCCAACGAGTAAACACAGAACCTTTATAGAACATTCAGAAGCCATTGATATCAATGCTTTTATCGTTGGACCCATTAAAACCAACCCAACAAACACGTTCTTGTTGAATTTCACCAAATCTGCTATCGCCATAGCAGCTTCTTCTTGCACCCTTTTCGAGTTAAAACGTTCAAACAAAATGGTTTCTAAAAGGGTAAACACTTTTGCTCTCAAAATCAAGTCTTGAAACTCCAAATCAAAACCCTTGGACAACCTTTGTTCAAACTCGGTAATAGCATCAACCTGTTCTTCTTCGTTTTCTTGTTCTTGGAGTGCTTTCACGAGGTTTATGATTATGACACGGTCTAAGTAGATTTGGATTTCGGATTCTAGAGAGGAGGAAGCTTGGGAAATCTTGTAGGTGAGGATTTGGCGGTGGAGGATGGATTTAAGTCCGTGGGGTTTCGAGTTTTGGAGATTTTGGATTAAGGTTTTGAGGGTGGTGAGGGAGTGAGAGAGGTTGTGGAGATTTGGGTGAGATGAGAAGATTATGGTGGCTTTTGATTCGAGTTCTAGGAGAGCTTCAATGGCGGATTTGGAGTCGGGTTTGAAGAGGAAAGTGAAGGGGTTGGTTTTTGTTTGGAGATCTTTGGAGGCTTGTTTGAGGGAGTTGAGGAGAGTTATGACACGGTGTTTGGAAGGGTGATCATTATCCATGAGAGAGAGAGAGAGAGAGAGAGAGAGAGAGAGAGAAGAAGAAGAAGAAGAAGAAGAGACAAGAGAGGAAAGAAGAGAAAACGAAACTCCTCAACAATCAGTCGTTGCATTGCATCTGTCCTTCCTGCTGATGAATAGGGTGGACCAGACCAGTTAGTCCACGTGAATGTTATTTTTCTTCATTCATACTTTCTTTAAATTTATAGAATATAGATGTAGATTACTATATAAATATTCTCCTAAATTAGATGTTACTACTAAGTTTATTATTCCGTCTTTATTTAGTTGAATATAGTCATGATAATTGAATAAAAATGTTACTACTAGTTTATTTATATTTTTCTAAATGATTAAATAAATCACTTGGAATCTTCTAATTGATTTACATCTAAAACATGAAATATTTGTGCATTTCAGATTGGGCTCACGGTGGAACACTTCAACAAATCCCTTGCTTAGAGTCCAGCAGCGTCCGTGGTCGAAGATGTCACACGGGCGAAATGTTACATCAAGGGGGAGGAAAACAATACTGAGAAGAAAGTATGAGACATGAAAGAGCACACTTTCAATGGTGACGACTCACAACAAACACGAAGGAATAAATATATGTCACCCATCAGGGACAAATATATGTCACCCATCAAGGACAAGACGATGTTCGGGTGAAGAAAAAAGTCTAAGAACTTCACGCCTCTGATCATTTATCGGGAGCTGATATGTTAATATAATTGTTAACTTATTTTAGAGGGACTGGTTATAAAATCAACAAGGATCAAAAGAAAAATAACTATAATATACATACATTAAAAATAAAGAAAATAAAGAAGATAGGTTTACAAGATATAAACTACATATTTTCAATGTATTAAAATTAGATTTTGATTTTACTTATATCTACAAACCTAATTTCTTATAAGATGAGGAGTATCGATCACTCTATAAATTATTTCCAAGCTTTATCTGAATTCAATTTTAAAATTTACATTTTCTCAATAAAAATCTTTAAGCTTTACGTGAAATTAATGAGACTTCAAATTTTCTCAATAAAAATATTTAAACCTTGATTCAATCAGTACAAGCTATGAAATAATAGATCCATATACGTAAACTTTTTATATTATTGGTGATTATGTTCCTTTTAAATTAATTTAAAAAATGTAAAAAGGAAAGATTATTACAATAAAAAATTATAAATACCATTCTATTTGTTCTATTGGTTAAGAAATGTATAATATTATAAATATTATTGCAATAAAAAACATTTTAAACATATTAGAATGATGTAATTTTTAGCTGTAAATTTCGTAGACAATATTTAGAAAAGTACACTAATTGTGAACAAATAGGAAATAAAATCACATACAACACTTTTAAAAAAAAATAAATTCACACTAATTAGGAGTACATCGACTCAAGAACTACATAGTTAACTTTATCAATAGTAAATAAAATTGTATATCATTCAGTATTTATAATATTAGCATTTTTCTTTGTTACAAATTAGCATAATTTTTTTATAATTGAATTTTAAAAAATGCAATATATCCACATAAGCATATGGGTTCCACTTGAGTAACAACTTAACGAACTCATCAATAATCTCTCATTGACCAATGAAAGCTTTTGGATTCCAACAAACATGGCCTGAAAACAATGCTTGATTCACACCTTGTGATCTTCTTCTTCTTCTTCTTCCATTTCCCATACATCAATAAATTTCCTCTACGAAAATGGGATTCATCAGTGGCATGATCATTGGCATTGCAATCGGTATCCTATTGATCATCGCTTTCGCTCGTCAAGAAAGCACTCGATCCAAGCGTCGCACTGATTTGGTAAATTTTCCAAAATTCATTCACATTTATGTAATTTATATAAACTCTCATCAATTTCATTCAATAATAATTCTGTTACTGTATGTGTTGTATTATGGATTTTGTACATCAATTATAGGCAAACACGATAGCAAGGTTTGCAAGGATGACGGTGGAAGATTCTAGAAAACTTTTGCCTCCAAATTTCTATCCATCATGGGTGGTTTTTACTCGGAGACAAAAGTTAAGTTTAAATTTCTCATAGAATCATCAAATTCAAATTTTGTAAGGTTTTCTAATATTGATTTGTTTGTTAATGCAGTTGAATTGGCTTAATGTTCAACTACAAAAGATTTGGCCATTCGTTGATGAGGTACTTTACATTAGTTTTTTTGTTTATCAAGTTTGGGATATATATGGATCTAGACATTTTTTAACGAAGCTATATTGTCATGTGAAAATGTATGTAGGCAGCGTCAGAATTGATAAGAAACAATGTTGAACCCATTCTTGAACAATATCGGCCATTGATTTTGTCATCTCTCACATTTTCCAAGTTGACTCTTGGGAATGTAGCTCCACAATTTACAGGTTAGGTGTATTGTTATTTCAGTAAAATTTGAATTTTGTCTTGTTATAAGCAAGGTTTTAAATTGCGGTTGCGGGTGTTGTAATTGCAATCAATGTGGTTGCTACGATGCGTATTCAACCGTTGCATTATCAATTTTTATTGAGAAGTATTTGAAATATAATGTTGAAAAATACTTAATGTAATTTCATTACATCCTAAGTAAATTTAGTTTTGATGGTTTTGAAAATTTGAGTTTTAATAAAAATATTCGAAAAAACATGAGCAAAATTGTTTGATGCGGTTTCTAATGCGGTCGGATGCATGATTTTAAAATCACCCCACAATTGCGGTCGGATACAGTTGCATAGACTTTCACATCAGCAATATTGCGCTCACAATTGTTGTTACGAACTACAATTTAAAATCATGGTTATGAGTAATTACGATTATGAAACATTCAATATATTTTGTAGTTGCATGTGATAGGTGCTTTTTAAGATTGTTATTAGTTCATGTAAATTTTTTTATATAAAAAAAGGACAATTTATGTCTCATACATATCTTCTAGATTTCTAATGTTCTATGATACTCATAAGTCATAATTAAGGTGAACAAAGTGAAGTCAAAGGTTTTCAAATGATTAAAATGTTGTTTTTTATTCATCTAAGGTATCATATTGATTCTATGTTACTTGAAATATGTAGGGATTTCAATTATTGAAGAGGATAGTGGTCCTAATGGCATCACAATGGAGTTTGAAATGCAATGGGATGGTACCCCAAATATTGTTCTTGACATTAAAACTAAAGTTGGTGTTGTACTTCCTGTGCAGGTAATAAGCAAATAGTATATTAGGATAATTTTATACAACATTATCATTCTATTATTTCTATTTCATTGCAACTTGTTTATATAGGTAAAAAATATTGGATTCACTGGGGTTTTCAGGTTGATCTTCAAACCTCTAGTAAATGAATTCCCTGCTTTTGGAGCTGTTTGTTTTTCTTTAAGAGAAAAGGTGAGTTCTGGTCTCTTGTAATTTATCTTCATTGAAAGTTTACAACATAGTACAAATTCTAGTTAGTTGACTAGTTAGAATACACAACTAATAAGAGTATGCTTAGAAAACGTGTAAGGTTAAAAATCCAAGTGTTTCAATTTTTTTCTTTGTTATGCAAACAGAAAGCTTTGGATTTTACTCTTAAGGTGGTTGGTGGTGACATTTCGTCTTTACCGGGGATATCTGATGCTATAGAGGTACAAGCAAATTATTTTTTATGATTTTCTATGCATTGTAATTTGAATCATGGAGGCTCATATAATACAATATTCTACCTAAGTAACAAACTATTTTGTTATATATTTAGGAAACAATTAGAGATGCCATTGAAGACTCTATAACTTGGCCAGTACGCAAAATTATACCAATTATACCAGGAGATTACAGGTATCAAAAAGTTTATTGTTATTTTCTTCCCAAAAGTGACCTTAAAGTTTAATCAATTTTGATTATGATGCCATGCATATCCTTATGATTCTTTCTTCCTTTGACAGTAACCTAGAATTGAAACCAGTTGGAACACTAGATGTAAAGTTAGTGCAAGCAAAGAACTTGGCAAATAAAGATCTTATTGGAAAATCTGATCCTTATGCTGTTGTATTTGTACGCCCACTTCGCGACAAAACCAAAACCAGTAAAACAATAGTAAGACATTCCTTTATTATCATCATCACCTTTTTATTTATCATCCATTCCATGTTGTTTTAATTTTAATCCAACTATATTGGATATATTCAGAGTAACCAGTTGAACCCAATATGGAATGAGAACTTTGAATTTGTTATTGAAGATGTATCTACACAACACTTGACCATAAGAATCTTTGACGATGAAGGGATTCAAGCAGCAGAACTTATTGGTTGTGCCCAAGTTTCCTTAAAGGACCTTGAACCTGGTAAAGTCAAAGATGTATGGTTGAAACTAGTTAAGGATTTAGAAATCCAGAGAGATAACAAATACAGGGGTGAGGTAATATATTATAATTTCTTTGAATTTTTGTTACATATTCATTGCAAGTTTGTAAAGAGTTTGTCTAATTAAGCTTCATGTTATTCTAATTTCTACCCAAATAGGTGCACTTGGAGCTCTTGTACTGTCCACATGGAGTTGAGAACACTTTTAAAAGCCCTTTTTTCTCTGATTATACTTTAACCACATTTGAGAAGACTCTCAAGAGCGGATCTAATGACTTAGAGGATGATGATATTTCAATATCATCATCACGGTCATCGTCAAGACCATCGTCACGACCATCATCACGATCTTCATCGCGAAGGAGAAACAGTGTGATTGTAAGAGGAGTTTTATCCGTCACAGTAATTTCAGCTGAAGATTTGCCAGTAGTGGATTTCATGGGCAAGGCTGATCCATTTGTTGTCCTTTCATTGAAAAAATCAGAAAAGAAAGTCAAAACTAGAGTAAGAACATTTGATAGAATATGCAACAAATATTTATCTCTCTCTCTCTCTCTCTATATATATATATATATATATATATATATATATATATATATATATATATGTGTGTGTGTGTGTGTTCAATATATTAAACAATAATTCATATATTCTTAGGTTGTTAACGAAACCTTAAATCCAGTATGGAATCAAACATTTGACTTTGTTGTGGAGGATGGTTTACACGACATGTTAATTGTTGAACTTTGGGATCATGATACCTTTGGCAAGGTAAATACTTTTTAAATTTGTTTCATTGAAGTTGCTTGTTGTAAAATGTACTCTATACCAAATTGAGTATTTTGTTTTTATTTTTGCAGGAAAAAATGGGGAAAGTGATCATGACACTAACAAAGGTGATCTTAGAAGGGGAATACCACGAAACATTTATTTTGGATGATGCCAAATCTGGAAAGATTAATTTGCATTTAAGGTGGACTGCACAACACAAGTATCGGGAGCCTTAATACTTTACTTATACGTTAGATTGAGTTTATTTTGTAAAAATTACAATTATCATCTTTAAAAAAAATAGCATGATAGAAATAAAAGGCCGTTTGTTTTAGTTTGAAAAGAACTTTTTAAAAAATGAATTTTTTGAGAATTTATTTTTAAAATAATTAAGTTTTTCTTAAATTAAAATTTTATAACTTATTTACATTAATTAATGCATACATATAAGTAAATATTGTTTTTAGAGATTAAACTCTAAATAAATAGTTTATACTTATTAATCTTACCTAACACATACCGATTAAACTAGCTTAGTCACTCAATTACTTATTATTTTAAATTCAGACTAAAATATGTAAAGTAAAAAATAAATTAGAAGTAATATACTTTATATATATATATATATATATATATATATATATATATATATATATATATATATATATATATATATATATATAGAGAGAGAGAGAGAAAAGAAGTCATGCACTGACAGTGTAAAATAATTTTACACTATCAACCAATCACAACCATTCATCCAATTGCACCCCACTTTTATTTTTAAAAACTTTTAATGACATGGCGTTTTGTTGATTTTTTATTGGTTGAATGTGTAAAATAACTTTACACTGACAGTGTATGAATATTATTCTCATATATATATATATATATATATATATATATATATATATATATATATATATATATATATATATATATATATATATATATATATATATATATATATATATATATATATATATCATAACCTAAAACAATTTTAATAGTCATACTTTAAGAAAAAATCATTTTATTTAAATATAAAATATATTTATAGCGCTATATTATTTCAATATTACTAGTAAATTAAAAAAAGTGAAATTTTTTATTATTTTTATTTTTTATAAATTGGGAAAGGTAGAAATTTATATTTTTTAAAGCCACACTAGTATTGACTATTTTATTATTTGGTCATTTGAACATAGTCTCTTAACAGTTGGAGAAATGATTTCATCATTACTGTCTGTTTTTGAAGTCATGTGTGACCGATATTTATAAAATAAGCACGATGCTCCGCCGCTCCAACTTACTTGGAAAGTAAAGTTTACCTAATCTCTTTCTTCACCTCTACAATGTCTTTTCCATTTACTCATATTCTCTTCCCTGAAACCATAGACAATACTACCATCCATGATAAAAAAACAATCAAACAAAACACCTGTGGAAAACAAAACACCTCAAGTGAACAAATCCTTTGCTAATGTTGTTGCCAATGTTTGTAACATTCCACATAGCCAGTTACACATCCCTTGCATAAAAGGTGATAGGATAGCCATCAACATAACAGAAGAGGAATACAAGCTTGGTCTTGCAGCTTGTAAGTATAATCTACAAGGTAGAATCCTTTGGCCTAAAGGTTCATGGGAGAATCCTTCCACTTCAAATTTACCTGCCTTAGATAGACCTTTTGGGAACTATGTGCGAGTCTTGGTCGACATTTACTTGCATAAAGACCTCTGCTACAAGATCCTTGTGGAGAGGGTTGGATTCATAGTCACACGGTTCGCAATTCGCTTCGGTACGTTGTACGAATTCGGGTACGCGGTTCGCAACTCTCAAAGAATTAAGTACGCGGGGTATAAAGAGTCGGTATACTATTCGGGTTCGCGGTACGTTAAAATATAATAACCGGTACGCTATTATTAAAAAATGATTTACTTAATATCATAAAATAGATAATTTGAAAATATTACTCCCACGGATAAAATTTAACTTTTTCAAAAATTAAAATCTGAACTTGAACACACTTACATTAAAATAAAATTAAAAAACATAAACCATAATTAACTAAAACTAAGAATAAAAACTCAATTCTTAATTCTTTTTCTTCTCCTAAAAGTAGCATTAAAAAACATAAACCATAACTAACATCCTTTCATCTATTTAATTAAATCATAGTTATGATGAAAAATAAAAGGCAACATTGGTAAAATAAAAGTCATAAAGTGATTTTACTGTTCAAGACAACTTTGCTTGGTAATAAAGTAAAAAAAATTAATTTGGTAATAAAACCATTGGACAAAAACCATTCATTCAGTTTTGGAAAGTAAAAAGGGTCATGCTAAGGGCACATGTTAAGAGCTAAATGTAGAAATTTTTCTTAGAAATTATGCATTGTTTTCATAAAAAAATTATAATTAATGTTTTTACTACGTTTTTCAATACAAATTTACTATATTTAGATTTCTTAAAGGGCACATGTTAGCTTTATCCAAATAAAAAAGCAATCACGTGTATTAACTTGCAGGAGAATAAAAAGTCATAAAATGATTACATTTCCTTTTTAATAATAATACTTTAATTCAATCATGAAAAGTCATAAAACTTGAAATGTTTCTGTTCATAAAAGATGGTTCGCTGGTACTCCATTTTTTTACGAATTCTGTGCGAATTTGGACGAACCAATTCGCAAAAGTACCGCGAACCGGTACGCGCGAACCAATTTACGGTTCGCATGGGGTACCTAGGAATTATGTGACTATGGTTGTATTTTCTATTTTTGTTGAGATAGAATATGAGAAACTCCCTGAATTTTATGGTCATTGCAACCCAATTGGACACTGAATTGGAGTTTGTAGGAAAAGAAATACCATAACTGAGGATAACAACAAAACTTCTGCTAGAAAGGAGAACTAAAAAAGATATGTGACTAATAACAAGGAAGGAAGCTGGCGAAACAAGTGGAGTGACTAAACTAACACAGGACGAGCCCTTGATACTGGTGACAAAAACATCCAAGGAAAGGATCCTCTATATGCGGCTTAAATCAATGGAGAATTGAACTCCCCAACAAGTAAACAATTAACAATCATTGACACAACAACCTATGATGAATCAGAGTTTGTTCATGCAACATAAAATAATGATCCAGAGAATAGGTTGATTCTAACACAAAGCAAAAAGGAAGAATTTATGAAGCAATAATGGGCTAACATGGCAGATGAGCCAGAGAAATCACATCAAACTGCAAGTAATGAGGACATCTCTAAGCATGAAGGTTTTCAACTTGCAATCTCCATATCTCATAAGAAAACATTGAGGCAAAAATCTAAAGCTAGAGGGGTCAACATAGCCAAATTAAAGGCGGTTACTGTCAACCCCTTACAATGAAGTGCATTTATTGGAATGTAAGGGGCTTAGCCAACTCCCCCACAAGGTTGGCTCTAAAAGAAAACCTCAAAACTCACACACCAGATTTTTGTCTCATTTCTGAACCCTGATTGTCCATGTCCAATCTTCCTTTTAAGTTTTTTGAATCCTTGAACCTCTAAATATTTGCTTGTACCAAAGTAATTGCTTGCTCTAATCAACATATTTCCTTTACAATCGACATTAATGCATTCCTTGTAGGCCTCGCCGTTATATATGCCTCAACATGTAACTTACATTGAAGAAACCTTTGGAATCACCTAACTACAACAATTAATACCCTCAATATTCCTTGGACCATAACTGGTGACTTCAATGCCATTCTAGGTTCTCATGAACAAGGCGGTATTCACAATCCCAAAAAAACTCACATGGAGGAATTCTCTAACTAGTTAGACACTAATAACCTCATAGACATTCCCACAAAGGGCTCTCAATTCACATGGTCTAATGGCAGGACTAGGAGGGGTCTGGTGGAGAGAAGACTTGATAGGGTGTTATATAATTAGGCTTGGTTACTCCAAGCACAACCATGAATGTCTTCATTCTACTTAAGCATAGGTCAGATCATGTGCCTTTTCTCTTGGAGGCTGCTTCTCTTAACAAACTCATATTGCAAATTTTAGGTTTCTGGTTATGTGGACACTTCATAATAGTTGTGAAGCCCTCATTGCCAATTTTCGGTCCAATAATGTGGTAGAATGCCCTATGTTCATTCTCACCAAAAAGTTACAGATGCTCAAATCTAGTTTGAAGATGTGGAATAGAGATGTCTTTGGCAACATACGCACAAAAGTTAAGGAGGCCACTGAAAAGCTAGCAAAAATTCAAGACACAACTAATGTGAATGATTTAGATAATAACCTCAAGGAGCAAGAAAATATAACTCATATGGAGCTTGATCAATCTTTGGCTCAGGAGGAGCTTTTTTGGTTTGAAAAAGCAAGAGTCCATTGGAACTTGGAGGGAGACAGGAATAATGCTTTTCCATAAAATAGCAAAGATAAAAAAACTGCATGAACACCATCCATTTCCTTAAAGATAATGATGCAATCATTGGTAACCCTGAGGATATGGCTGCTCATGCTATTGATTATTTCACTAAAATTTCCTGTGATGCGAGTAATGTCTATGATCTGTCCATGGTTGATGATGTTATTCCTTCCATGGTGGATTCTACAATGAACTTGTATCTTACCAAGATACCTTCTCATAATGAAATAAAGCAAGTTATTTTTAACCTAACATGGACAGTTCACCCAGGCCTGATGGTTTTGGAAGGGTTTTCTACCAATGCTGTCCTTCAAGAGGATGTCACCAATGTTATCCTTCAATTTTTTCAAACTAGTTAGATCCTTCTAAATTACAACTTAAACATTTCGATTCTTTTGCCTAAGACAATGGATGTTGATTCAGTGGATTAATGTAGACCAATAGCTCTAGCTAACTTCAAATTCAAAATTATCACAAAAATTACTGCTGATAAGTTAACCATCTTCATGCCATCTCTGATCTCCAAAATAGTAAAGAGGTTTTATAAGGGGTAGATGCATTAGGGACTGCATTTGTATTTAAGGGTGTTCGTGGTTCAAAAACTGCATTAAACTAGACCAAATTAATGGTTCAATTTAGTTTTTGAAAACAATTTTAATAAAAAAAAACCAATTAACTGTTAAAGTGGTTTCAATTCAGTTTCAAACTCGTTTTAAACCACTTTATATTTATAAACTGGTTTACAATCAATTTTTAATTATAAACTGGTTTTAAACCAATTTGTAGTTTGAAACCAGATTTAATTTATAAATTATTTCAAAATTGTGTTTTTTTTAATATTCTCTCTCTCCCTTCCCTCTTTTATTATATATATATATATATATATATATATATATATATATATATATATATATATATATATATATATATAATTTTTTTAACTGTACTTATAAATAATTTGGTTTTTATTTTAACAAAAATCATTGCCAGAGATGTTCCCTTGTGAAATCTAGTGGAATAATGAAACTAGAAATGATGCTCTTCAATTAGTTTATAAATTATATGTAAATATAGTTACTAATGCCGTTAACATTTTCTTTTTGTTTTATTTATCACGTGAAACTACAATTTTGCAAGCAACACGCAGGGTATATACAATAGTTTGTGTAGATAAATCTTTTTGGATAAACATCTTCCGGTGGTGAACCCATTTTTGTAACTGTAGGAGACTTCTTTCATCAAGTTCTTGTGGTTATGTGATACAAGATTTTCCATATTAATTCAACTAATTAATTGATTATAAGTTTACAATTCTAAATGTAATATAAATTAATTATGTATATTTTGTTTTTTTTATTACATTTATTGTATGTAGGGTTAATAGTAGTTTACCCCCCTGTAATATGAGCGTGTTTCGATTTACCCCCCACCGTTGCCAAAGGCAGGTTTTGGCAAAAGTTTTTTCGAAAAAACCGTTGCCAAAAGGTAGTGAGGGGGGAAAAGCAAAATTCGCTAATATTACAGGGGGTGAATTACTATTAACCCTTGTATGTATTAACGTTGGTGTACACGTAATGGAAAGCATTTTTTTTTATTTTCCAAAAAAATAATTAAAAAAACATCACTTTTTATTTTCAGAAAAAAAAGCTAATTATATTTTTTTTTCTTTTTTTCGAATAAAAATACTGGGACAAAATATACATTTTTTTTTTGTTTTTTATTTTAGAGAAAAAAAATTTTAAACTTAATTTTAAAAAAATTAACAAATTTTTTTTTTGATGTTTTTTAAAAAAATTATTAAATAGTTTAAACTGGTTCTTAACTTAAATTTAGTTAAATGAATTGTTTATAATATGTGGTTCAATTTATTAACCATTTAAATGGTTTAAGTTTTTTGTGGTTCAATACAATTCGGTTTAGAAATATGGTTCAGTTAACCATATTTTTGCACACCCTTGTATGGCTTTTCAAACAACAAATAACCTACACAACCAATCTGTTGGTGGAAATGTGACGCTCAAAGTTGACATCACAAAAGCTTTTGACACAATCAACTAGGATTGTCTTGTAATCTTGTTCATGTGCTCAAGAGATTTGACTTCAACATTTTCTGTAATTAGATACAGTCGATTCTAGCATCTGTTTTCCTGTCACTTTCAATTAATGGTAAGGCTCATGGTTTTTTCAATTGCTCTAGGGGGTCACAATAGGGGATCCACTATCCCCATTGTTGTTCTACGTAGTTGGAGAGGTTTTGAGCATGGGTATTACAAAATTCGTGGAGGATGGTACTCTGAAGTAAATCAAAAGCATCAATGGTTTATATATTCCCTCCCATGTCCTCTATGCTGATGACATTTTAATATTTTGTAAAGTTTCTATTTCCAACATGCATGCTCTAAAAAAACCTTTTTACAGCATACCATTATGCCTCCGTCAGATGGTAAATTGTTCTAAATCTCACATATATTTCAATTCTATTTCACAGCAAAGGTTAAGCCATATCATTCAAATGACTGATTTTACACTTGGCTCTTTTCCTTTCATGTAACTTGGGGTACCTATTTTCAAAGGAAAAGTCAAAGCACCTTACCTCTGACCTACTGTAGAAAGAATTTTGGCAAAGCTGCCAACTTGGAAAGGCTCAACCCTCTCATTAGCAGATAGAGTGATGCTGTTAAATTCTATCGTTCTTAGCATGCTCACTCATACCATATCTTGCTACTACTGGTCAATTTCTCCGATCAAGCAATTGGAAAAAGCATCTAGGAATTTTATATGGAATGGTTAAGTTCAAAAAAGAAAATAGGTTCTTCTTGCTTGGAAGAAAATGTGCAGGCCTCAAGCCCATGTTGATTTGGGTCTGAGATCTCTTCTTAGGTTCACTAAAGCTACAAATTTAAAGCTTGGTTAGGACCTACTTACTAGTAAAGATGATTGAGCTAACATTCGTAGAGCTAGAGTTTTCGAGAATTTTAGCACTATTAAACACCACATTTTCTCTTCCTTGTGGTCCACAATTAGAAATGAGGTGATCACTTTGCAGACTAACACATCTTGGACTTTATATAAAAGTGACTCTATCTCTTTTTAGCTTGATGCTTGGTGTGGTTCACCTTTGATTATTGATACAAGCAGAGAGTTTCTAGTGCATCACAACATAGACCTTCATAGTAATTAGGTGGTTGAATTCATCAACAATGGGACCTAGTTATTTCCAACTGACTAGCACAATTAATTTCCTTTCTTGCAACATAGGATCCATGTGCAATTTATGCAAAGATATTCCCCCTCCAAGTCTATCTTCATTTGGAAGCTTATGATGGACAAGGTTGCTATGGGCGACAAATTCATGCACAGGGGATGCAACATTGTCTCCATGTGCAGTTTATGCAAAAACAATTGTGAAACATCTCAACACCTCATTTTCTATTGAAGATTCTGCTTTGGTTCTACAGTTGGTCCTTTTTTATTGTCCTTTAAAAAAATTCATGCAAACAATTGAGCAATGAAGTCCTGAACTGGAGTGTTTAGGTAAGAAAGTCTCTTTCAGGATTGATTTAGCAAAGAAGTCTTGGACTGATGTGTCTAAGTAGATTGTAATCAGGATTGATTAAAGTGGAAATCTCTTGTGGGACAAGGGAATTGGATTATTCTAAGTTTAGATGAACCATGATATATTGTGTGTCACTATCTTTATTTCTGCATCTTATTATTTATTGTGCATTGAACTCTGTATCTGTTTCAAACTTCAACCGATGTTCAGAATTTGAGATTCATTATCATATTCTAAAGTTAGAGTTTAAAAAAGAAGTAAAATCTAATATACACAATTAAACTCCGTCTCAGTTTTGTATATATTTTTCTCACCTTCAATCATATCAAATGAACACAGAAAGATTATAGAAACAAAATATGTTTTACTTTGCCATTAAATAAATGTTTTGAATCAAATAAACACTAGCAGATTATAGAAACAAGACGTGTTCTACTTTGCCATTAAACAAATGTTATGATTGGACCATAAAAAGTTGAAGGCATCATTTTGTTGACTAGTATTTTCTTACTTATCATGTTTCTTAGATATTAAGGTTTTTCTTTGGGTACAAGATATTGAGGTTTTTACTAGGCAATTAAATAGCATTCGCCTCCTCTTAATTTTCTTAAGATAAAAAAGTAACTTAGTTACGGATTAAAAAATTAAGTCTATAAATGAAATAATGTGTTAAAGAAACTTGTTTACAAATTTTCTCTATCTTGTGAATTTTATTCAAGTCATATGTCCATTTCATATGTTACCAATGCAAAATATTTAAAGGGATACGAAGATGCTTTAGAAAAAAACTATCAATGCAAAATATTTACCAATTTAATAATATGATATTTCACTAAATCACAGTGTGCGATCAAAGAAACAAGATATAAATTTTTTTTTTAAAGAAGCTAAAAGTAATTAAAAAGAAAAAAAATCACAAGAGCTGACTAAACATTCCTTGGTCACGTGCCACTTGCATTCTTGTAAGGACAAGAGAGGCATTTCAATTAGACTTCATAGGGTCATAAGTGTCATTGCAACAAATATGAGTTCAACAATATTTTAATAATATTTTCAATTAAAATAGAAAGTGTATGACACATAAAAGAAAAGAAAAAATAAATTTAGTTTTACTTTATTGACCAATTATTATATATTGACATCAGAAATGTAACACCGTATCACCCTATGTATTTCTGAATTATATTTTTGACATATTTTGTAAATTATTATTAAATATTCCTAAGTCGAAAATTTTATTGGAAAACATATATTATCACTAAAAAATGTGATTTTACATTATATTTATGCAGATTATATTTTACTTATTAAATAAAATATTTTAATGCATTAATACACTATATTTAAATCACAACAGACTTTTTAATTTATATTTAATAATAATAACATCAATTATAATAATATTTTATTCATATTATAATAAAACTTTAAAGTATTAAAGAGTAACACAACTCAAAAATATTAAAAAGTTTGTTTTTTATTAATAATTCGTCTTCAAATTAGTACTTCTTGCGGCCTTATTTATAAGCAAAAGTCTTCTAAATTTTTTGTACTTATATAAGTAAACTAGTGTCTTACCCGTGCGTTCGCACGGGTACTCGTCGTTTTCGCGCATTGTGATTGAGAAAAATAAAAGATATTAGTAAAAGATTAAGTTTTGGGTAAAATTGAAAAAGTTATAAAAATAGTAATATTATATTTAACAAATTATAATGAAGGAACAGTTTTAAAATCGCAAATTCACGAATTATAATGAAGAAATATTCAATCAAATTATATAATTCAATTAGTGATAACTATTAGCCCAATCTCAAACTATCAGCTAAGGATAATCGATTATTTTTTGCTAGCTAAGGAGAAAATTAATTATTTTGGCTCAATTATAACTACAAACTATCAGCCCAATCTCAAACTATCAGCTCTGTCTTGTAGGCCAATGAGAAACCACTACAAACTCCATTTATAATAATGATTCATTCAAAATGCATAATTAATAGAAAAATACTTTGACCAATTACTTCATGTTCCCGTTAATATTCATTATTTTGATAAGTAACTTCGTATTCCCGTTAATATTTCAAATTTCTTCCCGTTAATTTTCAAAATTTTGATCAGTAACTTCATGTTCTTGTTAATATTCATTATTTTGATCAGTAACTCCTTGTTCCCGCTAATATTCATTATTTTGATCAATAAGTTCGTGTTCCCGTTAATATTCCAAATTCGTTTCCGATAATATTCAAAAAAATTATCAGTAATATTCAATATTTTGTCAATAACTCCGTGTTCCCGTCAACATTTATTATTTTGATTAGTAACTTTGTGTTCCCGTTAATATTCAAAATTTCTTCCTGTTAATTTTTTAAATTTGGATAGTAACTTAATGTTTTCGATAATATTCAAAATTTTGATCATTAACTTTGTGCTCCCGTTAATATTTAATATTTTAATCAATAACTCCGTGCTCCCGTTAATATTCAATATTTTGATCAGTAACTCCGTGTTCCCACTAATATTCAATATTTTGATCAATAAACTTCATTTCCCATTAATATTCAATATTTTGACCAGTAACTTCATGTTCCCCTTAATATTTAATATTTTGATCAGTAACTTCGTGTTCTCGTTGATATTCAATATTTTGTTCAGTAACTTCATGTTCCCGTTAAAATTCAATATTTTGATCAATAACTTCAAGTTCCCATTAATATTCATTATTTTGATCACTAACTTCGTGTTTCTGTTAATGTTTCAAATTTGTTCCTGTTAATATTTAATAGTTTGATTAATAATGCCATGTTTCCGTTATTATTCAATATTTTTAGCAGTAACTCCATGTTTCCATTAATATTATATACTTTGCTCTGTAATTTAATACTCACGTTAATATTCAATATTTTGATTACTAACTTCATGTTCTCGTTAATATTCAATATTTTGATTAATAACTTCATGTTCCCGTTAATATTCAATATAGTTTGATCAATAACTTTGTTTTCCCGTTAATATTCAATAGTTTGATCAATAACTTCGTGTTCTCGTTAATATTCAATGTTTTGATCAGTAACTTTATGCTCTCGTTAACATGCCATTTTTTATCAGTAACTTCATGTTTCCGTTAATATTCAATATATTTAATATTTTGATCAGTAATTTAATATTATCTTTAATATTCAATATTTTGATTAGTAACTTCATGTATCCATTAATATTAAAAAAAATTCTATTAATATTCAATATTTTGATTAATAACTACATGTTCCCGTTAATATTCAATTTTTTTATTAGTAACTTCATGTTTCTATTAATATTCAATATTTTGATGATATTTTTTAAACAAAAATAAATTAATTTTAACATTGTTTAAAAATATTTGATGATAATTAAATTTTTTTATAATAACAAAAATCTTAAATTGACAAATTATAATGAAGAAATATTCTATCAAATTATATAATACAATTAATAATAAATATTTAATATAATTGATTAAACTCAATTTACAAATCAAATATATTTCCATATATAAAATATTTGAATCAATAGTTAATTATTCCTATGTATAAATATTTTTGTTTTGGAATTATTTATAAAACTATTTAGGCTTAATTGCAACTTTAATCCTCCTATTTTGTCTTTTTCTTGATTTTGATCCCTCTATTTTAAAAATCACTATTTTAGTCTATTTTTTAAGTTTTCTGTGCAATTTTCGACCCTCTATTTTGTTTTTTTCTGCCTAATTAGTCCATATTCCTGTCTCTTTTTCATTAGAAAACTCAAAAAGGGGACCAAAATTGTGGTTTTAAAAATGGGGGGACTAAAATCGAGAAAAAGACAAAATAGGGGGACCAAAGTTGCAATTAAGCCAACTATTTAAATCAATTGTAAACTTATTCTCGTTATTACATTTAATTAAATGTGTTAATATCAGTACTATATGTGCTTACCATATAATTACCCGTGTGTATCCGTAATATATTATTTTGTATTTGGATAGAATTGACCCATTAAAGTTTTAATGGTAATATTTCAATTATGTTATATTATATATAGATAAATATATATATTGATTATTGATGAACTTGTTCAATTAAATTTTAAATTTTATAAATGACAAACAAATACTATGATTAATAAAAAATATCATACAATTTTGATATTATTTATTCATATATTACTTATGTTTCATTCTATTACTACTTATTCATACATTACTTATGTTTCATTCTATTACTATTTATTCATACAATACTTATGTTTCATTCGATTACTTATGCTTATTAACACCCATAGTTATTTTTAAATTTTTTTTTTTTAAAAAGTCAATAGATCTAATATATTTATTTTATTTAATAACCTCTAAAAAATTTCATTTATATATATATATATATATATATATATATATATATATATATATATATATATATATATATATATATAACTTTCATATTTTATATTTTAAATAATTTAATAGTATTGTAAGAAATCTTATTAAAGTGAAAATAGAAAATAGTAGTTAGTTTTTCTATACAGAGAATGACAATGGCACATGTTGTATTTTAAATATTTTGAAAATATACTTTATTTTTATAATAATATCTATGAATTTTTTATCAAAAAACTCCATACAATATATAAAAGCCCTTTTGTTAAATGAGAGGTTAAAAATCTTCTAACCATATGAAATTTGGTTTCAAAATTATGTTGATAAATTCATTATTTTGGAAAGTTTCTATTAAATAATTTTGAAGGAAATCAAGTGAGATAAATTATATTTATTAATTTTTAATGATAATATGATTCACTCAATTTTTGGTGATACAACATCAATATAATTCTAGTACTAAATATATTTGTAACGTATTTATTTTATACCAATTAAGATATTGGTAAGTAATTGATATGATTGTATTGATTCTATATCAATTAAATTATTCCCAACGTATTGATTTTAAGGTATGGGTCGTTAAAAAGGCTTTTATATCCTACACAGTTAGATAATTTTAGGTAAATCATACAAAAGTACAATATTTACTCAAAATTATATTATTTTTAGGTAAATCATACAATATTGTAAAAACAATATAATTTTGTAAGATATAAAAGTACAATATTTTCTCAAATCTAATAATTTAAATATACATATGGTAAGTACTAAAAGAATAAGAAATCAAAAGTTGCAATCACATGGATTAAATCATAAATTAAAAGTTGCAATCAATCGATCAATGATTACTAAAGATAATTATGATATTTAACTTTTTTATAAGTAAATGATTTATGTCTTTTCATTCTAAACTCTTTATTTACCTAAAAAAATATACTGTTTTTTATTTATTCTTTGATTCTATTTTCTTATACATTTCAAAATTATGTATATGTTTTGAATTTGTAATATTTTATTATATTCTATATTTATTTTTTTGTTCGACCTTAGAATAAATAAATATTAATAATATTTTATAAAACTAACTTTATATATATATATATTGATATACTTAATTTTTTTAATTTGACCTAATTAAAATATTCTTTAGTTATATGAATTAATATACTATATTATGTTATTTATATATTATAATATCTATAATTTTTATAGCTACTAAGATTTAATATAAATATCACTCAAAGATAAAATCAATTAATCAATGAAATTTATTTATTAAAATTTGCAATAATATACCGATTATTTCCATATCAAGAAAATAGGTGTGCTGCTTCATTATTTCAACAAACTATTCTTTAAAATCACGTTCAAATCGACCATAATCCTTCGATTATTATGGATAAGAAGTTAAAAATTGTAATCACATTAAATCAAAAAATTAAAAATAATAAATCAAAAGTTGCAATCAGATTAAATCAAAAACTAAAGTTGCAATCAAGTAAAGTGATTATGATATTTAATTTTTTTTATAGGTAAATGATTTATGTCTTTTCATTTCAAAATTCTTTATTTACCTAAACAAATATAATGTTTTTTTCTTTACTCTTTGATTCTCTTTTTTTATAAATTTCAAAATTATGTATACATTTTTAATTTGTAATATTTTATCTTTATTATAAAACTAACTTTGTATATATTGATAACCTTAATTTCTTAATTTGACCTAACTAAAATATTCTTTAGTTCTATGAATTAATATAAAATATTATCTTATTTACATATTATAATATCTACAATTTCTATAATTACTAAGATTTAATATAAATATCACTCAAACATAAAATCAATCAATTAAGATTTATTTATTAATATTTGCACTTAAAATATAAAAAATTAAAGTTCATTCTATGAATTAATATAAAATATCATGTTATTTACATAGTATAATATCTACATTTTTGACAAAACTTGCGCAAGCATAACCCAGTAATTTCAAGCAGATTCTCCATTGTATATTGACACCCGCCAACTTGATTTCTACTTCTACAGCTCAAACTTTCGGGACAGTCAAAGAAGAATATTTATTTCAAACGAATCGTATAGACGATGTTTTCTACTATCTGCACCAGAAAAAAATCCAAAACACATATTAGGACAATATTTAAATTGTTACTAAAAAATAAAAAATAGGGATTGGAAACAACCCATGTAAAAAACGAACCATATACTATGGAGTGACGCCAATTGGTACTTCAGAATGATACATTACAAATTCAA
This sequence comes from Vicia villosa, assembly GCF_029867415.1. Lineage (NCBI taxonomy): Eukaryota > Viridiplantae > Streptophyta > Magnoliopsida > Fabales > Fabaceae > Vicia > Vicia villosa. Next base: position 22,900,046 of record NC_081182.1, on the reverse strand, counting down.
CCTGCAAATAACATGAAACGCCAATCAGAATGATACACTACAAATTCAACCTGCAAATAACATGAAACGCCAATCAGAATGATACACTACAAATTCAACCTGCAAATAACATGAAAGAAAAAAGATATTTTCTATCAAGAAAAGAAAGAAAAAATGTTAAATTCCGGTTTGTCCATGAATAGTCGTGGGAATGGATGTAATTGCAAAAATAGTAAAAACTAAAATTTTCCACATGAATAGTCGTGAGAATGGCTGTAATTACAAAAATAGTATAAACCAAAATTTTCCACGATTAGGTTTGATGAACATGATAGATACTGTGAAAGTATGATGGTTATATATAGTAATGATAAAAGTGATTTGGAACGTGGAAGGTGGAGGGCTTGGAAGGAAGAAGGGGCTTGGAAGGCAGAAGCATTATATGAGGTCATTAGTGCTGTAAGCAGTTGTGAATGTGAATGGCCAGAGAAAGTAAATAATTTGTAACTGCGAGATCATGAGAGGTTGGAGGTTTAAAGTTCAATCCTACAATGGGAAAGGAATGATGTGGAGTTTTGTGAGAAGAGAGGCTGATGTGGCATAGCTAAGAGATGAGGAAATGGTAGACTTTTCTTATATGATAGATGTCAACAAATTTAGGTGCATTTAATGTCTATATTGAAAAATTATCCCTGCATTAGTTACTTAATATTGTTAGTGGAGGACAATTTATTTGAGAGTATTGTTAGTGGAGGACAGTTTATTTGAGAGTATGTAGTCATTATATTATCTCTCTTATTTGAAATAAAAAAAATTAAATGATTTTTTAACAAACGTGAATTTTTTTTTATTTATAAATCAGGTTAGAGTAGTACGACTCAACTCTACAAAAATCTAAATTTATTTTCAATTGCGATGTTAAATTAAAGAGTACAACACCAATAAATATATTAATATATGTTTTAAGTTCTTTTTAAAAAAACATTAAATAAAGTTCTTTTTTAAAAAACATTAAATAATCATTTTTTTATCCATATTTTTTTATCTCTTTTATTAACAAAAGCTAACGTGACATGTCACATAAAAGATTTGGTGGCTAGACGTATAAGTGACAATACAAGTATGACAAAGATGCTGATGATGAATGCCACATGTTAATTTGTGTTGGGGAGTCCGAGAGAGTCAAGAGCACCAATGAGACTAATGCTCCAAGACTATAAGAGATGGAGACGCCACATCTCAACCCAAAACCTTAAGGTGTTAGGTAAATGGATCATCTCTCTTATAAATCTAACATTCTACTCATTCCTAGGAAATGTGAAACTATAACCACTCACACATGCATCCAACATCTCTCCCACAAATGTGAGTCCCCCACATCCTATAACAGGATCCAACACTGGATCTAGCTCCTGCTCCCTAACCAAGCAGAACCATAACTCTGATATCACTGTTGGAGAAGTTCGGGGGAGTCAAGAGAACCAATGAGACCAATGCTCAAAGACCACAAGAGAGAGAGAGAGAGAGAGATTCACATTTGTGGGAGGGGAATATTGGGTGCAAGTGGGAGTGATTAAAGTCCAACATTGCCTATGAATGGGTGGAATGTTGGATTTATAAGAGAGATGGCTCATTTACCTAACACCTTAGGATTTTTTTTGTTGAGATGTGGTGTCTCCCTCTCTTGTGGTCTTGGAGCATTAGTCTCATTGGTGCTCCTGACTCTCCCAAACTCCCCAACACTTGTTGCATTAAGGCATTGACTATATGATGTTTCAACATTCACTTTAAATGTTCTATTTCTTCCTATTTTAGACTGAAAACTCTTTTTCAATTATCTGGCCAACACTCGTCAGATCACCCTTCATGCTAGGAACATACCATACATCCTTGATCAAAGCAGCTTTTCCATTCTGAAACTTCACTCTGACAATTCCCATTCCTTCAATATTTAGATACTTATCATCTGCACATCTGATCATGGTCTTTCTACCAGAGTCAAAATCAATAAGCCATTGCTTGTTTCCACTTAGGTGATTTGAGCAGCCATTGTCCATATACCACCACTGTACCATGCTTTCACCTTCATTATTAGATGCCATCAATAGCACAGATTCATCCTCTGAATCTCCTCTAGCTATATTGCCTTCTTCACACTTGTTTTCTTTAGTTGACCAGCACTTAGAGGCAAAATGTTCAAATCTGTTACAATAGTAGCACTGAACCTTTCTCTTATAAAAATTCTCATTTCCCTTCTGAATGCTCTTCTGTTTCTTCTCTTTTGAAGAAGAACTTTCTTACTTCGGAACATTCTTTTTCTTGTTTTGTAGTCATGCTTGCTTCTTGTTCTTCTTAACAAAAGATGCCTTCAGAGCTTGTTTAGACTCACTTTCAAAGTTTCTTTCAGTCAGACGCAACTCTTGTGCCTCTAAACTAATTCTCATGGTGCTAGTGTCTTTAGAATGTTCTATGGATACAATAATGTAATCAAACCGAGGAGTAAGTGGTCTGGGTACCTTCTCAATGATTACTTGTTTAAAGAGAGATTCTCCACAAGCCTTCATCTCATTCATGATTAGAGTCACTCTAGAGATGTAATCTGGTATCTTCTCGTTGTTCTTCATGAGATTTTTGTATTGCTTGCATAGAGACTAGAACTTCACTTTCTTCACTGATGCATCACTGCCATAACACCACACCATTATATCCCACGCAGCTTTCACCGTGGTCACATAAAAAATCTTCTCAAACACATTTGTATCCATACACTGATGGATATAAATTAATATCTTTTGATCCTTCTTCCTCGTTTCATGTTGCGTGTTTCTTTGCACTTCTGTTGCATCTGTTGTAACCACCGTGTAATTGTCATTGACGAGATCAAAAACATCTTGAGCTCCAAAGAACACATGCATCTGAATCGACCATCAATTCAAATTCTTTTTGTCGAATACTGGAAACTTTGTGTTCAAGCCACTGTTTTTGTTGTTCATCTTCGATCTTGTGCAAACCACTCAAATCTCACAATTACTCGTGTTTCCTGATCCCGTAGAATAGATAAATATGATTCTTCGATCTCAAACTTCAATTCAGCGTGAATTTAAGGAACAAAATCGATCACACACCTCATGTGTCCTCGTGTTTCCCTAAACCAGAACTGGAGATCTAGATTTCAATTTGTTCCATTTAAGCATAAGATGAAGAAGATGAAGATGAAAGAATATAGAGAGTAAGAGAGAGAGAGAGAGAGAGAGAGAGAGAGAGAGAGAGAGAGAGAGAGAGAGAGAGAGAGAGAGAGAGAGAACAGTATAACAAACTTTTTAACTAACTTTCAATCTCAAAAGTGGTTACAATGAAAACTAAAAACTATGTCAGTTTATATACACAAATCATAAATGCAAATTCCAACCAAATGAATCTTAAATACAAGTTAAACTCAAATGCACACTAAATGCAGATTAACACCTTGAATATGAGTTATAACTAACATTTGTAACATTATG